>NC_089691.1:18495334-18806584 GCF_031753505.1 Anomalospiza imberbis | reverse complement strand
CATCTCAGTGTGGTGCAAATGGCCTGGTTTTTCTTTTTGACTCTTATTGCTTTAGTTTTGTTTATTCTTATGTAACCTGTCAGCAAAACTTACTCTGCTCCTGGCCTGTTTGTGGTCCCCTGATATCGAGAAGGACAGCTTTGCTTCTGCTCCTGCCTGGTGCAGTTATCGTATCCACCTTCATTTGCCGGGCTAGAATCCTGTGCCTGTCTGTGTGAGTGGCACTAGTCACATTCAATAACACTTTGCCCCTGCATTTAGGCCTCTCTTCTGCACAGCCTTTACAGGCATGTTTACATGCCTCTAACCAGAGGAATTTAGGTGGGTGCCACTAAATCTGAGCCCGATGTGTTTGTGCAGGAGGTTTACGTGGCCCAGGGGTGCTGGGTGTGGGAATGGCTGGAGCGCGCACAGAAGGCTACAAATCCTCAGGGAATGTTAATTGAAAAGTCACATCAAATGCACAGCAGGTGGTTGGGACCATAATGGTAAAAAATCAGCTCAACCAGAGGCAAGTGAACGGCACAGCTGCCACTTTGGTAACTGGGGGTTGCTGAACTGGGGACTGGCAGGGTTGGGGCTGGGACATGGGGACCAAGCACTGTCCTGGCAAAACTGCACACCCATGTGACTCACACCTCTAACTCTTCATCAGCTTGTCTTTGAGGTAACAGGGCTGTGGAGGGGATGGAAATGTGGCCATACATGCTATGGGATTTTGACATGACTCAGGGCTGTGCTCCTCCTACAAGTTAAACTGCAAACTTCCTCTTTTGCAGAAGCAATCTGAGTCCCTCCCTGCTGCCTTCTTCCATCAGCTGGATGGCTGCCACTGCTCACTCTTCCCTCCTGGAGCTTTCCTTCCCCCATTCCCAAAAACTTTTAAAAGCAAGCTGCACATTTATATTTTGTGCACAGCAGAAAAGAAACAGCTTCCACTATTTCCTCTAAAGGAAGAAGTGTCTCATTTTTGAACATGATTTAACTTTATGTAGCTTTTACCTTTCCTTCCTCTTTTGTCCCTATGTTTCTTGACACAAAAATACTGGTTTTCACAAGGATTATGTAGAATTATTGAGTTCAAAGGACTGTGAGATTCTCTGAATCTGCCTTGATGTGGAATAAAGGAAATAACTAAGAAACATGCCACAGCCTTTTTCCTCCCTTTCCATGCCGCTTTCCTAATAAAGCAGATGAGAGACAGATTTTGCTTACAGCATTCATAGATGGCACAGTGCTCCTAACCCTCTCCCTGCTCCCCCTCACTGCCCAGGAGCTGTAAGCAAGGACGCAGGAGTCACATCAGAGGCCAGCAACACTTCTACCTGATACTGCATTCCCAGCTTGCTCTGTGCCTCCCTGTCTAAGGTGTCAGATTCCTGCTAGAGGTATTTGTAAACAAAGCCCGAGAAAACTCCTAACTTTGCCTGGAGCAGTGCAGCATGAACATTATAGTCATGGAGTGAAAGCCTCAAGGAGGAGCACAGATGCAGCTGTAACCTACCCCACGGCACTGAGCTGTGAGCAGAGGGGGAGCAGCATTCAGCTGCTCTGTGTGCACACACCCCACACTTTTCCTTCTCTTTATCAGTGTCTAATTGAATTCCAGTCAACCTGAACAAAAATCCATACTTGTTGTAGGCAGGAAATAAGGATGTGTTGGAAAATCAGTGTGAATGAGTTTTAGCCATGGGTTGGAAAAGAATACATGCAGAGTAGCTGAATTATCAGAAAATTCTCAGGTGCTATTTGATAGCAAATGTTTTTAAATGGCAGATCATGACATCAAGATGGCATTTTTCCACCCAGAATTAATCCAGGAGTGGCCTAGTCAGTATTTTCTCTGTATGTGGCACTCCAGTTGATAGTACTGGGTTATATTAATATTGCTTTTAATAGAAGCATTTATGACTTTTTTAAAAGTGTCCCTTGATAGCTTACAACTAGGAATTCCCTGGAAATGTCTTCATATAGGAATTTAGATATTTTTGATATGAAATAGTTTAGCCCTTGTTTGGAAACAGAGGCAGGAAAACACTTGTTTCCTAACACCAGTTACCAGAAGACTCTGCCTCTTGCAGCCAGCACTACAGCACAGATCTGTCCCTGCATTATTGGGCTACTGACTCAACACTTTTAATCACATTTGGGTTAAAATGGTCTGCTTAACTTAAATACAGAATGGGAAAGAGTTTCATCATTGCCTTGATGTTTTTGGTTTTCTACTCAGGTTGAGTAACTTCGGGTTTGGTGGTCACTGTGCCTAGAGCTACACATAGCAGGGTTTTCCAAGCAGTTTATGAGATCAACCATTCTTTTAGAGCTGATACCTTCCATCCAGCAGCATAAGCCCATCTCACCTCCTTGCTGTCCCTGGGAGCCTGATGTGCTTTGGGAGTGAGGGTGTGGAGAGGGTGGAGGGGCTGCCTGCTGGGTAATGGCCTTAGCTGGGCCATTCTGGATGTGGCCCAGGGACCTCACACTCTTATGGCCACCACCAGAAGCACCCACAGAGAGGGATAAGTGTTATAGTGCAGCATAATCCACTCTTCAGCCTCAATGAGGAAGATGGGATCATGCTGCCTTCCATTCTCAGATAATAACCATTTAATGGAGGCAGTTACAAGACCTATATATAGGGATGATTTTAGCTGCCATCTTTATCCTTAACAGGAAGGGACTGGTGCTTTGGACAGGTGGCAATTTTATGCTACTCACCCACCTCCATATCTTTTTATCTGAATGTGCACTATGTGGTTATGTTTCCATTTGGATGACTTTCATGTTCTTTAGATGGCAAATGTTTTATGAAAAATGATAAAGAATAAGAAGAGGTTCAGGTAGAAACTAAACTGAAACCAGGTTGAGATCTGCTGATGAATGACCCACCTAGGCCTTGTTTGCCTGTGCCTGGAAATTTGGGAGAGGTTTATGATGAGCTGTTTGTGTAACCAAGCTATGCAAACTAGTAAAAACAAGTCATGTGAAAGAGAGAGGGAACATTGACTGCTTTGACAACTGCTTTGCCATTGCTAAGGAAACTGCTCCCTTGGTAACCATGGTCAGTACATCTGTCTTATTTTATCTCCAATTCTCACGTAGACACCATCATGGAAAGAATATTAACACAACCAAAACACAAACATTTCAGAAAAGCACAAGGCTTATATTAATTTCCTCACTAAAAAGTTTAAGGGAGATTCTGCTTTGGTGTCGATTATGGCTTTGCCTTGTCTGAGATGTTCTCCTTAAATATTAACTTATGCAAAGTAACGATTTATTCTTTTGTTCTGCTTTGTACTTTAAAATGTGATACTTATTTTCTTTTAACTCTCCTAATTTACCTAATGCAATTGGGCTTTACAATAGGAAAGCCTGATGGCTGAGAAAGCTTTTGCATCTGTCAAAATAAGAGTTTATATTCTCTTGCTAAGGAAAAACTCTTACTGACTTGAGCAGAGTCCAACAAATGGAAGAACAACAAACTTTTAAGATGTCTCTGAACCTTTTGAGTTGCAAGCTCATGATATCAGCAAGGTCTTTCTTGACAATCCTGCTTAAATCTATTACCAAGGAAGAAAATCAGAAATGAGCACAGGAAAATCTGAGATTAAATTCTGGATGCAGGTTTTGTCACTTTTTAGGGAAATCAGGATATTTGTTCATACCTACCAGTAAACCAGATTTAAAACATTGGTGGAAGTACAACTTCACACAAAAGAATAATGTTTATGTCCACAAAAATCCCATATCTATCCAAGCAAAACAAATAATCCTGGTACACAGGATGCAGAGATTCCCCTAGGCTTTCTATCCATTCCATCAGGCACAAATGAGCATCCTTTGGGCCATGTTCTGCCTCAATCCTAAGATATCCTATGCTGAGATGTTAGTAGCAGTCAAGTTTTTCAGTAACTTCATAAGAGCAGCATTTTCCTCTCATAAAGGAGGGAAAAAGCTTGGATGAAAGAGGACATAAGAGACTATAAATGTATTTGTAAGTATCTGTTCTCAAGGTGGACATGGTGACTGCATGAAACAGGGATTTCATGTCATACCATCACATAAAAATGCATTCCTCCAAAAATGACAAGTCTGATACCTTAACTGCCAGGACTGTAGTTTGTGGATTTACTGAGAGTACATGTAGAGCAGCAGCAAACTCTTCTCTGGTAAGAAAAACAACCATCCTAACTGAGACCAAGCACTTCTCCAGCCCTGTGTCCCCTCTCCAGCAGCAGCCAGCAGGGTAATCACAGTGGTACCTCTCTGTGTCCTCTGCCAGTGTCCCAGTAAAAGAAAGGGATGTTTTCAACACACTGCACCAGGGAATATGGGAACACTCAGGGACTTTAGCAACTGACTGGTAGAAGATTTTGGACTGATGAACTGATTTTAAGAACAATGTAGAGGTAGAAAACCATGGCCTCATGGGGGTGTGATCATGCTGGCACCCCACTGTGCATGTCATAGGAAAAAGTTACTCTCAGCTTCTTTCTTTTGACTTATCCACTGGTAATGATATAATCTAGCAGTTATTTAACTTTGGCTAACACAGTTCAGCATCCATTTCTATAGCATGGATATTACAGTATCACCAACAAAGCTTACTTTCACATCAGCTGTGTATGAGTGAAGCATCCTGTCCTCACATCTGTTATTTCACCAAAGGTAATGCCATGAGAACTATTGTTCTGGTAGCTGAATGCCCATTGCAGAAGCTTTGAGACACTGGCAAGACGAACATCCTTTTACTACTCTGTCATACAGCCTGACCTTTCATTTTTACTGGAAGTCTTTGCAGTTGCTTTATTTACCCAGTCCCATTTACCATAAACAACATAGCAATTGGCACTCATGAGATGTTTGGTTTAACTGTATCCAGAAGCCAGAACCAGTTGCACCACTACCACTGGTACAAGGGAGTTGCCATGAGTCATTTCTTCTAATTCTTTCCCTCTCACGTCTCCAGCTCCAGTGGCACACCCATGAGATCTGTGCTTCACTCCCCCTGTATGCAAAATGAGGGCAAGAGCACCTCATCCTTCCCAGGAGCAGAGTGGGACTGCTGGGGTTATTATTATGCCCCTGGATATTGTCAGTGAGCAGTAAGGCCTGCACTTTCCCTAGGGGAGAAGCTCCAAGAGGAACATTATGCCCCACTGCCATGGTGGGTGGGGTGGGGACCCCCAAGAGTCACAGCCCCTTTCTCCAGTACCTGAGTGAGAGGAGCAGGCAGACCTGCAGATGGGGGCCAGGTCAGAAGGCAGCATCACAGGGAGGTCAAGCTGGAAGTCAGTGTGTGGTCAGGAGGAGTGGGTCCATCACTCAGCTGAAGACCAGCATCTGCCAGCTCAGCTCACAAAAAGGAGCAAATCTCCCTGGGTGAGCTTAAATGGGCTCCCAGGCCTGCTGGAGTGGGGGGAGGCACCAGGTGAGGCTGGTTAAGGTTGTTAAGACTCACCAGTACCTTCAAGGTCCCCAAAAATATCGCAACAGCACGAGTCAGCTAAATAAAGATATTTATCAAACTACTGAAGCCTTGACATTTTCCCCCGCTGAAATGCTAAGGAAACTCTGCTGACAATTTTCCTTTCATAACTACTCCAGAAAGCAGGGCTAAGGCATGACAATGAGGAAGATAGGTTTTTCCTTTTATTAAAAAAAAAAAAATCCAACTACCTTACTGTGGAAAATTGAAATGTAATTACCCCTGAGAGACATGAAGACCAGTGTACACAAATATATTTAAGCTTTTACAGAGGACCACACTTTGGGAAGCTTGTTCTAGCCTGTCTCCAGGTTTGCATGCATGTGAAGTCCTTCAAGTTTGGATGCAGGCAGTGAAAACAGAGCAGAACAACGCTTAGTTTAGCAGTACATGCTCTGAAGTGTACTAAGTACTGCCTGTGCACGCTGCTGAAGCTCCTCACCAGTCACTTACTGTGGGATAGGTCTGGGATTAGGCAGGCAAGGGCTGACATGTGAAATCTGTGCCACTTACTTAACTGCTCTGTCACAATGAATTGGGCTGCTCTGCCTGCGCTAGCCTGGAGAAACAAGTGGCGAGGCCTTGGCTGGCATATGCTGACAGAGTGGGGAGCGAGCCTGTCCCTCCGTGTGGCAGGGTGACAAAGCCTCGAGGGGAGGCACAGGGCTTTGCTCTGGTCTCTTCATGTCAGCCGAGGACCTTCTCAAAGTGGTCTCTGAAGGCTGATGCTCCCACTCAGTCCGGAGCGTGGGAGCCCTTGGGTAGCGCAGTGCCAAGGCTGCTTTGAAACCAGCTGGTCTGGTTCTGAGGGGGCCTGAGTGATGGCTGAGATGACAGGCTGGCTGGACAAGGGCTCTCCAGAAAGTAGGGCAGCAAAACTTTCTAATTAAGATAAAAATACCTTTGTAGTCTTTGTAGTGAGGGAGAGCCGCGGCACTCAATCTAAATGTCTCTGTCCAAAGAATGAGCAAGAAAGAGCTTTCTTAGATCCTTTACCTTTGCTTTAAAGAGACAAGAGATCATCTGACAGCAGGTTTGTTAGGCTCACCTTGCAATAACGAGGCTGTTGTAGGAGCTGCCTGCACTCTCACAGCTGAACCTGCACGCCCTGCAGCCAGAGCTCCCACTACCTCCACACACACACTACCTCCTCTAGACAAGATGATCCTCGGCTAAAAGAGGAAAACATCAATGAAAAGCAAAATGGGCAATAGCCCTGCAAAGAAGAGCTTGTTCCCAAATCCTTCCTGGACCCAGGCAGGACTCATTCCAAGATGTTGTTAGACACCTCAGCAGCCAGGCTGTGTCTCGTGGTCAGGAACCCTCCTGAGCTGGCTGGCATAGAAAATGTCCCTGAGCATGATGGGGAGAGGGAATGGTTTGATGAACCTCTGAAGACGTAATAAAAAGAACAAAAAACGAGTTTGGAAGGGACATGAAGATCATTCTCAGTTTGAATGAGTTTGCCCTTGAGACCTATGGAGAGCACATCAGCTGGCTCCAGCTCACATGTTTTCTCCAGCACTCCAGAAAAAAGAGGCAAAGTACAGTATGTACTTGTCTGCTGAGACATTTAGATTGGCTACTGACACTCTGCAAATGTTTATAAAGAAAACAAGATGTGGATGATAGCCATTTTCATTAAACTGTGCGGATTCAGTTCACCCCAAATTACAAGATCCCTGAGCCATATTCTTTCTGTTTTGGAGACATCTACTTCCCAACAGCACTGAGGCTGTGTGGCTCTTGCTGCTGTTTTCTTGTTTGGTGCACACAGCTGCCGGGGAAGACATTGCCAGGGCCAGGTATCTGTTCCATATCTGCAGGGTCAAGGTGAATATCCCTTGGCCCTTCCACCTTGGGTTGATTTTAATCAAGTCTGTGGTAAGCACGAGTCAAACCCAAGAGGAGGAAAAACAGAATTAAAACTTCAAGCCTTACCTGTCCAAGGCAACATTCCATCCTTGTGTACCATGTAAAATTGTCAAAAAAGCTACTGGTGGCAGGTTCCTTGAGTGCAGAGAGGTTTGAGAGCTTCCTTTGGTCCAGGCAGTGCATCCTCTCTCAGAAGTGGGAGCACAGATTTTTTACAGTGTTCTGAGGATGCTTCTGCCACTCGCTGCACCTCAACATGCAGATACATTGATGCCTGAAAAGTATGAGAATTCCACACTGAGTTATACATACCATGACCACGACAGAGCCTTCAAAAACATGGGGTCTGCAGTTCTGGAACCATTGCTCTCTGTAATCATTCCCCTGCCTCCAGCATGGGTGACTCTCCCAGCCTTGGGGTGAAGGAACTGACAACAGTGATGAGAGCAGAGACATAATTTCATGTGCAGCCTAGTCATTCTATTTACTGAATTAATCTATCCCTAGGGACTAATTTGGCTCATTGTGGGTGGGTGCTGTCTGTCTCCCCACTTGGCTCTTGCTTAGCTTGTGAACAGCCAGTCTGCAAATCATGGCCTGCCACGCTGGCACCAGGGTCAAAATGCCCTGATGAACTGTGGGACAGAAGGAAATGTCCCAGGGTGTCTTTGCCTATCAACAACGTCCTTCTTCAGCAGTGCAAAAATCAGGCTATCAGGCTGGGCCATGGCATAAGCTCATTTCTTCCTTCTTGCACCAGTTACACCATGGTCCAAACCATCCATCAAGGTATCAAGCACTCCCAAATCTGCCTTTGGGGTAGGATTTTGTATCTACTGTGTGCAGATGGGACAGTGTCCCCTCTCCTCACTGGGACATCTGCTGGCTAAACCCATTTTCCTTCTGCCTTCTTGTAATTTCCTTATCTTGATGCCTGTTTACATGATGCGTGTGTATGTTTTACAAGTAGGAACCCTAATTTGAAGCCAGACATGGCATTGTCTTTGTCTCATGGTGTCCCAAGCTGCCACATATCTCACGCTCTCTGCAGAACTCTGGCCAAAAAATTTGTTTCCCTTTCGGATCTACGGTGCTTTTGGATGTCAGAACCAGCGTCAGCCCTCTTCAGAGACCAGAGCAACTGCTGTGAATTTAAACCAAATATTTTTCATCTTAAATGCCACTGCAGGTCAGCTAAACAAAAAAGAATAGTTGGTAACAGGCTTGAAACGACAGCGGGGTGGAGTGTTTACAGCTCCATCAACAGCTCGGTGTTAATGAACTGAGTCTGAAAATTACCTCTCTACTGATGGAGTCATGGATGGAGCACAGAGATGAGAAAGATAGTGATTGCCTCCAGCTGCAGGCAGAACTTGGAGAGTGTTTATTTATCACTTTGAATTGAATGATTTTTTTGGTGAGGGCAGTAAAATTCTGAAAAGCGCAGTCATGCAGCTGCCTGCAGCCTGGCACTGGTATCAGCCCTGCAGCTCCAGCTCTAGGGGTGCAGGATTTTACCCTGTCCCAGGGAGCATCTGTCTGGGCATGAGAAGGAAAAGCCTCAGCTGTATAAGCCCTTTGCTCCATGTGTATGTGTGTGCACGTGTAGCAAGGCATGGTTTTCAACCAAAGTGCCAGGCAGGAAAAATGTGGCTGCTTTATACTGACTGACTGTAAAGGGACTGCAAATATGTCCAGAGAATAATGTCTCCTGCATTGCAACTGCTGTAGCTAATGGGAATGTTATCATGGAAGGTGTTATTTTTGACCCCGATTTCTCCCTTTCCTTTGCTTTCTGTAGGCGGTGCTGGTAGTGCTATGGCTGAGCAAAATGGGCAAGGAAAGGTGTCAGCAGAGGACCCTCTGTTTGAAATTCCAGTGCACCAGCAATCCAGATGGGAAGTTTTTCCAGGATAGCCTCTTTTTTGCCAATTCAAATTTTGGGGAATTTCCCTTATTTTTTCTATTTGAAACAGCCATTGTTTTTGAGGGACTCTTTGCACAGCATCTCACTACAGAGGAGCTTTAATATGTTGAATTGTGCTGTGAACAAGGGCTGATGTGTTCAAAGTGTGTGGAATGGTGCCACATGAGCAGTCCAAGCACATCAGCACTCAGGACTGCCCTTTCGGTTCCTGCTTATGATTTCTGAGGATAATTTTCTGTGGTTGAGGCATTTCCATAGGTCAAGAGAGGGGACATCCCAAGAAATTCCACTCTTCACCTATTAGTAAAGTTAATTTATAATTTCTTTCATAAATTTGGGTTAGTAAATGGACTATTTTGCTGGTACTTCGTGTTTGAGGAAGAGGGCTACATCAACCAGCTGTGGTTTTTTGTCCCTGAAGGAAAAGAATTTAATTTAAACAGCACCTTCTACTCATACAGGATCACAGAATAGTTTAGGTTGGAAAAGACCTTTCAGATTATCAAGTCCAGCCATTCACCCAGCACTGCCAAGTCTGGTTAAACCTCCTACAATTAGCCTTGGCCAATTGATCCAGCCTGTCCAGATCCCTCTGCAGACCCTTCCTGTCCCCCAGCAGATCAATACCCCCCACCCAACATGGTGTCATCTGCAAACTGACTGAGGGTGCCCTCAATCCCCTCATCCACATCATCAATAAAGATATTAAACAGGCCTGACTCCTTCTGACCCTTCATTCAAAGGAGTGTCACATTCGCTCACTTCCAGCCAGCTGGGACCTCCCCAGTTAGGCAGCAGTGCTGGTAAATGATGGAAAATTCAAAGTATATATTTAAATACAAACAACAGAAATATTTCTAAATGCTTGAAACATGCTTTTAAACAATTTAACAGCGCAGAGTAAGTATACCCTGTTGAAGGCAGGCTACAGAAATGTTAACATCCTCTCAAGGTAAATCAAGTAATGGACTGTTGGCCTATTTTTCAAACCGCTTCTCCTCAGTATCTTGACATTTGATAGGATTATCTATTACTGTTGGATTTTGGTTGACTCTCTGGTATGCCTGAGAAGATTGTCATCTTGTGATTTAAAGATAATAGAGCCAAGCATGTGAAACTGCATACAGAGAATAAACCTTTGACTCAGAACTGAATATTTTGTTAAAAAAAAAAAAAGAGGACAACTTTGTCTTGAGCTCAGTTTGATACACTGGCAGTTAATGAAATTATCCAGCAATAACTTTCCATTCTAAATATTGCTGTGCTATTTTTAAAAGGCTCCTATGGCACTCCACGCAGGGTGGCCCGAGCTAACAATACCAGATATCTGAAGAGGGTGAGTGTGATTAAAGACTTGTGACAATAGCTAATGTAAGCTTTAACTAAAAATGTCAACTCCATTTGTTTTCAGCTTTAAAGAGTTTCTGGATCACAATGTGCAGGTAGGAGTTCGAACAATTTCAAGATTACACTTGACCTAGTAGAAAAGATGATTGTGTAAAAAGTGACATGAACTGGGACTCTGTGTGTGCACATGTGGATCTGTGTGCCTGTGCACAAATATGTCAACACTGGCAAAGAGCCTCACAGCTTTTCAAAATATGCAACATCTATTTTTATTATAAAGATTCACAATTGACAATTTAAAAAAAATTGCAATGGGCTAGAGTGGGCTTTTTATTACGCATGGTTTTATTTCTTTGAATTTCTAAATTACCTAGCATGCATTTTTGACTTTGGAACAATTTACAGGCTGTTTTCATTTCTATTTAAAAGGGCTAAACACCGAGAATGTGCCTATGCTTTGCATTCTAATTGCATGTAACTGATTTGCACAGCAGAACAAAAACCTAATTTTCAGATTAAGAATCATGTGCTAAGAAATAATGATTGTTTTACGAGAAAAAAAAAGGTTTTCCACATTTTTTCCCCTTGCCCAATTTATGAGACCTGTTTGCCAGTTTGCAGGCTGCCAGCCTTCCCAGAACACCAACTATTACTCTTTAGGGACTGGAAAAAGGTAGACAGAGACACGAGGCATGCAACTGTTTTGACTGCATTCTTTTGCTTGCAACATAACACTTGCTTTTTATTATTTTATCTTCAACAATCAAGGGGTGACTAAATGGTTGCAGGTGGTGATGAAAATAAAAGCCATCCATCATTATTTATTAGGCATGAAAAAGATACACAATAATGTAATTTAATCCCGGAGCAGACAATTATTTCCACATATTGATAATACAATGTGAAAACTGTCATGAATCCTAATGTGATGTTCGCCTTTATTGGTGAACCACTAGTAGCAATGCAAATAATGAAATTGTATCAAAAAGAAAAAAAAGTACTTATTTGCATATACCAATAGTGTCGTGGAGAAAAACACATCATTACTAACTTCAGAAAATATAATCATTGTTCATGTGTTACTTTGGTTTTGAAGTCTGCAAATGCGGGTGCAAAATGTTCCTCTAAGTAAATATTTTATTGATTTCTGCATCATCAAAATCAGTTCACAGGTTTTGATAAGGGAACTTTAAAGCCATGAACATGCAGCTGTATAATCAGCACCTCTTTACAGAGACCTGCAGATCTCCCTGCTAATCTATTCACATATTTGTGCACGACACTTCCTCCATTAAAAATAATTTAAGAAATATCTTTGCTCCATCTGGGCATGATTCAAAGCCCATTGAAGTCATCAGAAGGACTTGCATTGATTTTGGTGGGCGTCAGACAGAAACTCTTTTTTGCTGTTTTCTATAAATAAAGTTGGGCTCCAGTTTGGGCAGAGCAGCTCTCACAAATATATTCAGACTGATGACATTCACCCCTGGGCAGATGTGAGCATGTGCCACTTAATGCGCCCACTTATGTCTCATTTGGAGCAGGGGTAAAAGGCCCTTTTGGCTAGACAAAAATATACATATTTTTATAAATAGGCAACTATACATGCAAAATATATCTGCAACTGCACAGCTAATTTACATTTGAATTACCATGTCTGGGCATGCAAATCAGGTAATTACTTGCTCACATATAACTGGCCATTTGCATGCACAAATACCTATTATATGCATTCAAGTCACAGTAATGTGTCTGCAGCATTTAGCTGTATCTCAGGAGAAACTGCAGCAAGGAAGAGGTTTACATTATCTCTTATGGACCTGGTGTCTTCTAGAGTGATGTAAGTGATATTTTAAATCATTAGGGGATCTGTAAACTTCCTACCATGTGCAGTCCCTTAAGCTGAAGTCTCTTAGGCTCACGTCTGTAAGAGGCTGGACCACTTGTGGCAGCAAAAGCATTAAAAATTAGTTACAAATAGGGGGAGTCTCTGACTGTAGAAAGAGACCTTGAAATGGTAAAATCCCACCCTGAACACATTCCTGAAACCACTTTCTGTTGCCCAGAGAAGCTGTGGTTCTCTCATCCCTGGAAGTGTCCAGGACCAGTTTGGACGGGGTACTGAAAAATCTGATCTAAAGTGGCATCTCTACCCATGGCAGGGTTGGAATTAGATGACCTTTTGGGTCCTTTCCAACCCAAACCATTCTAGGATTCCATGATTTCCGGAGAGCACCACTGGGGAAGCTGCTGAGCACATCATGGCCAAGTCACACAGACTGGGGCCAGACACCGAGCTGGGGAGGAAGGGTTGGTGTCCCTGTTCAGTCTCTCCTAAGACTGGGAGCAGCTGATTTACTTCAGCACCCGATTCCCATCAATCTCACCTCCTACCACTCCACATTTAAGAAGGAGATAGAGAGTGCATTTTCCCAAAGGTGGGAGCCAGCAAGGGGCATCAGCTGCTCTGAGCGTCACCGGAAAGGTAGCAGCAGCAACTGCTGTTTCCTTGGAAAGCACATGGATTGGAGACAGTGGCACCAGCCAGGCTGGAGGGGGACCCACATCCAAGGGGAGAGGGTCCAAGCATGGCTCCACCACCCCAGGCAGGTGCCGTGGCAGGGAAGGAGCACAGGAAACGTGTAGTTGCACTTTCACTTTTGCCTTGTGTTTAGGCTGTTGGGAGGAGGACAAGCGGGATTAAAAAAAATACAGTGTGAGTTGTTTTTCTCCATTAATCAGTGCTGCTTTTTTTTTTTTTTTTTTTTTTTTTTTCAGCTGACTGGCTTCATTACATTTGTTTGTCTTTCCCTCTCCAACTGAGCAGTGGGATCTGATTTTCCTGAATTTGGCTGAAGACACAAATTAAAGTCTTCTTTGTTTATAATCAAAGCAGGAGTGATTATTTGAACATTTTGAAGGAATCACATAGTATTTTAAGAGTCTGTAAAAAGACAGGAAAGGTGGTGGGAAGTCATCAGATGCTATTTTCTTTAAAACTGTATGGATGGTTTTAACAAAGTCAACCCGTGACGTCTGTAGAGTTTCACCAAATGGCCTGGGAACTGATGGCAAATTTGTGAAAACATGCTGGAAATGTTTTGTTGATATTCCTGCTGACATTAGGGGCAGATCCTGCATGTCACCACAAATATTTGGCAGTGGAGAAAACCAGAGATTTTGTTCAGCTCTGTTTGGAATCAGATAGCAAATTGATCTTGGAGACTCTCCCTGGAACTCTTCATATTTTTGGAAAACAAAAGATTTTCAGAGGAAGCCCTGTTTTTATTATGCATGAGATTGTTATGGGAGGAGAAAAGGGAGTCTGTGACTTACACAAAAGAAGAGGGGAATTGGAGCTTTTGCTGGAATTGAACAGATTATTCCTGGCCTTAACTTTGTGTACTTTTCCCCAGGAACATGGATTTTTATGTGAGAAAAGATTATTTCTGAATTATTTATTTATTTATTTATTTATTATCCTGTCTCCTGTGCCTCATACAATGGGAGATCAGTTACCTGTGGGGTCAGTAAATGGTCCGGGTGGGAGCTGAGGGAAGGGAATATGCCCAGAGCAAGCCACAGTGCTAGGAAACACTGCTGTGATGGGGTAGAACTCGTGGACAGATAAGATGGGACACATGGACCTTTCTGGCAGTGCTCACCCACCCTCGTCTCCCTTGCTCTGCTCTTGCTCCAAGTGGATGATGAGGCACAGACTGTCCTGACTGCTCCTTTTGATCCACTATCTACATGACCTGGATGAAAACACAGACCCAAAGTGTTTTTCCCTTAACTCCAGGCAAACATTTCACCCCCTTTTCCAGTAAGTGACTGTATCCTCTGCAGCAGTAAGGGCAGTGCCCCCACTCACCACAGCAGTGTCATCTCCCCATCTTCTAGGCTTCTCCCCTGTTTTCTGGGAAGAGCCCAGGGGAGCACTATTTCCAGCAGTATTTCCACTGCCTGACTTACAGAAGCACACTGGGAGCCTGGGGGTCAGCAACATGACCTGTCCTCCCCACAGACACCACACTCTTTCTGTGTGAAAGAGCTCAACCAAGAAGTAGCAACATTTTCCAGAGGTGACAAGGAAGGACCTTTTGGGGACCATGCTGTGTACACTTGTATGAGTTGTTGGGTTCCAGATGAAGCGAAGAAAAACTCTCCATGGGAAGCTTGTGACTTCATAGATTGCTCAGACACTGAGCATATTTAACACAGAGCTGGATGTGATAAACTAGATTCATACAGCGACCCAAGGAAAAAAACAACAGGGGAATGTGGCAAGCAGTCAGTTTTGTGGTCTGAATCTCACAGGAAGGACATGTTTTCAGACCAGACCCTGGCTGTAATAGCATGGCTAAATTAGAAGGAGAAGCAGAAGAAGCTTCTATTTGCAATGCAGTAGAAGTTGCAATGCAGTTCCAATGCGACTTTGAGTTGCTTCAAGACTGCCACTTTAGTGCTCAGACAAAAGTCTAGCCTCAAGAAAAGGCTGATCTGCTGAATTCAAACCAGCTCTGTGTCCCCAGATATGGTCCCATCATACATCTGGCCACTAGTCCTGCCTAGAGCAGGACTGTGTATTCGTGGTACCCAGATTCTGCTTACTCTGATTTCTTCTGATTTATAGGGAGGGGTCATGAGGCAGCTGTGACAGAATTCATCCTGCCATGGAAAAGGAGCAGTCATGCTCAGGGGAAAGCTTGACCTCAGCGTCATCACCCTGTCTTCAGCATGGTGCTCAAATGACTGAGGACTGATTGGAAACAATCCAGTAGAGACCAGAAACAGGGCTGAGAGATGAGGGGCAGGAGAGAACTGGGACTGCTCAGGGAGAAACAGGAGACATCAAATATATAAAATGCTGTTTCTGAGGGGCAGGGAATAAACTATTCTCCCTGTCCATGGGGGATATGAGAAAAAGTTGCAGCCTTACACTTGAGTAAGAGAGCCTAAAATCTTTCTAAGTTTAAAAATAGCTCATAGTAGAGAAGGCAACAGACCCTTTATGGGCACTGGAATAATCTGTTAGCATAACTAAACTTGTTTACTTCTGGAAAAATATCGGTATTTTTTTTTTAAAGTCTGTTTCATAACTTACAACAAATCTCCCTCAAGTAAACATTCTTTCCAATCTTCATATATCTGCTGCGTGTTCTACCTCTCCTCCCATGTGATGAATTCATCCTCTCGGTGATGAATATAACAAGGTAGTGGGTGGGAAGAAACACAGATAAATATTTTGTAAGCAATGTACTATATATATTGGGCACAGATAGAAATAGCATTGTGCTCATTCTGGTTTCATTCTCACAAATCAGGAATAAATCCAGTCACCAAACTCCTTCTACGTGTAAAAATGGAGAAAGTGAGTGGTGAATGAATGTGTTGCAAAGAGTTGAATGTGAATTTTTTGGTAAGCCAGCATCTTTGTTTTATTATCTAGTCATGCTTCTGTGCAAGGAGGCTGAGTCCAGTCATTATATGCATTTTTCTCAAAAGCCAACACTGTTATGGGATATATTGGAGACAGTGTGGGTGGAGTACAACAAAATAAAAAATATTAAAAAATAAAGCGCTGTCTCCTTTTTTGTTTTCCTATATAAGAACAAATCATTTATTCCCTGCTGGATTTCATGAGTGTGTTATTTACCACTGTTTACTGTAACTAGCTTCCTATTATTACAAAAGTTGGCAGGGCGAGCATGGGTCTGTAGCTTGCCCAGTTGCATTCCAATTCCTTTCTGCCAAAAATTAAAAAATGGGTTTTCCATGCACCTATCACATGTAGGAATATATTCAGCCACATTTCTTAACCTTACAGATGCCAGCCTCACTGTCAGAGTTGTCAGGAACATGCCTGACCCCCTCTCCCAACCAAAGCACCCTCTCTGATGGGCATCCCAGAGCCCCCAGGGTAGAGGGACCATCCCAGGACTGCAGTGCCACGAGACCCCACCTGGTTTCAGCCTGGTTGGTTTGACTGCCACACACATAGCACTTCGCTCAGCCTGAGCTTATTTATCCCAAGGAGAAGCTAACCAGATATTTCTGAGCAACCCTTCATCACTTCTGCACAAAGACAATTTACGGGGTGCTGCTGCCAGGTAGGTTTGCCCAGCCTTCCCCGGAAAGGGTCACCAAGCCCGTCCCAGAAGGAAGGTGGCTGAGTGTGGGGAAAGCATCACACAGCCTATGCCTTCCCTTCCCCACGTATGCTGGACAGGGGTTATATCCTCCTGCCCAAGTATGCCCATGGAGGAAAATGTGAAATGTGTAGGGAATTTGGGGAAATGGCCCCAGAGGGACATTATCCCGGGGGCAGCCCCACACTGGGCACAGCTGCTCCTTCAAGCACCACTGGAGTGACATGACCAGGCTGCAGAAAGGGTCTCAGTGGTCTGGGAGATCCCTCTCTGGAGGGTTTAGCTGAGCTGCTTGTGTTTGCACTGCAGAATCTGCTCTGGGTTTCTGTTTTACATCTCCAAGAGGCCTGTGGCCTTTGTAAATAGAGGGGCTGAGGCACAGGAAGAGCTGGTGTGCTTGTGAGAGCACCAGCCCAATAAAGGGATATATATTTAACTTTCTGCTTGGTGTTATTTTCTCTCTGCTTGGGCAAACAATATCCTGACTGCTTCCTAGTCCTAATCAAACTGCAGGGTACTAATAAAACAAATCCAAACTAATAAAGCACATTTTGCCAGTATAAATCCTCTTAAAGTTATCAGGTTTTCACATCCCTAGATAGGAGTTGTACTGCCTGACATAAAGTTGAGAGATAAAAGTAGGATAAAAGAGCCATTACCATACAACAGCATTAAGTCAAAAATATAATTGCAAAGGCTGAACTTGATTATTATTTAAAACATGTGTTGGGTGGAGGCACCAGCCGGCAGGAAGCATCTGATGCTGATGAACCCACACAACCTCAGCATGACTGACTTTTGAGTATGAATGTAAAAGATTTATTAATTTCATTTTTTAAGATGTTCTATTTGTTTTGAAAACATTTGGGGTTGCAAAACACATGAATCCTGTAACTATTTCCATAAAGCCTGGAACAGTGGAACAACATTAGAGGGGATGGGGGTGGGGAACATGGGTATATTTTTTTTTTCTGGAAGAATTTCCATTAAAATTAAATCTAGTTTAATTATAGCTCCTCAGCAGTGAGTATGTGATTTCTGATTATGTCCCTGGTGGATGCTCAGGTTGGTACTGCTGTGGTTGGATTGAGATCTGCTCCATTTCATTACTTTTTCCTTGAAGAGAAACCTCTCTGGTATTCGTGGAAACCATGTGTCAGTTTGTGCAGCGTGTCATTATGTATTATCATATCATACAATTTAAAAAACATTGCACTGTTGCTTCTGGTTGGATTCTCTTCATGTGGAATACAGATGGCATTATTCTAGGTAATTCTCTTTCTTAATTCCAGCCCTCAAGCCAATCAAACAAAGAGAAAATTGTAGATGGATGTGAACTAATTTCTTGGTATATATCCAAAACCCACAAATAATTAGGGATGGGAGAAGCTCGAAAGCTCTGTAGATTTGGTTTGGACACAGACTCAAGCTCAACTCTTGTGCAAAGCTGTAGGGGAACCTCCATAATTAAGGCTGTGCTCCATTACACTGGTGTAAACAAAGTCAGTGGTTACACCAGAGAGAGTTCAGAAATTGACCCTCTGGCTGAAGATCTCAGGAGAAAAGATTTTTTTTGGTGAGATTTCTATTACTTCCTGTTTCTGGTCAGGTTCAGGTCAAGAGCAGCTTTCTCACAGTGCTGGGGCACTGGTGTTCCCATCCCCGACGGGCCAGGAGGCACTGGGGAGCATGGAAACAAAGCTGAGAGAGCCTTTCGCAGTGCAGGAAAGCACTGCCTTGGGCTGGGTCAAAGCAGCAGCCAGAGGTCGATTTTTATTTTGTCTGAACTTGTTCCTCTGCCCAAAATGGCAGCATGGAAAAAACAATGTCAGGTATGAGACTCAGTGATGGGGCTGAGCCACCTCGCCCGTATGGCATGACTTGGAGGTCAGAAAACACGTCTGGTGTAAATGACAGTAATGACATTTTTTGTCCTATTTTTAAGCAGAGTATGTCCCCATTTCTGCTTTTGACAGTAAATACAGGGGTTTTTGTGACCCATGGCTGCTGCTTACAAACACCTCCACCAAATGCTATCACAGCACGGC
The DNA here is from genome assembly GCF_031753505.1 of Anomalospiza imberbis. Lineage (NCBI taxonomy): Eukaryota > Metazoa > Chordata > Aves > Passeriformes > Viduidae > Anomalospiza > Anomalospiza imberbis. The sequence goes on along the minus strand of NC_089691.1, from coordinate 18,787,744 downwards.
CAAACTCAACAGAGAAAATATAAGCATGAAAGTGCCTGCAATTCTCTGTACCCCATGCTCAACACTCAGCCAAAGACAACCTCACAGAAACTGTTCTGCAACTAAATTGGAGGGAAAGGTGCCAGGCTGGGGAAGAAAAATACACACAACATCAAATTTAAGTTGCTGGCTACACCCTGTTGTGCTGTAGTACTTATCCACAGCTCTGTGCAGTGATTCCAATGTGAAAGCACCAGCGTAGCTTCACTAATAACCTGCTCTCCCCTTGCTTTGGAGATAAGTCTCATTCAGCAGAGGACCAAGGCTACAGCCACTATTCAGGAACACAGTGCATCACTGCAAAGGTAGGGGACACAAACAACAGATGTGCAAAGAGCTTTAGCAGGAGGCCCAGCCCTTCCTAAATATCTGCTTTAGATAGTGGCATTCCCCATCTTCCCACCTCCCTCCAGAAACATTGTCACCACTGCTGCAGCACAGTGCAATAAAGAGCAAAACCAGCTGAAACTTCGTGAATTAACAGGCAAACTTTACTGCTTGCAAGGTGAGAATACAGGATGAGTGAGGTTTTTATATGCCATCAGCTGCTCTGCTCAGACTCACAGTCGGGATAACTTGGCAAAGACATGTTTTCTGTTAAGCATTGCAGGAGCCTGGAGAAAGAGTGTTAGAAAGGGGTACTTTAATCTAAGGAAATAACCTAAACCACTGATGAGCAGCCTGTGTGAATCTCTCTTATGTCTGAGTAAGAGGCAGCAACAGACCCTGACACTGAAGTGGTAGTTGCCCTAGAAAACAGAAACAAAAAACCCCCAAACAAAACAGCAATTTTAAAACAAAGACAGCTGGATTGACAGCGACCTACACAGGCTGCTGTGGCCAGCAGTGACACTGATTGAGACAGACTTCTCTAAACTGGTGACAGACTCTGAATGCCAGATCCCACGATCAGTCCTAAATGACACAACACACAGGTCTATGTAGCTGTTGTGATTAGGAAACTTTCTGTTACAGTAGGAATGTATGAATGTTTTAGCTGCATTACTGGCCTCCAAATATTTTTCCTTCTTGATCTCTCAGACAAGGATTTGGTGAAAGGATATCTAATTTTAAATGACAAACATCTTCATGAAACTTTCCAGGGAAAATCTTAAACAAGGAGCAGTCATCCAGCTCCAAGAGCTGGGGAAATGCAGAATCCATGTCCAGTGGCTGCCTTAGAAAGGTTTCATAGTCCCCTGTTTACTGTGTTCATTCAGTTTTCATTTTATCATGTTTATTAGAAAAAAAATGGTTGTGTTTTTTTTGCCAGTTCTCAATGGAAGGGCAAAACCAAGACCTCTGTGCTATGGAGTTTTCTGCCACACAAGTCGTAATGAGGATACTTCCAATGCTTTCTGCTGGCTGCAGCGTGTGAGCTCCAAGTGTCATAGGAGCTGGGGACCACTGTGATAGTCCCCAACACTTTGGGACCACTTCAAACCTTTCAGTTTCTAGCAGATATTACTCATACAACATCCTCTCTTCAATTTTTCTATTAATTTTTTAGTGAAGTCCAGGCTGTAAGAGGACAAAGATTCATTCTGATTCATTATGAATTCATATGTAGACCATCAGCTGATCCAAAGTGAGGTAATTGACAGAGTACATATAATTATTCACCTTTCTATTTGCAAGGTCTCTGGATCAACAAAGAAACCTCCATTACAAGCCCTATATGGTTCATACAATTTACTGGGCTGTTTCAGATTATATACAGACAAGAACAAGTCTATGTCTGCATTGATTTCTAACAGGAAAAAATCTCATCAGATGCTTCCATGAGCAGCCTGGCATGTGTCTGGGGATGTGCTGAGGCTCACTGACCTCATGGCAGCCCACGGCCCTGCCATGCTCTCTGCCTGACTGCAGTGTGGATCCATACATGGCTACTCAGGATCACTGTATCTATCCAAAGAGAAACCACTCACTCTGTCGCTTCTGCTTCCTCCATCCTTCCCCTTTTCCAGAGACCAATTAATCCAAGCTGGGTCAATCCTAAGCCAGTTTCCCTTTCTACTCTCTGGCAAGATGCACATACAGACCACTTCACTCAAAATTGGGTATTTCCTCATTGCTTCAGAGACCAAGGGCTATGACTCCAGCAGATGGTCCTGGCATGCAGAGTAATTTCAGTAATAGATACACCTCTCTTATGCCTTTGTCAGTCTCAGTGTTCAACCAGAAGCTGATGATACCACTGAGGAGACCTTGGCAGATTTCCTCAGTAAGAAACCACAGCACACTGCTCAATAGCATCCTCTATAACATCTCCTGCAAACTCACTTCCCAACATTTGACCCAGCTGCAGCTCCAAAGGGCACCTGGAATCCGGGATAGTCAAAACCCCAGTGCCCCTTGGAAAGGTGACCTGAATTTGTCTGGAAGAAATAGATTGTTATCATAAACTCCCATGCCTGCTTCATTTACTGAAAGAAGGCCACCCAGCTGCCTCCTTATCTAAAGGAACTCTCAACTTTCACTTCAGCCACTCATTTACCCCTTCCACATCTATTTTTTTTTTGTCTCAGAAACCTCATTGCAACAGCTTGGATCTGCTGCAGGATCTGCTTCAGTTTACACCAGCACAGTTCAGCCCTCTCAGTATGGTGCAGACATGACGCTCCATAATGGGCAAAAGGATGAGCATCATGCAAATGCATGAGTGATATTGTCAGCACTTCTGGGAAGTTGCACACACAGATCTACTTAGTTAATAATGAGACGTGAACACATTCTGTGCACCTCACTGAGCACACATTTAAGCATATGGCTGCTGAGATAGAATATATCCTGCCAGCTTTTTTTCTTAATTAAAGTTATGCAAGTTATGAAATACTTTCCTTTATAATAAGCTCTTATTCCTGTGGAGAAATTTCTATTTGTTTTTATCTCATTTGAGCTTCAAGGTTAATCTTAGTTTAAGAACCTTGCTCGCTGTGACAGCAACCTCATGGTGCTGCAGCCTGATCCATGTGTGGGTGGGTGTGCATCCTTTTGTTCCATGCTGGGGCTGGATGCTGGCAGAGTGTCCTCCCTGTCCTGGTTTGTCCTACAGACATTAGAAAAAGGTGTAGGTGGGTGACAGGGAAAATGGTTCATGAAGGATATTTTCCAGATCCAGTTGAGGGCCATTTAAAAAACCCCAAAGGGGCAGATGCAAAATTTGTGTTTTGTTTTGCAAGATAAGGCAAACGTGAGATATTTCTCTTTCTGATCTACTCTGAAGGGGAATTTAATTTTGGAACCCTTGATATCTATTTACTTATTTTATTATATGAGTGCAGCAAGTGATAATTTATTCCAGCATGAAAAGAGACGTTAATAAAGGAGAAAGAATAAAGAGCAAGACATTTAGATCAAATTAATATACATGAAATAAATCAGTAAAAATCCCTGCTTTATCCACAAATAAACTTTTTATGTCCTATATACTTTATGATGAATATCATATCATACTGTACATATGTATTGGACAAATATAGTAACAATAGTGAAATAATTGTTCACAGTTATAGACACCAAAATGAATATCTGAATTATTTACATAAGTCTATCTTCCCTCAGACCTCTAGGTCTACATTAATTTAGGATAATGGCTCAGCTCTTTGCTCTAGGTCATCAGTACCAGCAAAAGTTGTTATCTTTTCTTTTTTTTTTTTTTTCTTCCTAAGGAAATGTAATGAGTAATGTTTTCCAGAAAGATAAAATGCCACCTTTAAATGCTGCCCTGCCACTGCTGGCCACTACTTTCTTTTCTCTGTTCTTTGAAACACTGAGGTATTTCTTACTCCATATCTGCTCTCAAATTCTTCCTTCCTTTCCACGCATATTTCTCCTGACTCCCATCTCAGCCTCTCTGCTGTATTTTCCTCTTTTGAATGTGTATCATGACAATCTCTCACCTACACATTTTTGCTTTAGCTCTCTCCTCATTAATTCCATTAGATCTTAAACGTTTAGCCATAAGGTCCTTTAATGCCATGCTAAAATGCTATTCAGGTCATGTGGTGGGAAAAGAGGTCCTGATGTGTTGCATGTTCTTGTGAGGGCTCTGTCTTAGAAGTATCTTTTCTCATGCAATAGGGTCAATTACAAACCCACTGAAATTCTCATAAAATCCTTCTAAACTTCCATGTGTGCACGGGTGGACCCAATGTAACATTTTTTGTCCCTGCTTGTGATATAGAAGGGTACAAGGAACTTGAATACCTTGAAATATTGAGTGCACACCATCTTAAAACTGGAATGTTAACTATTAAGACTTTTTCCTAAGGAAAACAACATTTGGGGGCCAAAATGTGAGCTCTTTGTTGCACATAGAAAGGGCTATTTCTGCCTGTATAGAGAGGTTGGGATTCAGTGCATCCATTGTGTAACCCCATTTAACCATCAAAAATGTTGCCAAGAACCAAAAGATAAAATACAGATCTACTGTTCATTTTTTCTCCCCCAGTTGATCTTTTGTGTTTGATCATAAATGCACATTGTGAAAAGATGTCTTGTACCTCCAAGCTAAACACTGTTTGCTACTCATTAGTGATTTATAAATGATATTTTCTCCCTGGTGACATATCTTTTGATATGATTCTCTAATAATAACATCCACCAATATTAAAATAAGAACATCCCCATGTATTGTGATCACCTTCAACCACATTTCCTCACTAAAATTAAATTTTAGCACACCAACTGATATTGTATGCATATATTTGTCTACCATCATTATAAATCTCCTAAGGGTCTCTATAAAATGATAGTTTTGCCTCTTTGCAGTAATTCTACCTAATGCTCCAAAGCAAGAAACTAATTACATGCTGACTTTTCACTAACTTTGATCTTTGCAAACCCATACTCTGAAGTTTCTATAGGTAATCATATAATTACAACACACTAAGTAGGATGAAATTAGGCATCAACTTTTTTCCCTCTCTAGGTACCATTAACTCTTTTTGCAAATAAACATTTAATTTAAAAAGATTAAAAATTCAGTAGCTTGCTGTTTTTGGTATCCCAATATATAAGTTTTGTATGTAGAACTTCAAAATAAAATCTAAGTATATGCAGCAATATTTGTAACAAATATCTTATTCTAACAGAAGGAGTACCAGAGGAAGGGGCTATGCTACAAATTCTTGAAAAATATGTTTAAGAAAGGCCAAGGATAAATGATAGTGGTGTTAGGAAATTACTGATATTTCTCCAGGGAATCTTTGAGTCTCTCAAAAAAATGACCTCATTTGTATTTTCCCTATGAATTGGTATGATATTTCCTGTAAGAAAAATTGAAAACAATTGTTGCTTTCAGCTGAACTCTACTGCTATAGAAAAAAAACAAAACACTTGGATTTCCTCTTTGAAAAATATAAGTTTAGCTTACTCCTATTTTCAAGCATAATCATAAGAAAGTTTGATTTTTTAAAAGAAAACAAATATCACAGCCTTCTTAGACACCAGAGAAATAACTGCGCTTCAATGTTTTTTCGCTTCATACTTTCAACCTGCTATTTTAGCCCAGCAGTAAAACCATAATAAAATCCTCCCATCCAAAGTGCTGTGGCCTCCTCCCTGCTCTTCTTGCACACAAATGAGGATGCAAATACAAATTCCAACAAGGAGAAAGATAACATGGCTGTGCCTCTCTTTGGGGTATCTCATCACACGGGGGTGTCCCACTGACTGCCACAAGGTCTGGCTCCCACCCCGGGGGAGGCAATGAAGAGCTGAATTAACTCACTTCCATGAGTCCATGACTTTATACCCTACACTGAGGAAGAGGCTACTCAGCATGAGGAAGGGTGGCAAAACACAGCCCTGTGGAAAAGAGCTCCTGGAAGAGAACTTCACTTTAAAGGAGAGATCCAAAATGGTGCCTGGGCAGCGTCCAGGCTGGGAGGAGAGGAGGGATGGTCTGTGGGAAACCTGACATCACAGTTCCTGGAGTGAGGAGTGGCCACAGGGTGGAAGGGATATGGGTTGAAGGGACGTTTCACATGGTGACTCACCACAGCAGATGCTCCAACACCACCGTGCCTGCCAGAGCACCATGGTAAGAGAAGCAACATTTTGCCTTTTCCCTGATATTTGCTGCACCTACTGGGTCCCCCAGGCCTGGAAGACCTCCTGCCCCAGTGCACAGCCTTCCTGGGAGAGCAGGGCAGCCAAAAGCACAGCCAAGGCTTTGGGAGCACTGTGGTCACCCTGCAGGGCCAGGTGCCTCCAGCCCAGGGTGGCTTTGTGGTTGACGCAGCAGTGCCGAAAGGAAACACGTTGTTGGTGGAACAGGCCTCCTCTACCTTTACTACATCCCATATGTGCACCTTGTTTGTCTAATAACATTCAAAACCGCAGAAAAATCTGAACACCACATTCACTTTAAAGCTGAATAAACAAAATTTGTTTTGACTTATCATCAATCATGTCATGTGATCACAGGGCATATTGTGTGCAAACGGCAGTTGTTTTATCTGGAGCTTCAACCTTTAAAAAATTCAAAATAGTAAAGTTGTTTATTTGACACCAGTCCTGACCCCCAGACTTTAGTGCTGCATTCTGACAAAGTGAAAGAAAGAAAACACATTTTGCTTCTTCATTGCTGTGGCATAAAGGAAACCTGACTTCTCGGGAGACTTTTGGCACATTCCTTGCATTTAAAATGCACCAATAAGAACGTTCTCTCCTTCTTTTTTATTTTTCTAGAAACTGGAGGAAGAAAGGTGTTTACATGGTATTGCACATGGTAGCAACACTCATTATGAGGATCTGCAGACACTCAGTATGTGCATTTAGCTTTGGGAATTGCATTACTTGAGAGCCCTGTGGTTAGATAGATGAATTCAGGCAGACAATAAGGAGTAACTGTTCGAGAGCCAAGCCACTTGCTCAGACTCACTTAACAAATGATAGGCTTGCAAATATTTTTTTCGGGAACCAACTTGAAAAATCATTCCAAGCCATCCTGAAAAAACCTGATCTTTTCCCTCCCTTTGTTTCTTCCATCAATAAACAGATGCGAAGAGATTGCAACCTGTATCTCATTTTGTGTTTACCTGTGTATCTGTGTCTCTCTGGGAGAGAGACAGTGTATTTTGTCTTCAGATGTCAGAAATGACAGAGCATCTAGAAAAGCTGCAGATTGCTGAACAATATGTGTCCATTAAGTATGATAATTAAAGTTTCCTTCTTTTTTTAAACCTCTAAAATTAACATCATAATTCTCATCTAAGAATGAAGTGCAATTATACATCAGGAACACCTTAAACTTTCACTCCATTCTGCACAGGCAGTTTCGTGCTACTTCATCTTCACCAGTCTGAGGACAAAGTTTCAAATTCATCATATGGCCCTGAATGCATTCATTCTGCTATTAACTCCTGAGGCATAAAGAAAAACTCTCTTCTGGAGGGACATTTGGCTTACCCCTTCATATGATAGGGCTGTGGCTAAGGAGCAGGTCCAGGACTGAGTTTTCCTCCAGACATCCTATTTTATCTTGGTTAAGAGTCCATTCAATTGTGTTTCCTCACATTTTAAAGATGATAAAAAATAATAATTAACTTCCAAATAAAGAAGATGTGATGCTATCTAGTGTAATGTTTTTAAAATGGTTTAAAGCCCTCAGTTACAGGAATATAAGAGCTACCATAAATGTTCTCAAGGAAGGGTTTGCTGGGAGAAGTAATGTCTTTTATTAGATCATTTGGTATATTTTAAAAACATTGACCTGCTTTTGGACACATGCAGGTTTGCTGCTTCCGTTTCAGCCCTGAAGAAGAACCTAGATAACCACATCTGTTGGTCTAATAAAGATTATTATGTACATAAACTTCAACAAACCTGTTTCTGCAACATAAATAATCTGCACAAGGGTCTGTGAAACCTCAGACTGTCTCTGGGAGCAACCAGTGCTGGTCACTTTGGAGGCAGGTGAAGCAGTGCTTGGTGCTGCACTCTTACACTTCACTGGGTGAAGGGTTCACCAGTGCTTCCTACTTCACATCCCCAGTGAATGGCCTACATATTTTATTTCCCTACTTGATCTTTCCCTTCACTTTTAAAAGTTGATACTCAGTTGGTTTTCAAATTCTTATGCGTATTTCCATCTTAGATTTCATTTACCATGGTTTACGTGCAGCCCCTGGGGATTAAGCCTTACTGTTAACTTGTTGGCACAAATAACCTCTTGAACTCATCAGACGAATCCCACTGATTTGTTTTTTCTTCTCCCTGCTCCCTTCAGTGCATCACCCTGTCACTTTATTGAGTGACTGCCACGGAAATGCAGCACATCCACAGCAAGTCTACTGATGGAACTTCCCCCACTGGGGCAAGGAATGAAATAAATTATAAATAGACTAGAGGGAGAAAAGAAAGAAAAAGAAAACAAACCTAGTTGCCTTAAGACCATGAATCTTAATATCTTCTTTCCTTTTTTTGTGCTGCCCTTGGGAGAAGTGAGGCTGTGGAAGATGAGTTGTATTTGTACCACCAGCTGAAGAAACTCCATTCAAGATAATGGCACACTGCTGGTGTAAGTTGGGTCAGGATTGGATCAGACTCACATAAACCCTCCATTCCTCCTTCCCACAGATTGGTGTGCAGCTAATTGTATTGAATGAATAATTCTAATAAAGATGTGACCTTTAATGCCAATTGGTGGTTTTAATTTTGATTCATAATCAGTCACCTCAGTGTGATCCCTTCTGATGTGTGAGTAGCAGTGAGGCCACTGTGTATATTTACAGACAAAAAACAAATATGGACCCAAGGAGGCATCCCATGGGGCAAATGCATATATTGCAGATCTTAAAAACAGATTTGTACATTACTGGATCCTGAAGTGAATAAAAGTGCATACATTTCTAGGAATCAAAGATAATTCAAACAAAAAAAAAAAAAAAAAAAAACCATTCACAAGTAGAAAGCAACCCCCATAGCTCATGAATAGCCTAATTATGAGAGAGCCCCACAGGCAAATGCAAAGTTACCAACACAATTGCCTTTGGAGCTCACGGAGGGGTCAGATGCGACCCTCCGAATATTATCTTCTGTAGCACAGCACCTGGGTCCTGTGCAGTGCCATTCAAAAATCACACCAAAGGACAGTCTGAGGAGGCAAGAGCTGACAGGACCTCATATGGACATTGCTGTAATGCTTGTGCATTCGAGAATCAGTTGCCTTTTCTCATTGTGAAGCTTCTCTTGACACAAACACGTTCAAAATTGATGCAACTTCTTTTTCTGAAATTCTCCATTACATCCAAAAAAAGCCATAAAAGGCTTCTTCTGGTCTTCACCACGTGGTTATGGTGAGAGAAATGTAGATGACATTGTGTGGCAGAAAGATTTTAGGATGCTGGAGGTGCCACCTTCTTACCAAGACATAGATCTCTGGTTTTCTCAATTTTGTGAAAGGGCAACCAAAGTTTTCTCTGCCACCTACTACACAGGAGAAAGAACCCATTCATCTTGGAGTTAAGAATATGCTTGGAACTGTAATGTCAATTTCATTTTTGGCCCAACATATTTCAGCAAAATTTGCAAGGTACCCTAAACTGTTTGGAGTCAAAGAGAAGCCAGAAATTGCCACGAAAGTGAAGGACACTGAAGAAAAATCATCAGACATAGAAACTGGCTCAGAAGGAAAACAGAAAGAAATAAGTTTTGCCTGTCATCCATGGACCTCAACTTCCTTTCCAAATACAATCTGACTGATGAAGCTGCTCTTTGCTTTCCCATTTTGGTCCAGCCAGAATTTTGCTGTCACTCTCACACCTGTCTCCTCTTACACTTCTCTTTCCACAGGTTCTTGCAATACAAATTCGCTTTGGGAAATTTGGTACTTGCTTTACTTCCACAGCTGCACCGACCAACCTGTGACCACCTGGCTCTGCTGATAAGACTATGGAGAATAAATATGACTGCATGGAGAGTTTGGCTGTTTAATACTCCTCCTCTCTTTATAGAAATGCCCTTCATAACCTGAGCACTAAAGTCATTATGCTCGTCTCCAGATCACTTAACAGGGCTCATCTCTTTAACAATGCAAAGAAGCACCACCTGCTAATTAAAGGTACAATACAGTCTCTTTAAATCCTTCTCACATTTAATATCACATGTATATTAATGTGCTTAAAGGATATATGCACTCTTGCATTTCTGCATATTTCTGCTCTTTAGACACTGCTTTTTGCCTGAGACTATGAACCTCTAATTGATGGCCTGCACTACATTCATGAGTGCAAGGAAAGGAGAAATCCCACACATACCTGTGTGCCTTGTTTGTGTGTACAGGAATGTCTCCAACACAGGAACGGACAGAGATCAGAGGCCCTTTTTGATCTTCCTCAGTGGCATATAATGTACCCATCAGTGGTTTGAGCCCACTTCAAGGGGCTGTAACTTCTTGTAGCTAAATACACCCGAGATTTCAAGAAGCTAAATGCTCAGCTCATCCATGTTGTGGCTGGGGGGAAAGGCAGGAGCACACTGATTGCTCTGTGATCAGGGAAGGTGCACAGGGCTGCGCTGGGATCTGGAGCAGTGCTGGTCATGTCTTTTATATGTCTTGGTAGAACTGTCGTTCTGGATTAATGGCTCATTAGGAGGAGTTCAGGGTGGAAGGATGTGAAAAGGCAGAAGAAAAACCTTATCAGTTGAAAATGAAGCATAGTAAGCTTATGAGTAGAATAATCTAATAATGCATTTTTCTGCATTAGAGATCTCTGCTCTGTGGTCCTGGAATTCCTGAACATAAGTATAAAGTTTTCTCTTTATTTTTACTCAATAAAGAAGACCCATTTGTTGTATTAGACTATATGCCTGCTTTCCTATTTGCTGAGTTGAGATCCAGGAGCATTATATGGTTTTGAAAGAGGCAGTTTAATCGGATTCAGAGTTCACTTCAGAGAGAATCTAGACTGAGTCAGTATATGTGGTTTTAACTAAAATAATATTTTGCTAGACTCTAATATGATGCTAATACCCATATGAGACAGGGTAATACCATTCAGTGTTCATCTTAATTAACTAACATTAACTATCATTAGACTTTTATATGGTACAATGCACATTACTCCATAACTTCAACACAGATCTCATACAGCTAGATTATAATGCATAATATCAATCATGGTTTTCTCCAAGCTTTCTTAGCACCTAGCCTTGATTTTAAAAGTTAAGGTCAATGTTAAGTGTTACACTTCAGCTGAAAAAGTTAAAATCAATGTTAATTAACAATGTTAATTAAATGTTAATCAGTTAAATGAAAGCATTTTTCATCCACTTCCACGATAAATTGTGGTCAGGTAATCTTGCATACATTGTTTCAGATGTCATATGAATGTGTCATCACCCTTGGGATGACTACCATGGAAGTCCAAGACAACCATTCTTGCAAAGATAAAACAAATTGCTTATCTCCGTACAAAGGCAACTAAATTGCACTGGAAATCCAGACTGATGGATAGGAAATTAAAGGCACAGCAAGACAGTCCTGCCATTGCCAGTCTCAGTGGTGGCCATGTTACCCTAAATCTGAGGGTTTAGAAGCATTTTGTGTGGCTGTGAGACAATGATTCCTCACCCAGTGCCAAGGTAATGGAGTCCCTGTGCCTGACAGTATGAGAGGCAAGAATTTCTGGAGTAATCTTCATGTGCAGTGTTTTCCTCATGGGACAACAGGGGTGTGGGGTTAGTTTAGCAAAAGAAAAAACAGTTTATTTTTTGTTACTGCAGGTCTTGTCTTTGATACTGTAGAGATCAAAATTGCATGAGGCAACTACCAGCAGATCAAATTGAATGGGCATGGGTAGCCCTGACCAATCTCAGTTTGAACATTTGAATCCAACCCTATAACAGGATGTTTTATGTTAGTTGTTATAAAATATTAGATGAAAACTGGGAGTACAGAGCACTTGAACTCTATAACTGCCATATTATGTGTTTATCATGTGAGCAGGCCCCGTCTAACACACTTTCCTAAAACTCACAAAAGTTTTCATTCAAGTTCAAAAATTTTGTATATAGTACTGTAACTGGTATATATATACATATATCTGTCTCCCGTGTGTATATATACATATGCACTATTGTATATAACATATATATATTACAGACTAGAAAATTTTAAGCAAGATACAGTTCTTCAAATGCTTTAAAGATATTGCTTACAATTAATTAGATTTGAAATTTATGCTCCAGCTGGATTTCAGTCAAACCCACAGTTCATTGCATGTTACTGAGATGGTTCTTTTGGCTGAGAACTAAGGATCTACCCTGTCATGTAGAAAATCTATTTAAAAAATAAAATAATAAAGTGGTGACATAATTGACTGTAGATATCAGCATTTTGCATGCCAGTGAAAATCAATATTTAAAGTGTGGTTCCATTTTGAAAAAGGTCTGTATAAATATATTGTGTCCTCCTCATCAGATCTGTCTGGCTATGTGTTCAGGGAGACAACTCCTGTTTCTGCTGACCAAGTATTATCCCTTCCCTTCAATTAGTACTGAAATGAAAATGCAAATGCAGAAAACTTAGCACTTTTACAAATCCTCCATGAGGGAGTCCATCACAGTGGTTCAGTTTGACCTGATGTGAACACCAAGGGAAACTTTGGCTCTGCCTCCTGCCTGTGCTGGTCATTGGAAATGCTTGCAAGAGGAAGAGGAGTCCGTATTGTACCTGTGAAGAGTTTTGTGTTGTCAGCTTTCTTAGCAGAACCTACTGGTACAGACCCAAATCTCCCTACAAAATGTATTTATGTCCCTACTGTTGCACAGACATAGGTAATTTGCCATATAGCAGAACCTACAACACTGAGGCTACGTTTGTGGTTCTTGTTAAATTCATCAGGATGGAGCTCAAGAGTTGCCAAGAATTGGGCAGTTGACAGGAACTGTCATCTAAATCCCACCATTTCCAGGAAGACAGACAATTCAATTTGGATTACACAGTGAGCTCTACTCAGGAACCACAGCCTTGAAGGGAAACATTCAGGTCCTTCCTTTCAAGATGGGAGAAGCAGACAAACATTAATTCCTTCCACTCCCTACCTTCCTCCCCAAAAATTGGTACTAGATATAGTTAAAGTTCTGGTATTTTCCCTGTTAGTTAGTGGCTAGAACCATGTCCTGAGCATGAATCGTCCTCTACAGATGAATTCACAGTACTCTCAGAGCATGTCCCATCTTTCAGCATAAATATTGCTTCAAAGTGTACAGGCTTCCTCCCTTCTCCCGCAGTGACCAATTTTTCATGGACTAGTTATTTGTTAAAGCTTGGAACCATAGAAGACGAGGAAGATTTGAACAGCAGAGTAGACAGAAAACCAGGTTGTAATAGTCAATTAACTCCAGCTTGAGCTTCACAAAAGTAAAAAAGCCCTCTGTAATCCCAGAAGCCCAGAAGTAGATATAGCATCAGCTGTGTAATGAATTAAAGCTGAAAACAAGAGTTTTGGTGGCATGGCTATGACCATCATCTTCCTTCCTTTTACCTGTTTCCATCTGCCATTGTCTGACATTTCATTGCTGGCTCCACAGGCCAGATGAGCAGAAGAAATGTGAATTGTGGAAACCAGTATCTGCCGAAGGTGGACCCTGGACTGACAAACTCTGTGAAATCTGACAACTTCAGGATATGCTAAACATTGAAAAGCTTAATATAGTCTGAATTTCAGTGCTTCTACTCTTAAGCAACAGCTAGTTGGGATCTTAGAGAGTAAAGTGTTGGGCTAAGTGATGGAAGAGGCAGGTAAGAGTGCAAATCCTGGCTGAATTTCCTGATTTGCAAGTTTAGCAAAAAAATTTCTGTTTCCTCCACCCCATCTGCCTAGTGTCAAGAGAGACACTGCTCCTTTCTTTTCCCGGATCTCTGCCTTGGGCACAGTGCCACCTTTCTCCATGACTCTGAGAGAGTGGAGACACCTCTGTGCTCACCCTTCCCATTCCTATGGGCTGAAGCAACCAAAGAGGCTCTTCCCGTAGCTGTGTGTCTAATGGGTACTGCGGGGAATGACCCCGGGATGTTTTTCCTTGACACTGACTAAGGAAACTCTCCATGTGAGTGCCCAGTTCCTAGCAGGCTGGAGAGTTTGTTCCATGCTGCTTCTGGTGAATAAGATCATTCTGGGAAGAGATCTTTGGCAGACTCCATCTAGGACAAAGACAGCAGCAGAGCCATTGTAGAAGAATGCGTCTGAAAACCTTGGACGTGTACGAGAAAATACCTAGAATGGCTTTGTTATACCAGCTGAATATGAGGACTTGGCTGAGCATGGTGGAAGAATGTAAGAAAGCATTTATAACCCATGCAATTATTTCTAAGCAGCAGACACAACTGAGCCCCAGGAGGTACAAAACAAGAGGTACAACAGCTGCAGCCCTGCTGAAACCAAGTGACAGCTCAGGAAATGCCAGAGCACTTCTGCCCTGGAAACTTCACAGTGATGGAGAGAAACTCCTGGCCAAGAAGAGCATTGATCATGGGAGAGGTAAAGATCACCCATGCTGAAGGCCAGCATGACCTTGGGGATCTGTACAAGTCAGACTTGTTTAAAGTTAGTTTGATAAGAAAGCCTTGTTTTTAGCAGCATCATCTGTGTGGTTGTTGTTCCACATGCACAGCCTTTCTATCACATTACTTCTGTGCTGTCTCCTGGTCGCATCCTGCCCAATACTGCATGAGGGCAAAAAAAACCCTGAACTGCTCTGCTTTGGGCACAAACAGGGGCTTTTTCTGGAAATTATAAGCTTCAAATATAATGTTTTAACCCACTTTGCTTGGTTATGCCTTCAGGCCTGAAGAGGATTTCATGAGACACACCAGAACTGGGCACAACCCCCTTGTCAGTGCAAGACATCTCCATTGGGGTGAAGCAAGCAAAGCCATGGCATCGTGACTTGTCACCCTCCTCACTCACCTGGGGACACCAGCACTGAATCTATGGCTCCATCCAAACTTTCGGGATGGTTTCTCATTCCCAACTGCTCAGTGCATGGGAACTGCAGCAGGAATTCGCTTTAGGAAGAAAATAGGGGTGAGGGCAAACAGGAGCAGTATTTTTAAACAGGTTTGCTACCCAGACATCTGGAGCTGGAAAGGTAGGGAACAGGCAAGGAACATTTTGGAGTTGAATTAAACATGTCAGTCAAGAGGCCATGTGGGATCATGAGGCTGGGAGACAGGAAGTCAAAGGAAGGGAAGACTTGGGTTTGGATCAGTGGGTTTCGATATGCTTTTTCCAGGAGTCCCTTGGTACTTAGTAAGAGAGTATTTTGAAAATATAGCACATCATGCTGCTGGTGTATTTGGGAGCTATTCAGTACTTTAAAAACAAAAGGAAAAAATAAAATGAAAGGCTGTCCAAAATGAGATCTTTAGAGGAGGGAACAGGGAAGCTGGCAGGTGGGATGAAGGGGGTTCACAGCCGTACTTCATTCTTCCAAAATCTTACAGGACATGTAAAGATAAGTCAAAATTGTTGTATCTTACTTACTCCATTGAAAAATCTCCATCTTATCCTATACTGAAAGCTTTATTTTTTTTTTTTTTTAGTCCAAGAGGACAGTGTAGTAACAAACTGCCAAGAAAAGAAACTGGTGAGTCACTGAGGAAATTTAGTTGAAATGATAACACTTCACAAAAATGAAAATTATTACATTTACTGTACATGGGAACAGTAAAAAGTCCTTTTTTATTGCTCTTGGAGTTGAATAGGAAGGGACTGATATTTCCACACTGGTATATAATATAATTTGCTTGCCAGCAGTTTGTTTTTCTCTTAAATGCAAGTTGTTTTGACAAATTTCTTAGCAATTCAATACTCCTGTCAGAACCTGTGCACGGCCATTGTGACTATGTAGGAGTCTAATTTTCTGGCCTTTTTAATTTTAATAATCCAATCTCTTATTTCTTAATGGAAACTCTAAAGATTTCTGCCCAGCAGCATCTGGCAGTTTCTGCCCTGCAATAATAATAATAATAAAAATAATAATATGGAAAATACATGAAAAGTGTCTCTAACATCTTTTATGGCAGAGGATAAACAAAGATAGTTTTTTTCCATTCATCTCTTCAATCAAACATACCTGAGTAGTATCCCTGTAGAAGACATCAAAGTTTAGTATGTTAAATATAGGATTTCCCAGCCCTAGTCTCAGTGGAACATAAGAGGATGATGCATGGAGTAAAAAATTTAGTTACCTTATTTTTCATCTGTGGATTTGGTTGCTTTCCTAACTGTTTTTGCTATTTATGGAACTCACATTATAATGAAGCCTGGTTTTCAGCTGCAATGAATAGGACTTTCTGCTGCTGACTGGAGCTTTTCAATCTGGTATCATAAAGACAGATGAATAACAGTAATTTTCTAATATGTTGGTCAGTGATCTGAAGATTCACTTATTCAAGGTTTCTCAGCTAAAATAAAATTACAGATAGAGGACCAGCACAGACTAGATGCAGTAGTGACTCCTCCAGATAATTTCTTAGTTGAAATGAGTTAAGGGGAAAGATTTCCTGCCTATGGTATTTGAGCTAATAAGCTTGGTAAGGCGTAAGCAGGTCTTAAGTGGGTTTTCAGCCTTATGTAGACAGTCTGGGTAAGTGAGAAATTTGCATTCTGTCTCAGAGATAAGCATGGATAAATGCAAACCAACTTGTCTTGGAGGGAGAGGGAAGCTCCTCTATAAGCTGCACAGAAATCTGTTCCTTTGATCAACATAAACTAAAAGTCTGAGCTGGTAAGTTCATTAAAGCTGGGTTATGGAAAAGTTTAGCTCTGTAAAACAAATTAGTCCATCTCAACAGAAGCTTTTTTCCTCATCTGTACCCAAATGGGGTCCTTCTCCTAAGTTTCAGACATAACTTCCAATAGCCAAGTGCCTGGAGCAGGGGACGGGGGACTTGTGTATGGAGGCTCACAGAGATGAGAGAAGTTCCAAATAGTACATGGAATGCTCCTTTTGGGGATGTAACCTCTACCAGGAGGAACGTTTGGAGAAGTGGAGCTCTTTTTGAGTAAATGCAGCCCTAAGAAAGGCCCATTGACTGAGATGTGCTACTCTGATGTGTATAAGTTATGCTGCTGGACTTCAGAAAGAAGAGAAACTAAGAAGGGTGGAGAGCTCTGATACACGTATTAGTTAATAAAGCCCAAATATACATCTAACCTTCTTATCCTTAATTTCTTTTCCCTTTGCAAAGCTTTAACAGCGTTTTCTTTCCCATAGGGTTCCCCTGGACTTTAATTTTCTAGTGACAGAAACCAAACACACAAGTCAGCTTTACTGCAGAGGAGAACCAGCTCTAGTGTGAGAGATACATTACAACATGCAAGAGAGGAGTGTTTGTTTTTGTAAGGTTTAAAATATTGTTTCTTTATTTTCCACCCTAACTCTGAGAACTTTGGCATTTGACTAATTTACTGTGCGTTTAAGGCTGGTAGCAATATTGGAAAAGAAATATGATAATCACATGCTGCCACAAAGCATTCTATACCTCACTCTCTTTTCCAGCTCTAGTTTCACATGTGTTGGTTCAATGGAATATTCAATAGACATTTATAGGAAATAAATTGAGAGATGAATGTAAACCATATGGCATCTGGAGGTTTATTTGTAAAGCCCCTGCATCAAAGCTTTCTCCAGATCACACCATATTAGCTATGTTTTTCCAGTCCAGCAGAATCAGGAAGGTAACCACAGACTTCCTTGATGGAAAACACATGAAAAACAGAGCAAATCTTAATATGTAGCTAGAGCAACTGTTAAAGTAGCATCATTTGGAATAATTTTACTACTAATATGTAAGGAGCATTGTTTAGTGATGAATTTCAACCCAGAAACCAAATGAATGTTAATTTGCAAAGCTTCCTGACCATTAATTTGTAGAACATTCCAAGACCATTAAAATTTATCAAACCAGACATAATTGTTGTTTGTACTTTTAAAGTACATAGGACAATTACAAACTTTCTTGAAATGTGGCACTGAAATTATATTAAGAGACTCTTTCCACACAAAACATTTCATAGCCAATCACATCCTTCTAAATAATAAAAAAATTGATTGGGTTGAATGAGAAGTTTGTTTCAATCTTATTTATTTTTATAGAAAAAAATAAGCTGCTCTCAAATCTGAAATGCTTACTGTTTGCTGGAGTTTGGCAACAGCCAACAGTGCATCTGAAGTCAAATTAAATTGTATTCTCATGCAGTATGTTACATAAATCATTAGGAAATGTCAAGAGCTCATATATACTTATGTTTTGGGTTTTTTTAAGTTTCCACTTACTTTCCAAAATAGTTTTCATTTTTCAATGTCAACCCCTTTTCAGCCACTTAGACCAGCTCTAATGATTTGTGTGTTAAATTTGCTCGTCACATGAATATTTTTTAATAACCCATTTAATATTTAATATGCTGCACATATTTGCTGGACCAATAAGTTACAAGGTACAATGCCAGCTCCTCACTTGTACTCCCAGCAGGGAGAGTATTTACCCTGTGCACCAGAGCTTCACACTCAAGAAGTGAAAATTTTGGGATGGTTGATTTACTCTCCCTTAAGAAGCCTTATTCAAGAAGCATTTTTGCCCAGGAGGAGACAAAGGACTAGGGCCTGTTTCAATACTTAACTTCTGGTAGACACTTAAGTCTCCTTGACTTTAATATTAAGCATGTGCTTAAAGACAGACATAAAATGCACTAGCATCTGTAGGAATCTTTCCACTGACTTTAATGGGCTTTGGATTGCACCCTGATATCTCAGCTCAAAATAGCTGTTATTACAGTAATAAATGATTTGTAAAGCCATTCTTCTGAATAGGTACATTTATACTAAGAAATCATAATGACTTCTTTAAAAACTCTTACACTGCAAATTGATACATTTGGAATAATTGCTCCCCTCTTCATTAGGGTTTCACACTTCTGTAGCACTTTCCAGACCAATAGTTTGAAATCTCATTATGGATTTAGATAAGTATTTCTACTCCCATTTTACAGATGGGCTAAAGGAGGTGGAGACAATGGGCCTCATCCAGGGTAGGAAGCTTCCCATTCACCCAGGTAGGTGCTGGACTGCAAGGTCCATCCTTCCCGAAAATACATAGGGACCTATTTCACACCAAAACCTGTGGAGTTAAATATCTAAAATATTTTGTGTATTAGCCAAAAAAGCCTCATGCTCCACCAAAGCACAAGATGTCAAAGAAAGGTTTTATTCACAAATCCTACTCTCCAATGATCTATCAACAAAGTACTTCTTCTATAATATTCTATTAATTTGGGCATAGGGAAGTGAGAACATTATTTTAAGATCCTAGTTAAAGTCATGAATGAATCAATGAGCAGCATCCAGATTCCAATTGGAAATGCTCCCTAGTCCAGGGTGGAGGGAAGGCCAAGGACATGTGTTTGATAAGACACTTTTAGGAAAGTACAGTGACATAAAGTCCCATGGCACTATACAATTGGCTACTTTCCAGGTAATTTTTTTGTCAGGGAGAATTTCTGCTTGGAGAAAAATAGTGATTTATAACATTGGACTGAAAGTGTTAGACTTCCTACCTAGGTATTTTAATTCTTGCTAAGCAGCCAGAATCCTGAATAAGCAGCAATGAAGTCAGAAATGAAATAAACCTTTGTGAAATCAAACCTTGGCTGTTTGAATTTCAAATACCTTCAGAGTTCAGGTAATGTGTGGATCAAGAATTTTAGCTTGAGTCCATCTTTAGTTAAAACTCCCTTCTCCTCATCAATCTCATTCATTCATCAACATCCAGGTTAGCCTTTAAACATATGGCAGTCAATGAATGCCACTCACAAACCTTAGAAAATAAGTATGCAAGCAACATCAGTTTAAAAATATGCAGCTAACTGCTGGAAGCTATTAAAACCCAAATAAACAAAAGAGATTATACTTCAAAGAAATGTCAACAGTTTTTCCTCTCCTAGAACAGAGCAGTTTTCTTTGCTTCTATCCCCAGCCACATCTGGAAAGTGCTTACTGCTTTACATATCTCCAACGATAAAATTAGTTTATTGATTTTTCAGAATTTCCTGATAGATTTATGCAATTTCCAAAACAAAGGTAAACTCACATCCCAGTTAAAAAAACTTGGTGGTGACTACAAAGAATTCACAAAATCAAAAAAACATAGAGTTATTCATGGGAACAAAACCAGTCACTTGCTAAATAATGCTGTACCTCTGTGACTGCTGTTAGAGAGCAAGAAATTGCAATTTTAATTACTTACTTCCACATAAACGAACATAAAAATATCTGAAGGCTAATTATGGCTGATACAAAGTTTAACTGAACCTTCATTTCCAAATAAATAGAAAGATTTTAAAATGAAATCTGCATATATCATAGAAAGAATTAAAAAGAAAAAGGAATAATGAGTCATGAATACAGATTCAAAGAGCTATACAAAAATTAGATCTATTAAAGTATCTGCAACTCTATGTAACTGAAAATTTAGACTCTAATTTCCACAATAGCAAATTGTGTCATTTTAGGCAGTCCAAATGTTAGATTTTTAATTTGCTCAAAATTCCACATTTTTAGCAGCCAAAACCTTCAAAGACTGTTAATTTGATTTTCATTTACAATTAACTAAGCAGTAGCAACTTAGCCTATACAGAAGACTGCCAAGAAAAACGATATCTTTGGTAAATTACCAAGGATCAAAATGTGGACAACAGATTTCTCCCCTCCCACCCCTCCACCCCCTGACTATTTTTAACTAACAATGATAGTTTTGATAGAGTAAAAGTATTTCATAGAAAATATAATGACAAGGTGCAAATTTTACCAAGCAGTCCAGAATTTCAGAAGTAGTGGTATGTATTTAAAGGAGACCAAAAAAAAAAAAGAACCCCAAACAATTTGAGTATTAAACGTACAGTAAGTGCTCTGTAGTCAAATAAAAAGAAAATAAACTCTAAGAAGACTGCTCCAGAATGGGAAAAAGCAGGTCTAGTTTGTTTATTTATAAATTGGTAACAAGTAGATTCTTTCGCACTAACTAAACCAGACAGTAATTATAAACACAGATTGGTTAAATTCCCTGCACCCTATCAAAGGAAATGAGTTCCTCTCTTTTCCAAACATTGTCATTTGTTTATTGAGCCTCTTTTGGGCTTGATTTCATTAAAAACTATGTAAAGTCCACATCTGCAACCCCCAAAACAATGTTAACCTTGTTAAGCTGATCCAGAGTCCTCATTACAAAAAAATTTGCAGGCAACAGAACCAGGCATTTTAAAAGGGACCTCTTGGTATAGAGAGCAAAGAATTTGGATTATTTTTGTTCCATTACAGAAAACTTATATTGCTATGCAATAGAACAGGAAGCAAACAGTAACCGCCTCAGTAGTTCTGGATAATTAGTTACCTAAATTCTCTGAGGTGAACAAAATGTACTTAGATGGCAGAACATTGCTGCTTGTGTGCTGAAACAACAGAGTAATCTTGGTTGAAATGAAAATCACAAATACAGGAGGAAAAAGTCATGCTTAAAATCATTAGTCTTTATCAGTAAAGTACAACTGAGTTCCCTATTAGAGTAACAGTTTTATTAAAAAGGGGATGATACTGCTTATATTAGCTAGCCTCAGATATCAGATTTCAACAAACTTTAGCACTGTAGACCCTATTAAAACATCATTATTAGAGTTGCCATGCTTGAATGATTTAAACTAAAGTGAATTTTACGTATTTGTTGGAAGACAGGAATAATAAATACTAGAGCTCAAGCTGGTAAGAACTGACCTGGACTTTGCAGAGAAAAAGTTAAGAAATTTTGTCCTGAGCTTAAGAAATTTTGTCCTGCTTGGGAGTGGGGTTTGTGAAAGTCCTGTGCCTGCTGTTGGTGAAATCCTGCTGGAAGAGCTGAAATGGGGCTGAGGAGGTCTGGTGGTCAGGAGCCTCCAAGGACTGATGCCTTAAATTCCCCCGCACGTGC
The DNA here is from genome assembly GCF_031753505.1 of Anomalospiza imberbis. Taxonomy (NCBI): domain Eukaryota; kingdom Metazoa; phylum Chordata; class Aves; order Passeriformes; family Viduidae; genus Anomalospiza; species Anomalospiza imberbis. The sequence continues at coordinate 18,765,729 of NC_089691.1, read as the reverse complement.
ATGAAGAGGTGCTGTTACACCTGGTGCATGTTCCCCACGGCCAAAGCAGGAGAGCATTGTGGGAATTACCCCTTTTGGGGCAGATCCCTCTGTCCCCATGGATGTGGTGCCTGCCATGACTGTGGTGTCCTAAGGTGTGCCTGTGATTAAGGCTTCTTCCCATGACTTGAGAGAAAAATGCACACCAGGGCAGTGGGATCAAAGACGGAGTAATGGGCATCACCTAATGCTCCTGGACCAATTATCCTGACAAAGTGCAGATGCCTTCAGAGAACACATTGTATTTATTTACTGATTCACAGCAGCACTGAGCAATTTGCTATCACACAGCCACCTCCTCTGGTCAGGTAATGCTGGGTATCTCCCACCTATGGTGAAGGCAAATCAAGGAAAAACAAATGGGTTCCCAAAAGGCAAATTCTCTTTCCATCACTGTTGCTGCCCTCCTAATGTTCCTGGGATTGGCTCCTTGATCATGTATCCGTACAAAATTTTCATATGCAATCTACCTAAAAATCTGATTTACGGCATGTTTGCTCTTACTCGAGTTCTCAAATATGGCAAGTCCTTTGATAAAAAGAAGATAGTACTTTTTAGTTTTTGCACTCTGCCACCATTTAATGACACTGAATAAAAACGGTTTTGATTTTTCAATATTATAATCAGAATAAAAATTAAAATATATTTGAAGATTATGTCTAAAATAAAATGAAGAAGGACCATCAAGAAGAGGCGAGCATATTAACAATCATTTTGATTTCTCTTGGTATATTATTCCTTCTGAGCCCTTACGTATAACTTTAAGTTTGACCCCATAGTGAGATTTCCAGCTCTGCTTGTCACAGGGAATTTGGGGCAATTAATGTCTTGAAATACCGTGCTTTTAGAATAATCAGGTCAGGAACGTTGTCTTTCTAAATACTCTGCTATTTCTCAGGAATATCTGTGGATCCTTGAAATAATAAGTTACAGTAACACTGGGCCAGATCCTCAGCTGGTGCAAAGTTGGCTTTTCTTCATTAACTTCAAAGGGACTATGCTGATTTACACCAGCTGAGGGAAGATGTGGCCCACAGTGTCCAGGTGGATTTAAATCATACACATGAGAAATACCTCAGTACATCCAGGTCTGTACTGAGGTTGAACATAAAAGGCCCGAGGAGCGGGAAATCCATCCCTTTTTATTTTTAAATGCTCAAATGTTTACCAGCTGACCTTCCCCTTTACTGCAGATCTGGGAATCGAGATGCATACAATAAAGTTCAAACCAATCAACTGCTTTCAGCTGTTCTTGTGCAATGAATTTTTAAACATTTGATCATTAAGACCAATCTATATGCAGGTCAGTTTTCTGAACAGGATGGGAACAGTTTGGGAGCAGATGCCAGGGCACTGACTCATGAAGAGGGACTGTTAAAATAACACAGAGAGCACATTTATCTTGGGCCACCCATCAGGTGAACACTACCAAGACCATCTCTTTGCTGGATGGATGTACAGATCAAGACAGTTAATCTCTAGCAGAACACCTTTATTAATTGAACGGCAGCACACTGACAGGGGAGGACTCACCAGCCTTGAAGTGGATATCTTATCACAAAGCAACTTCTCTGCAGGTTTTGGTCCTTCTCCAATTGGTAAATTCTCTAGAAATAGCACTCCATGCTGCTATTTACTTGTTTATTCCCCACAATTGCCTTGCAAATGCTCATAAATGTGTGGAAAAATTTCAGCTGTGACTGTTTGTGATATGTTCACTTCCAAAACCTACCACTCTTAATTAACAGAATTTGTGGTGGGCAGCAGCCTTGGGCTATTAGTCCTTATCTCCAAGTCACTTCAGTTTTATCAGTGGGCCACTGACTGTATCCAAAGGCAACAGGACTTAGGCAAATCACAGAAAGATAGAATGCTGGTAGAATGCTTTGGGTTGGAAGATCATCTCATTCCAGCCCCCTTCCAGAGCAGGGAAACCTTTCTTGTGACGAGGCTGCTCAAAGGCCCATCAAACCTGACCTCAAGATTCACGCAGCCATGGGCAACCCAAGGTGGGAGAAGAGCAGGGGGCTGTCACAAGTTCATTTAGAGCTAATTAATCTTGGATCACCTTAAGACACTGGAGTTAAGAGTGGTATTGAATGGGGGCACAATTTTAGTCTTTTGTTTCCTTGAGATTCATATACATTATATCTGGTCTTTATTTAAATCCCTGTAACTTTGAAGCTAAGGGAGAAAGCAGGCCAATCCTGGCAGGAATAACCAGGGATATTCCATTTTTATTTCTTATATCTGTTGAGGGGATGATAACCAAAGCTTGCCTGATTTTATCAATTTAGAACAGGCTTTCAAAGCCAGAGCTGCTGTTCTGAAAACTCATTTCTGACCATTGTACAAGAATGTTTAGCGATTTGCCTGATCTAGATATTCATTGTCTGAGTTCCATTTTCTTACATTTCAGTGCTCATGACTGCCACGTACATGGTTGCTTTTGTATAGATATCGTTACCCGCATAGAGTGTCACATGTAAACCAGAGCACCTAAACACCATCCAGCTAAGCTGCCACCTTGGTGCCTCTGGAAACACCAACCAAACCATCAGAAGGGTCCATCTGAGGCGTTTGTTCTGAAGCCACAAATATTTCCTTTCAGCATTATCCCAGTTCTACAGCTGCTTCAGTCCAGGCATGTAGGCAATTAATTGCCCAGAAGTACCCCCAAACATCACCTAATTGTGCTTAGTGCTAAACCTGAGCCCTTGGAAAATGTCAGCACTGGACTTGAACTACTTGGAGAATTTTAACAAAAAATTTTGGAAAGCATTTTCAGGAGCTGAAATCTGCCAAGGTTTTTGTAACATATCCAGACACCGTGACATGCTGGTAGCCAAACTAGAGAATATTTGTTTAACTCAAATGATAACATTTGGGTCAAGGTCAAAGAACCAGTTGAACAATATGACTTATTACTGCAGGCTGACCCCAAACTACACTTGCAACTGCACAGAGCAACGAGAATAGGAAACAGAAAACTGAAGGAGCAAGCCTCATTCTCACACTTGCCAAACACATCACCTTGGCAAGTCACCCAACTTGTCTGTGCCTCAGTTACACTGGCTGGAACACTGAGATAATAACAATAGTCACCTTTGAAAAAAAGTGAGAGATCCTCAAACAAAAGCAGTGATAAGTGTGAAATATTCATTATAATATTAAAGAACAGATGGCCAAAGCAGAGATCCAGTTAAAAGGACTGCACAGAGTTATAAGAAAGCTCTTGGTGTGACGTATGCGCTTTACGATGTGCCTTCCCTCAGACAATGCATGATGAGTCGGCTGCAGCAGTTTATGTTCTGGATTAAGGCATACGCATAAATAAAGCTACGTTTTTATGTGATCCCAACAAATAAATGGGAAGCACGGACAGGAATGTCTAGCTGATGGAAAAATGAGACACCACAAACAAACCACAGCTTGATGATAAAAAAAAGAAGTCTAAGATTTATATGGCACAGCTGGCTATGTGTAGTGCTTTTGTAAGGCTACAGCATCTGGTCACTTGTTTTAAATGTCTGAATAGATAGAGGCCTGAACCTTGCACAACCGTGGAAAAAGAGGCAATGTCTCATGGTGAACCACACAGCCATGCACTGCACAACCCCTTGGTGCATGAGGAGGTCTCCCTGACTCCAACACCAGGTAAGAAGGGGTGGGAGGTCGCCTGCACCACAGAGAATGACTGTCAGCTGCATGTCTGTCTGCAGTCAGGGTATCACAGATATCCATGCACCTACATCTGTCTGAACCAGCTGTGCTGGAACTGAAGCATGTCTTCTGGAAGGACATCCAAGCTCAAATGCAAGGGACAACAAATTTACTGTCTCATTTCTGTGAGCTCCACTGAATTAGAGTTATGCTAACATACATCACTGGAGAACCTGGCCCATTGTCCTTCAGCAGCTCCAAGAGATCATCCTAAAACACCTCAGATGTCCCTTTATGGTGCTTTTTAATCAGTAAAACCAGAGCGAAATGATAAACACTGTTGCAGAGAGAGGAGGGAATGGACTGTCTTCATGTTTTCCTTGCAGAGTATTCAAGCCTTCCATTTTTATCAGATTATATTTTTACCTGAATTTTCAAGGGGCATTGCACAACAAGCTGTGGGACAAACCTAGTCCCAGCTGTGGTGTGAGTCACTCCACAGAAGGAGGGAGTAGAGCTTTTTGGGCTGCAGGGCAGCACCAAAGCAGCAGTAGGGTTGGCCAAAGGGTGATGAGAAGGGAGAGAGGAAGGTACATTTTATGTCTGTATATGAAAAAAATCTATGGAAAGTCAAGAGGTTGAATGACAAGAATAATAAAGAAAGTGCAGCAGGAACATGCTGAAGGCAGCTAAATAAATCCCAAATCTGTGCAAATTGTAGCAGTCAATGGAAGAAGTTTCTAAGAATTAAAATATTTCCACAGCTTTTAAACCTGCCATGCTCTCACTGGAAAGGTAAGTTGTGGTACACCCAACCTCCTATTTTGTAAAAGTCTCACAAAAATGCCAAGGTTTGTGCTCCCTCTGTTGGCTTTAGGAAAGAGATTTGGGTTGTTTTGTTTTCCTCACAAATATCATCCTTCATTTTGTTCTGACATCAGTGAAAGGACAAAAACGCATTTGTGTGACGAGATGTTATTTACACTGAAGTTTCTCTTGTTTAAACAAGAAAATGGACGTGCTAATTTCAGCTCCATCCCAAATGCAAAGAAAATGAATAAACATTTCATAAACCAACTGCCAAACTGGAGGAAGATTAAAGTATTTCAGTACTGCAGAAGGAAATACTGCAACCAAAAGAGAGATAACACCGCACACAAAAAGTTATGTCTCATATAAGTCAGTTGGTATCTGCAACATTGTTCAAGAGTTTACTGAAGCCTACATGCTCAAAAATGTGTATTGCTCATAGTATTTTCCAGTGCACCTACTTTTATTTTAGCATTGAAAATGATTGGGTAAGATGGAAAAGCCCTATCACAAAACAGAACTAGATGAGTGTGAGTCTGAGATTATATAGAAGACAAATAAGAAAAATGTGTGACAGAAGGATAGATCAAATTATTGCAAATTTTTTCCTCTGGTGTTAATTATTTACAATGTATGTTTCTTATCTACAATCTGTTTTTCACTGCATCTTTATTCAGCACAAGGGAGCCCTGATCTTGGTGGGTTTTTAGCTGCTACTGAAACACAAATACTAAAATATGGTATTAGAGACACTTGTTCAATTATTAATTTTTAGAAACAGAATGTAAAGTCATTATCTGCAGAATATTAAATGGTTTTGGTTTAAATAACACTAATGACTTGGATGCTTGTTGGAACAAAATGGCAACACTTTGGCCTGAGAGGAGGCTGAATCCAAGGTCTCTGTTCCTTACCCATAACCATACCCAAAACTCCCAATTTAAATGAATGAAAATGGACAGGTGAGGCACTGCTACATGCCAGATGTACTATTTGGTTTGGTAGTTTTGAAAGTAAAAGGTGGGTATCCAGCCTGCATCCATAAGCACAGACTAAGGCATGGAATTAAAGCTAAAAACTACCAGGCCATGTAACTACTACAAAACATAGAAGTGGAAAGGGCAGCCAGCCGACCCTCAGCTCTGAGTATTTGATAGCAGCACCAGTTCAGCATCCCCTGTTTGAACTGCTGGCTCCCCATCCATCCCCTCCCTGCCTGGCTGAACTTGTTTGTTGCTGGCTCCCAGCCCAAGGCTTGTGACACCGCAATTAAGTCAGGGTGGCATGTGGAATCTGTAGGTATTTTAGCCATTTTGCCAAAGCTAGAAAAATCCTGACTGAACTGGAGCAGGGAAACAATTTGCTGAAACATCACCTGGAGCAGGAAGTTATTAGATGCTTGAGTGACTTCTAGAACAGAAAACTATGTATGAATATGTACACGAGGCAAAACAGATGTTGTCTTGACCTCTGCACACTGGAATCTTATAGCTGTACTGTTTACTCTCTGCTGTCCATAATGCATCTTTAAGCCAGGTGCTGCCACTTATCAGGTATCTACATCTCTTGTTTAAACAAATGTTAACTGAACTTGACAGCAAAGGGGACCCCTGCAGCAAAATCGGCAGAAGACAGCTTTAAAGTTACTTTCAGTTCTCACTCCTGAAATAACTGAAGTTTTGTGTGACTAGGTAAGCAGTGAGGGCAGAAAGTTACACTTTTGACCCCATCTCCATGGGATTTCATACCCTGTCTGCCTAGTTCTTCTCTGGCAGGGTGTAAGGCTCAGCTTTGCAGGCAGGAGGAGAGGTGGTCTTCAAGAGCTGGCAGGAAACGTGGCATGGGCTCTGACCCCTGCCCATCACCCTCTCCTGGGTCTTTTGAACCAGCACATCTCTTCTAGGGCTATCATTGTAGCTCCTGCTTGCATCATAACTACTGCTGGCATCATAAAGTGCTCCTTGCACCATGAATGCTGCCACCTGCTTCCCCCAGGGCCACGTCCTTGGCTCCATGGGAAGGAGATGCAGGAAGGCACTTTTGGACATGCTATGTTGGCAGGACTACCCAAGCCTATTCTTGAAGCATACAACACAGAATTTATTTATTGGGCGAAAAAAATCTCTTTTAATGGTATTGGAAAGTCTGTAATTTCACTAAAACATTCAAGTTTTCTCCCAGTATGTTTGTTATGTAATGGGCTTTAATTGTGTCTGGTATCAGAGCTTGAAAGTAATCCCAACCTCTGAGACTACAAATTTCTTTTTACAAAGGCTATGTTGCTCACTTCAAAAGATTCCTAGGCTGTACAAAATTAGCAGTGATGTCTGCAGAATGGCACATCTAATTTCTGCTTTAAAACAATAGCTTCAAATAGGAAGAAATTTACTAAACTCTGAATAAGACTGATCACAGAAACAGGTAGAACATCTTTTCCACTGAAACCCAAAAATGGATATTAGAGAGAGCAGGGAACTGCTATGTTAAATGTACAGGGCCACCTAACTATCAGAGGTTTGAAATTCCCTGATGAAATAGCGTCTCATCGAGTTCCCTCTGTCACTCTGTCCATTGAACCCTAGTTGAGAAGGAAGGGGGTCAAGTGAGAGTTTACTGACCCTCTTTACACCAGCTCAGACTGTGGGCGATGGATTGTGTGGTCATCAAAGAGAGCAAGGAAGGCTGTAGTGGACAATATAATAAGTAATGCCTGAAAGAGAGGCCATCTCCAGGCCAGGGAGGACAAAATGTTAGGCAGATTAGGTTGTTTTTGAGGATGAGCAGACTTCAGCCATGACAGTCTCATTCCTCATGTGACAAACTCTGCAGTCAGCAGAACTACAGACTGCCAGAAAAAAAAGCATCACTAACACTCAGGAGGTTTTTAGAACAGGACAGTTTGTTCCTGCTGCAAAAGTGGGAACACTAAATGAGCTCAATAATTTCAATCTCTAAACCTGTCGTTACCTGCCCTGCTGCTGATAGTGCTGTTATCTTGTTACTTCTGCATGCGTGCTTCCTTCCAGGATTTTAGTGTTATAGCTATGAAAGGATATCTGGTTTGCGTGAACATCACTAGACTAAAAAGATAAACTGAAACAAAACCCACACCAATAATGAGATGAGAAGAGCCAAGCATTTCAATGAATGGAGGCCATACACTCCATGTAGACCTGAGTTTAGTTACAAAACTGTAAAGAGCAGCACTAGATCCACTGAAAGTGTATAATTTACCAACCATTGAGGCTTTGTTAATATTCCCCTTTTACAGATTTTTTTTTTTTTTTGCACTGTCTGATTAGCTAATTAAAGTTGTAGGCTGTTTCCTTTCAATCAGAACTGTGAGCATGTACCAGGTGCCAAACTTCATCATGTGCAGAAAGGCAGGTGAGCTCGGAGAGATGGAGGGGTGCAGGAGAGGCTCAGCCCTACCAAATTACCCCACTCTCAATGGGCTAACACATCTGGTTTGGACACTAATCCTGTCCCTGAAGTTCACTGCACCATGAAAAAGGGGTACAGCACTGGGTGTGACGGTCAGCAAAACAAATATACCACTGGAAAATTTGCATCAGCTTCACACAAGCCTGGTTGGGTTAGATGAGAGGGACAGCCCCTAGATTAACATCCCTTGGAGCAAACTAATTTCCAAAGAGCTCCTGTTGGATGTGCTGGCACATGAGCAGAGAACTCAGCCTGATTCAGCTGAGCACAGCTTCTTCTACCCTAAAAATCCTTCCTGACATCTTCACCTGGAGCTGTTCACAGCATTCACCACTGAAAAGCGGGTTTTCATTGTTAGCAAGAAACTGTCAGTGAAGAACTGATTGACAACCTCTCACAGAGCAAAACCAGCCCCAAAATAGGTGGTTTCCTGTGGCTGTGCAGCACTGCCTTCCGCTTAAGAGAAGAAAAAAATATATTTGGAGCTCTTTGGGATCAACTGGATCACTGCTTTCTTTGTTGTGCTGCTTAGCAAATAACCTGGGTATGTCCTGAAAAAGGTGAGACAAATCATTGGTTTGAAAGCTGATTAGAAGATACTAGATCAAGATATAAATGCACTTGATACATTTACAGGTACTTAGTTTAAGATTTAAATGGAAGATGGGCTTTCAAATTCCATTTTCTGAGACAGGAATTTTGTGTTTCAATTCTAAAGAAGATTTATAGGTAAAGAAATAATAACACCTCCAAGATGCCTTTGGCCGAAAAGACTGCAAAAAGGGCACAGTGTGTAACAGGGTTGGCTGAGGTAAAAGTTTCCCACTCCTCTTCTAAAATCCCTGGAAATTACTGTTTAAATAGAATTCTGCTGAGTTACCAATATAAAAAAAAATTGATTGAAAAAGGCACTGTGGTATAAAGCAGGGAAATTTTTGATCTACTGGTAAGGTGACCAAAGTACAAGACAACAGAGAGGAAATGATCAAGGCAAGGCAATCTAGGACTTCTAAATTTAAGGATAAGCTGAAAAATGCTCTGCAGAGGTACAGAAAAATCTTTAAATATTTAACTATAGTTGTTTTAAATGCAGATTGGGCTATATTTTCTTGGCATTGTGGATTTTTTTTCCATTTCAAGGCTAGCAAACCTCCTGGAACCTTACCAATAGCCATTAAAGATTTAAAAATTTGAGTAACTGTGGTAACAATGTGCATAGCTGATAAATAGGAAAAAAACATTTGGACTGTTTTACCATTCATCCTAGTGTTCACAAATTTCTTTATCTAAAATTATGGCAACTGGAAAAGACCTAACCTAACATTAAAATATTTAACCAAGAGTTCAAACACACACATTTTACACAGTGGTAGTTATATTTCTTTTGCCCAATGGAGCTCACAATGATAGTTTGCTTACAACCAGAGGGATCCAAAAAGAAATAATGCCAACACGCCCAGCATATTTCTAAAATATTTTTTTCGCTAAAATGTGCGTCATTCCAGAAACATGTCTGAGTGGTTATATTTTGGGTGAGGAACAAAATAAAAAAAAAAGTGTCAAATACATCTTTATACTACAATATTTCACAGTCTATTATATAAGATGGTTATTTACACAAACAGAATCTTAATGTGTGCAAAAAGCAAGGGGGAAAACCTTATGTTTAGGATTAGCTAGAGCAAACCAGCAAAGCTTCAGGTAAACTGGGTAAGTCGTTTAGGTCAAACTTGGTCATCATGCTGGCTAAATCCTGAGCTGGCATCACACCAGAGTAAAACTTCTCCTTCCTTTGCAAAGGCTTCCACATTCATTGGACAGATGTGTAATTTTGCACATTTGTTCTGTTCATCGCGTCTGATTTTTAACTCAGGTGACACAATCGCTCCTGCAAGTCCCTGCTTTGATTGCATCCATCAAACCACAAAGCTATTTGTCGCTCTCAGGTGGAGCAGGATCTGCGCATCCCACAATTCACACTCCTTGCTTCTCCTGATCTTTGGCAAGATTGTGATGGGGCTGTGTGTGTGACAGGCCACTGTAAATCCCTGAGCTTCACCTTCAGGGAGTGACTCCTTGGAGATCCACATCTACCTGTCAGTGTGCTCAAGGGCCCAACTTCACCCTCTGCCCTGGGAAGGGCTCTGCTCCTGTTGACAGATCCCCGGTTCATGGCTTGCCTGGGGTGCTGAGCAATTCTTGCTACCAGAAGTTTCTGTGGCTAGAAATTAATTTAGCTCAATAGGTAACATATGACTGCAGGAATTTTGGCAAGAGAATTAGGAGTTAAAATAAGAGAGAGCACAGGGAAAAGGTTACAAGGGCTAGTCCAAAGTGATGCTAAAGGCTTTACATGGCTATGAATAAAAAGAAGCTTGTAAATAGTGGTTTTGATAGTCTTTTCTGAGGCTTATAAGTGACATTTCCTCTACTTCACCTTATTGCAATAATAACACAGATTTGCTATGGTACATTTTTCTAGAAATCTTGCAGGACACTGAGAGCTGACTATAACCTATTCATCCTTTCTGCATGCAGAAGAATGTGTTTTTGGACCTTTAAAAGTTTTCCATTTGGGGGAGTAGAAATGTCTCCTCTAAGACCCAATTAATCATTGCACGCTGTGAGGCACCTCTAATGTACAGATTTAACGAGACAAGCCTTCCTGGTTTAGTTTTTTCCACCTTTGAATAAGTACTCCTTGACACATAAAAATCAAATGTAAACAGCACTAGGACCAAAACCCATGTTCTTGGAACCGCACCTAATTTAGAACTGTAAGAACTTGGGAATGTTTATATTTCATCCCCAAAGTCTTCATCTGTTTATATCTAAGCTGCAATCTGAACTTAGACACAACTACAAGGCTCAGTGAAATAGGAGAGTGTTCCCTTGAGCCACAGCCCTGGAAATCCACCATCTTTTTCTTCATTAATATCTAATCCCCATTTAGTAAGAATTTAGCTACTTTTATCCTGATGTGAAACTTCAGGGCTGTCTATTTCACTCTGCTGCCTGCTGCTTCTAAATACGGCAGTGCTGGTGGCGGAGGTGGTGATTGTGAGTCATAAACACTCTGTCATTGTAACATGTCAGATTTGTCCAAAAGAAACATATTTTTATATCTTAGATTATTTTATTATTAGTTTAAGAAGGTTCGTTTAGCTCCTAGCAAAGCCACGAGGAAGAATTATGCACTTAAGCAGTTCTATCTCAGATGTGTAATGCCTTGCAGTCATTTAACATGCTGAGACAAACAAGAGAATCCCCAGAGTGCTCATCTACTATGGGACTTATTTCATACTGCATCAATAATGTAAATTGAGATGTGAAGATAGCTCCTTGTTTTTCTAAGGTATGATCACACTAGTGCAGACAACATCCACTCAGCTTCACTGGAAACAGTGGAGTCAGCTCCCTGATGAAAACCTGGCCCATTCTTTATCTGAACAGAAGAAAAAATTATACTCTCAACAGGAAATTGTTGGGAGCAGCCTGGCATGGTGCGATCAGTTTTTTGCTGCAATGTTTTCCAAGCCTCAGGTGAAGCGTTGAAAAACCCACTGCAGGGGTTAATATTTCTCTCTAATATGACTTCAGATATTACTTTTTGTTCTTCTCAATGAACTACCCTTGCTTACACTTAATCACTGTGGTGAACAACAATTCATATAAATAAACCTCGCACAAATTAATTCAGCTGGATTTTTTGAGTCTATAAGGGCTCACCCATGAAAAACTTCTATCACCTTACCTTGATACTTTTGGACAATTGAAGGCTACTTGGTGCAAAATGGAAGTCACCAAGAAATTATTTTTTTCTCACTTTGACCTCTTATCTGCCCTAGTAAGACATGCAGCATTGTGCCTAGTTAACATCCTGGTGCAGTGCCCGTATCTGCTATTGTACAATACATCGAACAAACATAAAAGACATCAATCAAAATCCTCAAAATGTCTTTTTCTGCCAAGATGCATAAACGTTTCCTATCTCCCATCAAATTATTTTAATTACAGCTGCTGAGCTTCATAATTATTTTTAGCCAGGCTGGTTTTTCTGTTGTTATTGAACATATGATATGCAATATATTGCATTTATACATCCTACTGGATTTTGTTATGGCAGAGCGACTCCTGTAGCTGAGATGGAGATTGTTTTTGTGTTATTATGAAACCATTTGACCTTTTGCTGGAAATTTTCCAGCATCTCTAGTATCTTGCTAAAGATTTGAAGAGGGCAAGGCAGAGAGAAAAGAAAATTATGTATGTTCTCTCTGGTTGTTTCCTTCTATGGCTTTCTTCTTCTCCCTAAAATGTTTCATACTGATGTTTTTTTTACAAAAATCCTATAGCTCCAAAACAAATAAAACTGAAACATGATGCAGACAGATTCTTACTGACAAGAGGTGCCAAATCAGGTTGGTTTTTTTTTTCATGACTTGCTATAATCCAAGATCATAGAACCAGGACCTTTCTCTTTGTTTTCAACTACACATCCTTAACTTTGCTTCATTTTAGGGTCTCTCCCTGCTGGCAATAAAACAGAAGGTAATTCCTGAAAGAAATAAAAAGAAGTAAGCCTGGTTTCATCTGAGTAAAACCAATTGAGTTTCAAATTTACACCAAAAAGAGCCTGTATGTTTGAGTGCTACTGAAAAACATGCCATTTATAACACAAGAATACTGATCCTCTTCTGAAAGACATTGCTAAATGTGCAAGTCACTTAGCCAGGAAGAATTTGTATTGCATTTCTGAAAGCAAAATTACAATAGCTGACAAAACATGAAAGTTTCATCATGGTGGATTAGAATGCGCAAAAGGAATTCAAGGGAATTTATCGTTACTCAACATTTCAGCTGACGCTCTTTAATGCATCTTTGGGGACCAGATTTGTCTCTGCACTCTGTAAAAAACCCATGTGCTTAAAAAGGTTGGATTAGAGAAACCTAGTAAATAATATAACAAACAGCTAGTTAGACTCTACAGCCAGAAGAGCAAATATGTGTTGTTCTTACATTGCTGATCCCCGAAGAAAATATCTTTCTTTACAGCTAAAACACCTGTTTCTTTGCCCAGGAACTTCCACGGCAGTAAGGGATTGGCAGTTGATTTTAAGATTCCTTGTCCCTCCCTGCTTGTCATAGACCATGCTTGAGCAGGTTTCTTTACATTTCAGTACATAACAGAGTGCTTGCAGATAGCAATCTTGATGCCACCTCTCCCTGTCAAGTAAGAAATGCTCTCAGTAGTTATGATTTCCAAAGATCTGTCAAAAATAAGGCCAAGAAAAGTACCCAGCTGATATTTCTTAGACACAAAAGATAAAAAAAACAACCAAACAAACAAACAAAAAAATGTCCTTTTGGCTGAAAGGAGACACAATGCTAACTGGTCTTGGATAAGGTCAGGAAAAAGTTTAGCAACCTTAATGCACCAGAGAGGAAAGGGATGACATTGAGCTCCCAGTCAAGTAAACACTAGTCAAAGGTACATCATGAAAACCCTGGGGCTAGATACAGAATCACAAGATACAAACAAACTTAGGAAAACAAACAGAATGAACTGCCCTAAGTTCATCCTGGAGCACATGGCACCTCAACTAGCAGCTTTCAGACTATACTTCATACTGCAGCATAAATGGGACAATGCAGTAGATTTTTAATGTCATTAGCTTTCCTTTTATTACTCCAAGACAGTTTAATTATTAAACCAAAAGAAACATGGCAACACTTAGTGCAATCTTTTAGGGAATAGTTCTTGGCCTTGTACCATGTGTCATTAGTACACACTGGGAGGAAACCAACTGTTTCTTCAAAGCTCAGGAGCAAAACAATGTTTGGAAGGGTGGTAAACAAACTTGAGAAAGAGGTTACTGAAAATGGACAAGACTGACCATAAAACATCTGAAGGCAAAGCTATGAGTTAGAGGTGTGACTGTATGAATTTACACATCTAGTTAATAAAATGTGAAGACCACAGACTCTAAATGGGGAACTCTAGTTCTACAGAAGGCATGGGTATGATCCCTTCAACATTATATTCAAGTATTAAGCTGTGAACTAAAGAACAAATCCATTCTAAGATGTTCAGACAGGATTATATTTAGCAGGTGCGCTTTTTTATTTCAGCTTGCTGTTGCCTCTGTGAGAATATTGTGAAGTTCTGGATCCTCACTTTGAAAAGTGCATTGAAAAATTAGGCAATTATTGCAGAAAGTCATAGGAAACATTAAAGAAATTGAAAAAGATGCTGTCTCATGGAAAAGCTCATTTAGCCTAACTCTGACGGGATCATGGAGCAACTTTATCACAGTCTGTAGAAATTGGATAATGCACTTAAAGAAAGTTCCCTGACCACTCGCCAGCCTCATCTCAGGTTGCAGTGGATCCTCGGTTGCCGGAAGTTTTTAAACTGTGATTTTAAAACTGAAACTAACCTTAAAATTTTGTCTGTTTCTGGCATTTTCAGGCCTGGGTTACACATCAAGTCTCAGTGGCTGTATATGGTACTCCCCTCTGCCCTCACCTGTTTTTTACTGTCCGGCATTTCCAGTTCTCACTGATGATCCCGAACATTTTTGATTTGCAAGAAGCCCGTTAAAAGACCGTGTGCCACAGCACCAACTCACACCAAGGTGACAGCTCCCAGCATCAGCAGATGCTGCTCAGTAGGATTATCCTAGGATCAGTCTTACTCTTCTGCACATGGTCACCCTATTCTGCTCCCACTGGATGTGGGCAGGGGCTGCTTTCAGTGCCCAGCATGTGTCTGCACTAAGAAAGAGCTCAAATTTTTCCTAGATAAGAAAAATCCTCCACTGACCCCAAACTCTCCTGCTCCACAGAGAATATTCTCCATACCATCTCCAGGAAGATCCCTGGAGCACACCCTCTCCTCCACCTCTTGGGAAAGCAAACAAATGAGGATGTGGCCCCACGCCCTACTATCATATATAACATTTTTAATCATCTTACCTATGAAAAGTGCCGTGTAAGCTTTTTTTATCTCCTGGCTAGTTTCATATTAATATATTATCTCCCTGCAACTTGTGACTACTTCCAGCTAGTGCCAGAGAAATAGGAAACTGTTTAGATGCATTCTCCTGTTCCTATGGCAAAAATCAAAGGAAGAAAAGGCAAAAGTATATTACAGAGAATTGAAAACAGGTACCTTTTATTAATGTAGCTGATAGTGCTGTACAGTTCACTGTTCTTGTTTAATTGGGCTACATATTGATTCAATTGTGGCAATGCAACTAGACAAATGTTCCTTAATTACATTTTAAATTCAGCTTTCTGGGGCTGAAGGTGCTTTTGAGAGCGGCACAAAGCTGCAGCCTCAGCGCAGCACGGGCTGACTTCAAGTTGCGCTAACGCTGAGCGGTTGTGCCCAACGCTGAACCGCGGCAAAGCCTTCATTAAAATAAAAAGCAGCTCTGTAATGATATTTACATGACATTCAAAGTGCTCTTTGTTCTTACCATAAAATACATTCCAGATAATTCCACACTACCAACTGTAGTTCCCATTATTCAATTTCGCGATTTTTCTCATGTAAGCAAAGTTTTTTGTAACATGTTCACTAATTATTACTTTTGTAGGGAAAGGTTCAGAAGTATTTAGGCTCCTAGGAGAGTGAAGACAAATGCATTATAGAAATAATGCATTTAGCCTCCAGGAGTAGCCCTCAGCTCACTTATAAAAGCTCTTGCCAGTCAAATCTACAGAATACGATTTGATTCAACTCTGGGGGAAGAAAAAGAAACACTTGCCTGCCTTCAAAGTTCAAGCAAAGATGCTTGAATTGCAGCTGCCAAGATGGGAGGTGGCAGAAAATGGAGGACTTGAATCTAGGGGGAGAATAAGTAAAAAAAATATTTATACATTCTGTCGTTCAGCTCTAATTGCTTCAAAGATTATTTATTTTTCATTTTTTTGGAAAATAGCTTGCAGCTTCTTAACATATTTTTCAAAGAAGGAGCTGGAAGGCATAATAAAAAGCAAGCAGGGATATGCTTTCCGAATAGACTGAAATAATTAATGTGAGAATGCTTCCGCTTGAGCATTTTTTATGAACAAAAAATACATTATTTTTGCTTTTAAATTGGAGATAATTTGTTACACGGAAGTGGTGGTTTCTTTAATCTTGAAATAATGCTAATTACAATGGTATTTGGGGCCTGAATTTTTGCAAAGCTATTCCCTCATTTGCTGCTGACATAACGAAGTTACTTACAGACTTCAGAGGCTTGTGGCACAGCCCTACTTTGTTTGCCTGTTGTCCCTCTTGGTTTTCCAGTCCCAAACCTCATTACTCCCCTGATTTGATTATGTGGGGGTTTCATCTCCTCTAGCTCACAGTCACTCCACCAGCAGCTGGTTGGAACAATCCATGGCTCAAACACAATGGTCATAAGGTTCTTCATTAAGAGCATCTCTTCCCAGAGTGTGACCAAAGCTCACAGACAGAGCTAAGCCCAAAGGAACAACAGCATCTCCCCAGACTACACCACACCACATTTCCAGGAGGAAGGTAGGAAGGTTTTGTCTGTTTATTTTCCACTGAAAAGCAGCTTTTACTTATTTTACTGTGGGATTGCCAGGGAGCTTGGTCATGGAGCTGCACTGGGCACCTGCACAAACACAGACAAAAAGCAAACCCAATTTTCGTCCTAAAATTGTGTAGTCAAAGCATATCTCTGATCAGTTACATGGATGTGCCTGGACACTCCCTTAGCACCCATTTGATTTCAAATCAAGATCAGATTTAGCAGAGAGATGGATCCTGAAGCTTGAGGTCCTATCCCTTCCCTTTCCATGGGCTCTTCCCAGAGGTGCTTGCCACACGGTGGGGCTTCATGGCAGGAATTCAGTGGGTGTATTTACCTGCTGGAAAGCAAATGCAGACACTGTTTCTGCAGCCACAGAGTTTCATTTGGCAGAGAAACAGGTGCTTATCCACCAGGCAAGGCTGACACTCCCTCATCTCTGCTCAGGGCTGAGACACAAACAGAAACAACGCGCTGCAGGTACACGGACGCGCCGTGTTCCTTTCTCCAGGCATCTTTCATTATTCAGCATGTTTTCAACACTGAACAACAAATTGTTAGTGGTATAACAAGACAGGAACACGTGTTTGGGTACGGTGTGCTACCTGCAAAGCCTGGCACTTGCTCTGTTGAGCTGCGGCTCTCCGCTCTGACAGGGTCAAAGCAGCAGCCAAGATAGCAATGAAGCTTCTGGTGTTGTTGAGAATGGGGAAATGAGAAAGTGCTGCATTTTTTAAGGAATGGAGATTATGAGATTTTTTGTGTCCTTTTGCAGGGCAAATATTACCTCTCCTCCATAAAATACATATATAGTCCAGGATAGAAAGCCAGGTGAGGTCTTAGGTAAAATGATTTCCAGGTTCTAGACCTAAGTTACCAGCAGGCTGACAGTGTTATTCAATGTGATCAAAGGAAAACCAGGGAGCAGAGGGAATTAATTACAATGAAATTTTTTTAGCTGTGTGGAGATTAGTGGTGAGCAAAACATCTGCAATGATATGTCAGGAAAACAGACTGAGCTTTTATTTTGAAAAGTATTGGCTGGGTCTGAGGTAGGAAGATGCACAGACCTGTGAATCATCAGCATAGAGGTAGTAGTTAAGATTGTGTTTTAAGATGAAGATGGATAAGAACAAGCCTCTAAAATAAAATCAGAATTACATTTGAAAGGTGAACATGAAGAAAATGGAGATATAAGACTAGGAAACAACTTTTAAGAAGGGTGGGGATTAAGGATATCAACAGTTCAAGGTAGTCAACAGGTTCTAGGAAGGTTATTCCTGGTGCACCTCTCTGCCCTACAGCAAGATCAATTATCCTCCTGTCTTTCCTTTCAGAAATCTGTCTGCCCTGCTCTGGATGGCCTCCAACAGCGGAGATCCCACAGCCTCTGCAGGCAGTCTACCTTAGTGCTTTATTATCCTGATTGTTATGAAAGTTTCCTGATGTCTAACCGGAATCCCTCGCTGTAATTTAAGCCCATTATGTCATGTCCTTTCCATTATGCACAGATTGTTTCTGTCTTCCCTGCCGCTGTTTCTTCTGTAATTACTTACATGTCCCCTCTCAAGCGCTTATTATTTAAGCTAAACAACCTCGTCCAGCCAATCTGTCCTGCTAGCTCGGGGTTTTGAGATGGTGTGTTCAGGCTCCTTTCCAAACAAACGACAACTTTTCTTGAAATAGGGAACACAACCCAGGAGAAAGGGCATGTACACAGAAGGGATAACTTCCACCCCTCCCAGAGATAGGTCTGTTTTAGCACTGCATAACACAACAAGATGTCACCTGGACGCTCAGCCAGGCTGTGATCCGTGATACCAAATCAGCCAGTTTCTTTCTGTGTGTAATTGGGTAGCTTCTTATGCTTAAATACCATTGATTTGCATCCATAAGGCTTGTATTTCTGTGCTCAACTGCAACCTGGGCAGGAGTCTGTTCAGAAACCTCATTTAGCCCAGGATAGAGTGCATCTGTCCTCTGTATTTCCTACACATTGATTTTTGATATTGTTCCTTTGCAGAAAATGATAAAAAGCTATCAATCTAGAATCAAATTATTTTTCCATCAGACTTTAATGCCTATTGCATCTGGGCCCAAAAGATATTTTAAATTTCTGGTATTTACAGACTTCTGGAGTCTCTGAAATATGACATTACAGACATTACAGAATGACATTCTGTAAATAATATTTCCCTTTTTTTCCCCCTGCAAATTTCTTTCTGGAAATAAGACACTGTTTTATTTTACATGTTTATATTTGTTTAAAAATATGAGCCTTGGTGTTTTGATTCTATCAGTCTCTGCAAAAATATTTTCCATTACCAAAAGTGCATATTCATGTTTTCTTATCTAAATATCCCTTTCACAAAACATCTACAGGAAAGTATATATTTCCAACTCATGCAGGTGGCCCAGCATGACTTGATATTGTCCCCAGACCATTTGTCCCATCAGACAAAACAGCAGCCAAATCTGTTGGAGTAAAACAACCCACATTTATAGTTTCCCTATTTTTTCCTAGCTCTTATCCTAGAAGTCTACTCCTGTTGGCAACTCTTACTGCTGTGTAATAATTTACCAGCTACCAGCACCCCAGCATGCCTGTGATGGTGTAGTAGCACAATCATTAGTTTCTATTCTGCAGTGGCAGGATGTGACAGGGAATCTACGATTTTGGATGATTCTGGTGTCAACTAACTGTGACACTCCATCAAACCCTGCATCCTTAATGTCATGGAGAGTTACATCCTTTCATGGGTGATAAAACCTGGGCATTCTGACAACCCTGGTTTAAGTGTCCTCGTTGGCCTCGCTAGGCTCATGTCACTTCATTGTTTTATAACTTAAATTGTCTCATATTGAAAATGAGGATTCAATTTGAGATTTTATTGTTAACTTTTAAGGGCCTTGGAGCTCAAAGTCTACTCGAGAGGTAAGTGAAGTTTATGCTCCAATTCTTAATCTACCTTCGGTTACAGACTTCTGCACACGTACCCCATTGCTTCCTGATAGCTGTCTGAAAACTTTCTAGGTTTTAGTGACAGAATGGAATGAATGTGGATCTTCAGCTGTTCTCAGGGATGTTTTTAAAAATGGGTTCATTTTTCTTCTGTTTGTTTGAATCTTGCCACTTGTTTCACCTTAAAATTTTATGTTAGATCTGGAAAGAATTGTTCTTGCCCAGCCTGCTCTTTGAGGAAAATGCTGTTAAAAAACAAAAATTCAGTGAAGCTTCCAAAGGGCAAATGCTAACTTTTGAATTGAAAATGCTTTAAATTTTAGTTTATATCAGGAATCTTCTTTGTTCTTCAAGTGGTCATTTTTCTTTTTATTAAAACCTGTTATTATCACAGAAAGCATTTCTCTTTGTGAAATAACATTTCAGTAGTCAAAACCCCAATTTTCCCTAAGGAAATATTTCAAGGGAAAACTTTTTACATGCCCTACTTAGCACCAAGTCTTCCCATTTAAACACCTCCACAAGTGACCAAAGTTTCAAAAGAGATGCTCTTCCACTTAGGCACCCGAAGGAAGCGTTTGAATTCTGAGCAGCTTTTGAAACATCAGGCCACCTTGTTTGAGGTGTGCGAGAGAAAGACGTGCCCTTTTCAAGATGTAGCTAGCTCCAATGATGGGTCCTTAAGAACTTTAAAAAATTCCCCTTTAAGAAAAGGAGGATTAGATCAAGGCGTGAATATTCCAGTCATAAATACAGCTATAACTCTGAAATCCACCCCTAGTGCACATGTTTATGTGGTATTACAGCTTGCATTATCTTTGTGTTTTCAGTGCAAGTGTTTTACATATGGACTTGCATGGATTACAAATCATCTGCCTTCAGAGCAGCACAAAAATTGTTGCTGTTGGGAAAGGTGTTATTTTTGTTGCACAGAAACACACCTAATTTTGCTTGTGCAGTTGAGCTTTCTTGAGGCCAGGGCTGACATCCAGCATGCCATCAGGTATGGAAAGAGGTCCATCGTGCTCCAAGCTGGCAGAGAGCTTGCAAAAACCAAGCTTAAAAAGAAGTGGATCCAAGCCAATCCCACTGTCAACTCTCAGATCGACTCTTCTGTTCTTCCCCTGGAACAAGTAACCTTTTGCCCTTCCAGTTTGTAAGGCATAAACTAACTTCTTAATTAGGATTATTTTTTTCCCCCATTGGAAAATGTATTAGCACAGATTATTGTCAAAGCATAGAGCTGTTTCCTCTTTATCTGGCACAATGCTGCTGTAGAACAACCAAGAGGTTCACAGAAGTCTCTACATCAAGATGCTGTGCAGTATTTGCAATAATAGCTCAGAGAATACCATGAAATTGGGTGTTTTCAGTCATGCTAAAGAACCCTCCTCCTTCTTTCTTTGTATCCTCCTTCCCTGTTTTAATTCTGCCATATCATGACCCATCAAACTCTATTATTTTTCCTCAAATAATCAGGTCTAGACACTTTACAATAAACCAAACAGTTGCTGAGAATATTAGTTTGGATACACTTCATGGGATGCTAAGGAAATGTCAAACTTGAGGAAGGTTTCCTTCCATTTCCACAAGTCAACAAAACCTCATTGTCAATAACATCAAGGACTGTTGACAGATCTAATAAAATCAACATAGATTTATTTTCAGTGGCCATTGCCAAGCAGAGATCAGCAAGAGATAACCACCCCTATATTAAACACACATCTAAAGCCAACACAGTAGGGGTGAAGGATGCTTGTGAAAGACATAAATAGCCTTCTCCTGCTTGCATCATCCCAGAGATACTACAGAGATTAAAAATTCCTGTCAATATAGGGGCTAAAATCACCCACTGTGAACAAACTCATGAATTACAAAGAGCTGGCCATAGCGTCAACAAACCGGAAGATTTTATCATCAGAGTACTTTGGTGGCTCCTCTCTGCTGTAAACTCTTGTCACACCAACCCCAATGAAGCCAACAGCATCAAACAAAAATGCAGCAAGGACACATGTGAAACTGGGAGAGAGGTTTTCCCATACATCCCTGCTAGGGAGACAGAAAGGCTGTTTTTGTGCTGCAATCAGAAGGGTGATCTGATAAAGCGCTTTGCTGAGAGCCCTTCGGTGGAGATAAGCCCATCTGCTCCAGAAACAATGCACAAGAAAAAACAAGGCAAACCCCAGTCAAACAAGCAACCCCTGGCTCATCAGGATGTATGAGTGACGAGTTTAGACTGGATATATTTAAACTGATTACCAGAGCTGTTTTCCATATATATATATATATATATATTATTTTTTTTTAACATATACTTGCATATAATTATTTTCAGATGGTCAGTACAGATCAGACACTGGACACAAATTGATTTTCCTGCTGTTCCTAGGTGCTGCATTTAGAAGTGGCACTATCTTGGCTACTTTCCAAACTCCACAGATCTTCCTGAACTATTAACCCACTCTTCAGTGGAGAAGATCAGTCTGGTGATGAAAAAGAAGAGTACTAACATGTTCTCTTCGATTTTGAGTAGATCAGTTCAAATGAATTCAGCTGACTCACCAGGATTACCAAGGTGAGGGTGGAGATGCTTTTCCACTTTGGCTGAGAGACAATTTGGTTGGAAGCAGAGCTGTGTCCTTTGAGGACTGCAAAGTATCTGCCAGCAGTGCATCTACTACTCACCAGCTAAACCATCAGTAAACACTGACACCAATGAGTTCCTAATTTGGAATTATTTTCCCTATATGACAGAGCTGGAGTGTGCTCATGTATTTCTTGACAGGAAATTATGCAAACCCATGGGTTTGTAGTTTGGCTTCTACGAAGCTTCAGTGATTCTCAGCTGATTTGGAGAAACAAAACACTCCTCGTCAAAACACTCCTGACCTATGTCTATATATAATATTTATCTATATTATAAATTTTGGTGATTGCTTCTATCTCCATGGCTCCTGGTGAGTAACATTTTATCAGCTGACATTAAAGGGCATACAGAACAATATTAAATTTAAAATTAAACTTAATAATTTAAAAATTTAATAATGAAATAATTTCAAGAAAATAATTTAGTAATAACATAAAAATTTAATTTTCATTTAAATTAAAGAATTTAAACTGGCAAAGCCAGGCACTTCTTAAGTAAGAACATAAAAAAGGCCATGAGAAGTGGTAGAAAAGATCTTTCTATCCTGGTATTTCATTGCCAGGGCTGAGAAGAGAGGCTGTGGAGAAGTGTGCCTGAAGAAGACAATCACATGGTGCCTTCTGGGGATGCTCCTGAGGTAGCAAATTGTAGAAGTGTTGTCAGGAACAGATTTTCTGTGGCACAAGGTTTAAATATGATATTAGGAAGAAATTCTTCTCTGTGAGGGTGGTGAGGCCCTGGCACAGGGCACCCAGAGAAGCTGCAGCTGCCCCATCCCTGGAAGTGCCCAAGGCTGGGCTGGATGGGGTTTGGAGCCCCCTGGGATGGTGGAAGAGGTCCCTGCCCATGGCAGGGAGTGGAATGGAATGAGCTTTAAAGGTCCCTTCTCACCCAGGCCATTCTGTTTCTGTCATTCTGGGACTAAGAAATAAACATTTTCTCATTCATTCAGGCATCTTCGTGTTTGACCTCCTGACTGAACTGAACACTGTCTTGAACTACCTCTTTCACTTTGTCTACTTCCTTTTCAAATTACTCTCAGTAACGTTTATTAAATGATTACACTTACAATTTAAAAATCACCTGGTCTGCTAAATACCTTCATGTGCCTTCTACATAAAACCCAATAATCCTTGGTGTTTCAATCTAAAATTTAATTTTGTCTCTGACTTTGTTTTAATTTCCTCAGCACTTCTAGATTGCCCTGCTTACATGTAGCAAAAATCTTATTTCCAGTCTGGCAGTAGTCTAGAAGTACCTGCAGACTTAATAAAAGGATTTCCTCCTCCACACCTTGTCCCTATCCCCTTTTCTGGCCATGGATGGACAGATGTTCCCCTGGATGGCTCCAGTAGGTGCTGAAGAGTTTTGAAATGCAGGACTCCTGCTATGCCTGTCCCGTTTCTCCCTCCTGTGCAGGCAGCCACAGTTTTCACTTAAGCAAAGCCAGAGTAAAAAAAAAAAAAAAAAAAAGAAAAAAAAAAAAGAAAAAAAAGAAAAAAAAAAAAAAAAAAAAGAGAGAGTAAAAATGACACTAAAGTACTCCACAAACCCCAATTCTCCACTTAAAAGTGGTCACTCAAAGGCACTACAGGGGTAGTAGCAAAAATGCCTGGCTATTATCCTGCCACATTTCTGCTCTTTCCTGTTCTGTCCCTGTTGGGACTGATCCTATTAGTTCCCTTAGGAAAGCAGAGATGTGATTGCAGAGCACTTTTGTGAGGTGGCCAGGGCAGGGACTCCTTTCTGCAAGGCTTTAAATTCTTGAGCTCTGTCCCAGAGGTAAATAAGTTACTGCAGTAAGGAATAATGCTCATACATCAGCCTTCTGCTCTGCAAGTTGTATGGTATCATTTGTGTTGGGCTGTGACTTAAAAACCTCAGATCTTTTGATGATCACAAATGGGCTGGAAATAGCAGATGCATTTTTCATAGTAGTTATTGCACGTCTGGAAAAAAGATTGCTGAGACAAACAGCAAACTACAAGGATCAGAGTCATCTCTGCTGACTAAAAAGGGCCTTAAACACAGTGAGAGAACGCACTGGATGAGATTCTCCTGCTTTGTGCACGATTACAGAAGCCAATAGAGCTGCAAGAGTTCTTTTCTCTTTGTCATGGAAGCACTCAGGTTGGTGCTGCAGAAAGACACTAACCATCTGAAAGGAAAACCCCCATTCCTTGTGGAAAACCACCAGGTGTGAGATAATTAAACAGCATTTTGTGAGAGGACAGATTTCTTTTTAGAAGTTCCTCCAGCTCCTGTTCCGTGTCTGCGCTGTGCCGTGCTGGGCTAGGGTGGGAGGATGGTTTAACGGAACCCACAGAGAGCAGACAGCTACAGGCTGATGTCCCTGGGACCTACCTGGAGGGTGGACAAAGAGGACTTGGGCTTCCAGTAAGCTTTAACCCCTCCACGAGTGTGAATTGATCACTTCACATTAAAAAAAAAAGAAAAAGCCAATTTTGCATCTGACCCGCTCACCCTCATATGACGACATGACATCTTAAAATCATAGTGAGTATTAGAAAAATTATGTTTTAAATATGAGCCTTTGTATCTTTTGTCACATTCTGTCCTGCTGTGCTTATTACCTAATAATTTTTGACACTAGTGATTAAATATAAAATTGTTACGTTTTATGATTCTATTTCAAATACACAATTGCCAGCATATATATCAAGGCCAAAATTAAGCTCTTCTTAAAGAATCTGTAATTATATTTATGCATTAAAATGTCAGCTGTTTAAAATGAGTGATTTCAAACAATATTTTTATGTAATTGTTTTAAAAATCAAACTATTAATCAGACTTTATTGTCACTCTCAACTAATGGCTTGCTTTTCAATATTTTAGGCCACTCAGGATGTTCTCTAACTTGAATAATCTTTACCAGCAATTTAAACAGTTATTTAAACAACAACCACAACTCAACTGGTGAGCACACTCAGTAAACAAAATCTCCTCTGCAGCAGAATTCGGCCTAGAGTAGGAGTAAAATCCATCACTGAGACAGCACTTTGTGGTTTACAGTTCTGTGCAACACTCAAAATATGAGAGAAAGGAAAAATGAGACCTTTCCTGAGGAGGTCAGGAGCAGGAAACTTAAAATTTTATTTCAACAATGATTTATTTTTTTGGCCTCTGTTTCCTAGATCTTTTTTATACACTTGCTTAGGAGGCCAGATCTCCCTTCCAGTCAATAATATATAAACAAAATAATCTTCGAGTTCTGTTCTTCCCTAAAATGGTGTTGCTTTTGCACTTAGTGGATGTCACAGAGCCAAGCTGGATCCCTGAGTCAGTGATGTTGCTGTTTACTCAAATGCCACTGGGTATACGAATCACATTTGAAATAACGGATATTTTTAATATCCCAGATGATGAGCTCACATAGCATAATAATTTCAGGCCAACAGCAAATCCCAAAGAATTTAAGATGTGGCAGCCAGCGAAGATGCTTGGCTGGAACACCTCGAGAAGAATGATTTAAAAGAGTGGGAGTTAATTTATAAGTTTTTAAACAGTGTGCCAAGGGAAAAATAAGTCTTCTGTACATCTGCCTACATTTTTTGAGATCAGATTTCAGTGACTGAATGATAAAATAAAATGAAACAAAACAGGAAAAAAAAAAAACAAAAACCTAACCAAAACCAGGTGAGCGGATTTGTATGGGAGGCAATTTATTCTTTAGTTTGCCTGCAGGCCGAAAACAAAGCGATATTGCAATTTGATAAGTACATACTTTCAAATATTACACCTAGCTCAATCACAAATATGGATTTCTGGATCTTAACTGCTGCTTTTAATTCTGCTTTGACAAATTTATGTAAATAAATAGACCTGGAACGGACAATCCCTGGAAGTCTTAATCTCTTTTAAGTAATCTTTGCCTGAGCTTCCCCACTGGAGGCTATCTGTAAAATGGCTGTGAGTTATTGCTCGTGCTTGTTTCCCTCCTGAGCAGTTCTCCAGGTGACTACAGCTGCTGTTTAAAGGAAGCACCAGTTTTTGTCTATTGCAAAATGCAAAGGTGGCTGTGGTATTTTTTGTAATTTTGTCAATTATCTGTTATGATTTCTGCATTTTCTCCACTCCTCATCTATGTAATTATGTTTGAAAGGGGTCACCCATGTCACAGGAGTCCAGTACCTTGAATTCTTCTATTAGCTCTGGGTTAGCAATACCCAGAAAAAGCAATGCTACACGGCCACATTACTCTTGGTTGCACTTGATTTCCACCCAAAATGATAAATCAGTCCATATTTGTTCACACTTGCTTGGGACATCACTTGTCTCAATCCTGGAGTAATCCAAGGCCAGGCTGGATGGGATTTGGAGCAACCTGGGACAGTGGAAGGTGTCCCTTCCCTGACAGGGGGTGGAACTGCGTGGGTTTCAAAGTCAATTCCAACCCAAACCATTCTGGGATTCTATGGTGATGCTTAACCCACATTTGCCAAAAGTTTCATGAACCCCATTGAACATGGCTTAGTCTCTGGATATTTAACAAAAAAAGCTCAAACAAAGCAACTTTCACCTGCTGCAGATTTTTTTTTAAGAAAACTTTATCATTATTCTAGGAATCAACATTCTACTTGCTTAGAGGGTAGTGAAAAATTATTAAAATAATAAGATTGAGAAACAGTGAAAATTAATCTGCCCAGGACTGGAAGACTTTTGCATGAAATTAAAGACTTGTAAATAAAGTATTTCAGATGCTTTAAACTTAACAATGAGGATGACACTTCAGGCTGGATTACAAGACTTCACCCAAAAGTTACAGTGGCCCCAAGACAGACAGTCAAGGAAAAAAATTACAAAGGGATTTTCAAATTATAGATCTGGCACAGGGTAAAGTTTTATTATTTTGATGAATTTGGTTCAGACAGCAAAGGTATAGCTGTAGGTAAAAGAGACCACACCTTCATGTAGAATTTTTCAGTGCTTTTTGGTACAAAAAGACTGCAGTTACTGGATGGGATAACTATATTTTCTGAGTGCTGGTGAGTCCCTTTGCCTCCTACATTCAAACTCAATGGCACTAAAGTAAAAAACAGCATGAGGTTGAAAGTAGCAGTAAAGAAAACATCACCAGGTAAAATGACATACTATAGGATCCTCTGATTCAAGCAGTAATACTTTCAGTACCCTTTGATTCACTGGACAGGTAATTCTGCTAGGACTGGACTGCATCTCCAGCTCACCCAGAAATGTGGAATACACCAGGAAAGCACATTTTTGAATAGAAATCAGAAATGTGAACTCTTCCCCTGCCTATTACATCGCCAGGTTTGCTTCATATATGGTGAGAAGGGTGTTCTTTTTCTGTCCCCACAGTCGTGGTAAAGCTTTTGGTGCACCCTCAGATCTCCTTGCTCACCGACAGCACGGGCAGTTGGCTCTGCTTGGAGATTTCCTGACTTTTCAGGCTGCATTCTTCCAGGCAGTCTTGCAGTAGTTTAAACTGCATTGTATGGGTTTCCCTTTCCCTTTTGGAATAGTATAATTTGCTTCATAAATTACATATGGTGGAAGCCTGTTGAATGAATAACCTTGTTGCACAGAAAATTAATTCTTTTGACAGGTTTATTCCTTTAACAGATATTTGGTGGAGGATTTTACTGCATTATTGTATATATTGTGGCTTGCTGCACAGAAAATGTTTCACAGTATTTCAGCAGATTTATTCCTTTAACAGAAATAACTATTCCTGTCCATTTACCATTTGTTACCTATGAAATAAATTTCTTAGCTACAGATTCTTAAAAGAGGCTCACTTGTTTTGCTCTTGTGTTTCATTTCAGTGCAGAGAAAATACATTTTCCCTTCAATCAGCATTCATTTAAATACATGGTAATATATACAGTTGTAATGAACCATATTTTGTTTGATTATGTTAATCTCTAACAGTGTTAATTTCCTTATATATATGTTTATGTGATTTTTTTTTTAAATTAACTTTTTACCATGCCTCACTAGAATATCTTGGATTATTTAAGGCTCCGCACACTATCTTGGCATGAGAATTACATAGCACAGATAGCACGACAGCAAAGGAAGTCAGATTGAGTGCCACATGACCTGATTTAAGCAAGGCTAATTATGTAATTAAGATATTGAAACAGGAGCCAGAATCTCTGAGTGCTGCTCCTAGTTTCGCCAAGAACCTCCAGTGGGACATTTAGCATTTAGCTTTTCTGTTCACTAGTTTTCCCTGCTGTGAAGGGGGGGTTTCTGATATTCAAAAAGCAGAATACCCAGGAGAAAGCTGCTTTGGGTGCACTGCCCACAGCTCACCAGGCCTCAGATGTGCAAAGTCTTTGTAAAATCATTCCAGCAGTTTGCACTGTTTTAATTTTTAATTTAATTTATTAAATTTAGAAAAGATTGAATTGATTCTTTTTCTTTTCCTCTTCCCCCCACCTCTGTTCCCTTCCTCCTTAATTTTTTGGATGCTTAATTTAGGAAATTCAAGTTCTTTTGCTTCGAGATTTAGAATGTGGTGGATAATCAGCTTCAGGAAACTGATGCTCTGAGCGTGTCAGTGATGTCTACCCTACATTATACTGGGACCCAAGAAATAAGAGACAAAGAAAATAGATATGACAGGAGTTTACGACTGACTTCTCACAAGATATCAAGACAAGAGACACTTGTGTTATATCAGTACAAACGTCTGCACAGCCAATAAACTTCTCCAAATAAATGTTTGTAGACTGCTGACATAAAAAAATAAAAAGAAGGGAAAAAAGAAGGCACAGAAACTGACTTTTTTATAGCATGAAGCTTTTCTCACTATTATCAATTCCTGTAAACTTGAAACATCAGAATTATCCTGTCCAAGACCACAGGTCTTCCTTAAACTGAGCAACACCAGCATAGTTTTTACACACTTGGAAATCAAAACATTGTTTTTTCTAAAGCCAAAAGCAACCATCCCAGCTGTTCAAGACAGAAAACTCTCCTCAAAGCAAGAGCAAAACATATTAAAAATATAAACATAGGTAGATAGGTAGATAGATAATTTTGCCTGGAAGGCTATGAGTTAATATTCATATGATTCTTGCAGAAGAGGAGAAAGACAGTGGCAGACAGGAGACCCCAGTCCATCACAAAAATAGGCTCCATGTAAAAATCATGTTTGCTTTCTTTAATCTTGGGGTGACTTTAGGATTACATTCAGCTCCACTATCATGTTCTTCTAAAAACCTTTTAAACACTTATCTTTGGACTGCTTTCATGGCTCTGAGGTGTGAAAAATTACAAAACAGCATATAGTGAATTTAAATCAGAGACATGGCAAGGTAATGTGAGTGTGGAGGGACTGCGGTTTGGAGTGGTGGAGAACACAACATGGGCAGCCACCACCTCATACCCAGAACCTACACTTGTGTGGATTTCCATGCTGGAGCATTTCTGAGGCCTGCTCAGTCCATTCTCTGCTCTGACCGTCAATCTGAACAGCCTGAGGCTGAAGCACAAGTCTCCGAAGACAACGGCATCAACGCTTAACCCAAGCGAGTGAAGAAACAGAAGCTTTGATAGGTCACATAACTACTCTGGAGGTGGGTGGGTGACAATGTGTAAGCCATAGTGAGAGCTTTGGATGACTTCCCTGCCGTCCTGCTGAATTTAGCAGTGCTCAGACTCATCTGCAGCAGAAACGTGGCCTCCCGATTTAGATTGCACAGCTCTCGAATAATGCTCCGGGAATAGGCTTCACACTCCTGATCCAAGCTGATTTGGGGTAGGGATCTGGAAATTCTAATTGCCCACAGATAGGGCAAGAAAGAATGTTCTTTTAATTAATGACTTCTTGCTATGTCAAGACAACTTTGTAAGTCCTACTGAGAAGGTGACTCTGGTGAGGCAGAACTCTCAGGAAAGAAAACTTCACCAACACAAAGATACCAGAAGCCACTCATGTTGTGTTTCATTGAAAAAAATAAAGAGACAACCTGACTCACTGCTTCATAAACACAGCAAGCTAGAGTTGTATGGCAGGGAAACCATCAAAAATCTAGGGTAGCCTAGGAGTGAATTATTCCCAGACATACAGACTGATGGCACAGGGACATCTGGCACCAACTCAAGTCAATTTCTAGGGGTAGGGGGAAATAATATGGACAAATAATATAGACTGGCTGGACTGTAGGGACTTATTTCAATTGCATTCCTTGCACAAAACTTAAATCTGCAAAACATGTGTACAATAAGATTGTTTTAGTCCTGTGCCCACCCCTCCCCCCATCATTTCTTCACACCAAGTCTGTTCTTTCTGAATTTTCTCAAGATTAATGAGCAACTCTGCAAGTGGCCACCACACACTCCTCATTTTGCAATTTCTGGGGAATACCCTGTCTCGATTGCTGTTGTTTAATTATAGGCTAGTAAAAAAATATTCCAAAGTTCTCTGAGAGAGGCCAATAGATATATGGAAAACACATGAATATGCAATTTTAACAGCTGAAACTATATATATCTGGCAGACCTTACCTAATGGTTCAACCAAATCCCCTTGGCAAGCTTATGCCAATGTTATTTTTACTGTTTCACTGATTTGTTATATATGTAAAAGAATAATATTTTATCCAAGTTTTAAGGCAGCTGGTTCATTCATGGTAGGACCAAAAGGCAGCTTTAAAAAGGACAAAAGTAAATTATTTTGTATGGAGCAGCCAAGAGTCCACTCAGGGATAACTATTTGTGTTTGTCACCTTGAAAATCAAACAAATTGTCAATCAACAAGTTACCCACAACTGGAATTTGAAATGGTAAATTATATTTGTCTGACAGACACACTGGATTTCACAGCAGAATGACTTCTTTTTTCTTTCCTTCACAGGGACCAATCCAAAAGACATAATGTGAGGAAAATACAGAATTATACTTGGAAAGATTTGGAAAATGCAAGTTTGCAATTACAGCAATGGCAATTTGGTCTGTGTGTGCCTGTGCACCCACGCAAGCACAAAGTCATCTCTTCTGCTGGACTTGCCTTCATCTGTATTTGCATCCAGCTGTCTTCCTCACAATCACCAAAACATGAGAAATTTGTTGAGGATGACACACGATCGACAAGGAGATTTTAGTCATGGCATCAAATTAGAAAATTCTCAATCCTGACTAAGATGCAGCTTGGAAACGAGCTGCCAGCAACACCCTCTGAAGCAGATGGTTCCCACCACTTGGAATGCTCCTTTCTGTGCACTCCAGTGACTCCTGAAATAACAGAGCTCTACAGATCGGGACGGAAGATGAGTGGAAAGTCAGACAGTGCTGAGCTCCACTTAGCAGCCTCTTAGCGATGGTTTGGTCAATGCTTCTCTGCCCACTTGAATAAAATCACTGGCAGGTCATCACTAATGACACGTCTTTATCCGATCCAGGGCTGTACTACAAACAACCATTGGATAGCTTTCAGCCAGTGTGACTCAGACTTGTTAAAAAAGGGATATCAGAGCAGGATGTCATAAAGTGCAGGCCACTGGCATAGCTCAGCGTAATTGAAGCAATAGATGGAACAGAATCTATTGTACAAATTGTCCAATAAAATAAATTACTTATAAGGTGTCTTAAAACATGCTGAAAAGTTAGGAATCATGAACAGTATCACATGGTGAATAGGGATCATAGTTTTAACAGTTTGGATGCTTGATGAAAGGCATAGCTTGCCAAGAGTTGAGGAAGGTTATCAGTCACATGACATTTTTAAAATCAAAATCTCCTGCCTTTCTAAAATGTTCTTTCTTTAGGCCATGAGTTACTGAGAACAGTGAAGGAATAGCTAAATGAAATGCTAAGGATTTTGCTCCACAGGATGTCAAATTAGATTATCCACCCTTTAAAGCTATAAATACATGAATTATTACACTTGTTTTACAAATGAGAAAACTGAGGCATAGACAATATCAAAGGGCTTTATAAATGTGAATGACTCAATAACATTCTGCTATTGTTTATTATCCATATTCCTGTTTTTAAATGACAGAACGTAGGCACATAGAAATGAAATGACTATCTAAAGTCACACCAGTCTCCTCCTTTAACCTGATAAATGGGTAAGTAGGCATGCCATTTTGACATACTAATATATGTGTTAAGGTATTAATTTCCCATACATCTTGAATATATGGATCATTGGGGAGCACTTTCTGTTGAAAACAGCAACAGTCATATTTTTCTCACTTGAAACTTTTTTCTTATTGTGATACTTACATTAAATGGAAAAAGTCCTTCTTTTTCTCTAAGCTTGGCAAGAACAAAGACTAAAAGGCATATTAGTTTCTGTGGCAGAAAAGAGGGATTTGGGGCTGGAATACACAATGGTCAGAGCTAAGGAGGTGGGATTCCATCCACACATACTGGCCTACAGAATATCAGTGGTAAATTCCTCTCAGTCCATTCAGGGTGGATTATTTTTGGTGAAAAATTAATCAGCGGTGTTTCAAGGTATTTAGGAGGGCAAAGAAGCAATGTCTTTCCTTTATGGCTACACTGCAGTGATCAGTGCCTCTGCAGGTGTGTAATTTAAAGAGGTGCTAGGAGAAAGATGAGCATAACCAGGAAGGATACAGGGTGTATATGAAGGTGACTGTAGAGGTTGCAGCTGAATGACTGCAGGGCTGCATAATCCTTTATCAGATAACACTTGAGTTTATTTGCCTTGATTTGAACTCTCTGCTTAGAGCCAGGACGCAATGCTCGCAGGTTAACAGGGCAATGCCACACAGCACAAAATAACCTGCACGGAAAAGTTTCTTACAGAATCAGGCATGACAGCCAGATCCTGGCCAATGTAGATCACTGCAATAGCAGGGTATTCACAGAAACTGTATTTCTACCATCCAGCCAGTGCTGTAACACTGCAGCTCTCAGATCGATCCCAGCAGAACTAAGCTCACCTTCCACAGCCCACTCACCATTCAGCCACTTACTCAGCCTGGCACAGAAATAATTAAAAGTTTTCTTAATGGCATTGACCTGTGTCAGGAAGCAAAGTCTCAATTCATCTGTTTGCCTCCCAACCAGTGCTAATAGTCAGGGATATACCAAAAAGGAAAAGTGACTGACTTATCAATATTATTTTCCTTGTTCTTGATCTAGGTCATCAAGTAGATTAATATGTAGTTGCAAGCTGTTCATTCATTGTAGAGGAGCATGTACATAGCAGGAAATATCTCCCATGGCACTGATAAACTCTCAGAGGCTATAGGCCAAGGTGTTTATGCTCCAATGGAGACATTTGTGCCAAGTACCTGCTCCCAGTGATATAGTTATAAGCATTAAACTCGAAATGTAACTTTAAAAATCTATTACGGTCTATAGCTTTTATTATTTCCAAGACGGACAACTGTGTTGGTTATTATCAATATGTTGTGAAAGGAGCTCTGACGCCTGGGATTTGAGGTGGGGGGATGGGGAAAAGGCACGTGGGAACACTTAGACCAAATGTTAACAAACTGATAAAGCGTTGCAAAAATGTTTGAGGCAAATGTTTCCCTTTTCCAGCCCCACACCAGCTTTCAGCACACCCAGCAGGAGCAGTGCGAGATAACCTTTAACTGATAACATCTCCACACTTCCTTGCCAGGATCCCTCTTTGTGACTAGGATGGCAATTTTTCCAGTCTCTCCATTTCTAGGATCTTCCTTTCATACTCCTCTCCTGATTCATCCATCTGTTGTCTATATGGATGTCCCACAGATTTACCCAACCATCACTATCTCTGCACCCGCTGTACCTGCTACTGATTTTTGACTGTCTTCCTCTTTGCTTTGTGTTCGTAACTTTGCCATCTCCTTCAAGAACAAGTCTTCCTCGCTTCTGTGAGGGAGAAGACTGGGTTCAGAGACACAATTTTCTCTCTTGGCTTGGAAGTTTTCCTTTGTTTTGCCAAGTTCATCTCAGTGCAAGGTTCCTTGCCTGTGGTAGGGGGGTTAGAACTAGGTAATCTTTAAGGGCTCTTCCAACACAAACAATTCTATAATTCTATGACCTTTGTGCTGGGAGCATCTGTCATGAGCTCAGATTCCTTCTTTCCTCCCTCAGGTTTTCCCTCCTGGCTCCTGAGCTCACATTTGGCTGTCACAGGTGAACAGCGCTCTTGGTGTACCTGTGGCAAGAAGGCCACCTCTGGCTGGTGGTGCCTGTCAGGACACTTGTGTCCCCTTCAACATAATGACAAGGGAGAGGAAGGAGAAATGGGAAACTCATGATTGCAAAGATCCTTCCAGGGCCAACATACACAGAGAAAAATGCACAGAAACAGCCCATATATGACAGGTCACAAAGTGAAATCACCTTAAAAGAAGGAAAAATATTTCCAGTACATTAACACACTGGAAGTCAGAACACTCCTAGATTTGTATTTAAATTGCTTTGGAGGACAAAGACACAAGATATGTCTTCCAATAATAAGCTACTTTTCTGACCACATGAAGATGTGGAATGCTGACAGCAGTGGATATCACAGGCTGTTTGCCAGTAAAATGGTTATTGCACCCACTGTCATGTAGTGCTAGAGCTCTTCAAATGGGCGAACTCTTTGATGTGAATCCTGGGGCAGCAGGACCCACATAAAACAACACAGAACTTGGCCTTCAAAGTTTTGGAGATCTAACACAGAACAAAATCCAAGAAAGTTGTGATTTCTTGTCCTGAATGATTAGGCTTCTAGTTTTACAAGATGAGCTCCAGCCCACTTCCCCTGTGATAGAAAAGAAGCAGCCTCAAAGCTGCATATTTGGAGTAGAAAAAACATTTGCATACATGGACTTGTTATTGTCCATTGCTACTAAAAAAGTAAATCTCTGCTGTTAAACCCACTAACACAACTTCATTAGGAATGATGACAAAAAATAGATCCAGTCAAGAAAATATTTGTGTTTAATCCAGACAGTCTGTGAGGCTCTTGTGGCCATACAAATGTTTTCCTCTACTAACTGACATAATGCAATTTTTATACTTTCTTGTGTTCAAACACTCTATAATTCTAATATTTTGAATGAAATTTATAATTTCTTTCCTTCACCAGCAGATACAATAAGACTAAAATAAGCATTTTAGTAGGCTTAATGAAACAATCAAGTGAGAGTTAAACTTAAGAAAACTACAAAGAAAAACAACTTCTACAGCAAAAATAAAACACTGAATGTTAAAAAAATTCATAGACATCAGCAAAATTATTTTCCTACCTTGTTGTGACATTATGAAGAAAACAAAACTCAGAATGCAAGTTTTGATTAAAAAATCTGTCAGTTCACATGTAATTTAATATGGAGTGACATATACTGCTAAAAGGTACATTTTAACATTAAAGACCAAAACTCCAATGATTAATATTACAGTGATGACAGAATGGGAGTGCCTTATTTTAATCCACTGTTTATCTCAATGGGGTAATTTATAGATCACTCGACATGTTTTAATAGCAGGCATAAAAAGGTACCCTCTAATATCCACTTGCTTGCAAGACCTGACATTTGGAGTTACATGTTCAGAAAATACCAGCAACTGCATTTGTTGGACATATATACAAATAACCAGCCATCCCACATACAGTTTATAAAAAGTGATCTATTAATAACAAAACAGCTCGGGAGACATGTGGCCTCTTAATATTCAGGTAGAGTATCAAGTGTTTAAGTTAAAATAAGGGCAGGAGCACAAAGAGTGGTCAAGGCATTGATTTGGCTGCCAAATATATTTTTTACCATCATAAATCTCTGGCTGACAACTGCACAAAGGCTGCTTTACCTAAACCCTGCCAAGGAAGGGTGTTTGCTGCCGGATTGCCTGATAGTCACTATGACAACTGATGCCACAATTAGACAAGTACAATCCCACTTTCAAACAGGCACACAAGTCATTAATTCAGCAGGACTTTTGTTGACAATATGTTATGAGGGAAATATTTAATGCAATTCCAAGGCTGATATATTCTCCTGTTATCTGTAGTAAAATAAATTGCAAGAACTGATGAAAACAACCATTTAATTAGTCTAAAGTGAGCTGAGGAAGCTATCCTGAACATTTTGGTTTAATGAACTCACAGGTGCACAGAGCTCCTAAGAGTTGCAGTAGACGGTTTGAAGAACATGCTAAGAAAGATGTCACATTTGGGGGACAGCAAAAGAGGAAGAGAATAAAATGTTTTGAAAAGACAGCAAACAAATTGCCTTCCCAAGTCTCCCATTCTATGAAGATATCTATGAGCATCTTTTCCCCTGTGTGAGGGAAAAATCTCTCAAGGGCTCGACAAGCTGATCTGAGCAACTGCAGAGGAATAAGACTCTGATCACCACTACAATGACATTTTCCCCATGTAGAAGAAGTGAACTGACTTGTTTACAAAACTATTTCCCACTTGATCTGTTCTTTGAGGCCACTGGGAAGGTCATGAGGAAAGCAATAGCGTCATAGGGGAAGGAAAATGCAGAACAGAAACAACAGAATTTAACACTCTTGTACAACTGTGTTAAACTTAAAGAAAGGGCTTGAGGGAGTCAGGGAACAAGGAGCAGCTAGACATTGACTCACATTCACAGCAGTGACAGGGGGAGCTCTGAGACCCTCTGCCACCGAAGCTCCCTGAGATGTCCTTTGCATAACCCATATATTGCTGTAAAGCAGTTGGGTAACACCAAGGCAAGAAGCATTTGATGTTTTTGGGCTCAGATAGCAGGAGGAGGGTGAATTGAACTTGGCTTAGGCAGCAGCATGGTCTGGGGGATGTCCTAAGGTCATCCAGTGAGCAAAAAAAAAAAAAAAATGCTACATGTGGATGCTGATGGTGCATTTAAGTTTAAAGAGAAGAGAGGTTTGGTTGCTGGAGCTGCTGAAATCTGCAATCTAAATTTTGCTTAGAGCCTGATCCCAATCCAATCCATTTCAGCCCCAGAGCAACCAAATTTGTGAGGCTTGTGCATGAGTCCTCCCTGTCCAGGTCCCAGTGTGTTCAAAGCCATATTCTACACTGCTCGTGGGACCAGGCATGGGACAGAGTGAAGTGTGGGAATGTTAATGTAGGCAGTGTGCAGCATTACACCTTTTCAAAAGCAGATCTGGGCAGTGTCCCAGGTGAGACATCCTTGCATCTCATTTCAGCTACAAGAGCAGAACAAGGAGGCAGTGAAAGGCCAGGCTGTCTTCCCATCCCTGCTCCAAGTGGGCACTTTCCAACCACTCCTCACTCCTCAGGCAGAATGGCCAGGAGGTGGACAATGAGGCCATTTTGCACAGGGCATCAATGCCCTTATTTCTGAAGCTGCTGAAAGCAAAAACTGCTCTTGGGCTGTTGGCTGAGGGAAGCTCTTCCTCTGGATTTTTCCTGGTTTTGGCTGGGGTACAGGTAATTTTCTTCCCAGGAAATGGTACAGTGCTGTGTTTTGGGTTTAGAATGAGAATGATATTGGTAACACACTGATGGTTTAGTCGTTGCTGAGTAGGGCTGATGAAGTCAGAGACGTCTCAGCTTCTCATGCTTCCCTGCCAGGGAGGAGGCTGAAGGCTACAAGGAGCTGGGAGGGGACACAGCTAGCACAGCTGACCCCAACGGGCCAAAGGGATATTCTAGACCATATGGTGTTGTTAAACTGCCCTTTTAAATGGTTTCTTTTTCTCATCCCACAAATTTTACTTTTTTTCCAGTTCTCTTCCCCATCCCACTGGAGGGGAGCTCTATGGTGGTTCTGTTGTTGCTGGGCTAAACCACAAAAGGCATCAATTAGTCATTTCCCCAATAAATACTGCTGCTCACTAGCTACCAACAGTAGTACAGGCAAAGGTATGCAAAACTGTGCTGCTCTCCACTGCAGCCATAAACAGGCAGATGAGTTCCCAGCATCTTGGTGTCCTTGAACTTTAAAACTGAAGATAAGAACATAGTCACCCAAAGAAACCTGATCTAATCACTCAAGAAAAGGATAGTACAGATGATCTTTGTGCATCCAGCCTCAGTCCTCTCTGCTCTCTTCCATACAGAGGAACCTCTGCTCTTCTCCAGCTTTAGTTATCAGTTGCCACATAAAGACAGGAAATGAAGTATTTTATCAAACTGAAAGCATAGTGCATTCCACCCTAACAGACATGGTATCAATGTCTGTTACTAAATGTTACCTGTGATCCCTCTAATAAACCAGCTTCTCAACAGAGGA
This sequence comes from Anomalospiza imberbis, assembly GCF_031753505.1. Lineage (NCBI taxonomy): Eukaryota > Metazoa > Chordata > Aves > Passeriformes > Viduidae > Anomalospiza > Anomalospiza imberbis. The sequence goes on along the minus strand of NC_089691.1, from coordinate 18,727,455 downwards.
ATCTCTGTTCGCAACCACTATGGAAGATGGGCACAAGAGCCCCAGGAAAGCTCCATTCTGACAGTTAAGCAGAAATTATGAATAGCTTTAGGAAAAAAAAAATTAGAAAAATAAAGCAGTACTTTGGTGTGTGATTCCCTTAAACCAAAACAGGGTGTCTAGATCCCTGCAGCTGATTCTGTGATTCACTAGATAGAGCAGGACTACTGTGTGCATTATAAAGAAAATCAGATAGAAACCACACTATGATAAACAACATTAGTCATGCTCTTTCCTCCCCATATTATGATGCTTTTAGAAATCAGGCAAATATATATCATTCCAATTTCACATGCAAACTGGTACAGAAAAGTTAAATGAGTTACTCAAGATGAAAATGTAAGAGGGCAGGTCTGCTTCTCAGATCCCCCTGCTCATGTGGAAAAAATATGCCTGGAGTTGGACTCCAGCGGTCCTTGCAGGTCACTTTCACCTCAGGCTATTCTAGGGTTCAATTATTCTCTCTCTATCCAAGTTATGGATTAGACCAGAATAATTGATCCTGTTTGGTAACAATAACCTGTTATTTGCAGGAGAATATCAATGATGTGTTTTACCAAAAAATCTATAGTTGCATGAAAACTTCAACTTCCTTTCTAAACAAAATTCCCCACATGCCACTCCCTTTCAGGGAAATTTAGCGAGAGCTTAGTCCAACTTCATTACAATTAATAAGGCTTCTGCCTACTTAGAACCAGTCACAACCATTTTCTCCCTTTGCCTCCCCTAATTGCTCCTCATGCTGAAGACTACAAATAATTCAGCAGCTATTGGTGGAGGAAACACACAAAGCTAAAACTATTGCACTAAAATAAATTTCCATGTTCTTAAGCCTTGTGGCACTAATGGATGCTTGCCTGCAGGGTTTGTTTTGTCAGTTTTAATTTTAATTAGGAATTAACTCTGCAATGTGTCTAGTTTCTTCACCCCATTTTTTCCCCTGCTGGATTACATTTCAGTTGCATCATGCCTCCTTCCTAAGGCTTCTGGAAGGGCTCTGCACACTTAATGATAAATATTCCAGTTTTCCACTCTAGCTCTTTCTCATGTTTGATTACATCATCCTCTTCTAGATAAGTGTGTTTGTTAACATAATGACATTACTGTTCAATTTTCACAAAGCAATTAAAGATGTGTTTAATTTGAAGAATCTCAGTTGTTTTATTGTCTGCAATTAGGTGTATTAACTTCAGTGGGTGTAGTAAATACTAATAAAAGTGCTTTGCTGAGAGGACATCTTCCAGAAGGGCATACAGACAACACAACTGAATACTTTTATGTAACAAATTCATCATGATTTTGATGTATACAGGTTATTAGAGTAACGTAGCACAGAAAGAATCCTACATTATAGCAACAGACAGCATTTTCACTCTCCACCAACTTGGCTAAAAAAAATTCATGCTTATTTTGAATGAAAACTTCTTTTGTTTTGCCTGGCAAATATTAAAAAATAAATCTACTCTGACTGAATCGATAAGGATCCCTGCCCAGTACACTACTAAGTAGCAATATCCACATTTTCTTTTCCATGGGATTAGTTTACTGCTTTTTCAGATGAATGCGTGATGGCATCGTTAGTGCCAAATTCTTATGTAAGAGTTATTAGATATTTAAACACCGATGTTTGAGTGTCCATTGTACACTTAAAATAGATGACTGTCAGCTCTTGTAAACTCCAGAGCAGAGCTGAAACATTTATCTGATCTGAAAGCCATTTATTGAAACTATATTTTCTGCCTTTCAAGTGGCGCTGCTATTATATAAGGGGAGAGCTGGAACTAACACTGCAAAATCCTAATGATCCTCGCCTGCCTCACACAAGTCCAGTGGACCAGATCCAGAATTCATGGGAAGTGACAGGTGCCTGTCAATGCCAACATCAATGGCACTGGGCGGGAAGGAGGGTAAATGACAGTGATATAGGAATTTCAAATGGATTAGTGGACCCAGACACAGCTTGATGAGGGAAAGAGTGATAAGAGTGACAAGGAAGGTCTCCCTGCTCCCTTGGGTGATATTTCTGGCCCCCGTGTTTTAGGGTTGCAATGTGATGATTTTGCTGGCAGGGAGTGGATTTCTGGAGGAATATTATTAAGTTTTCTTTCTCAATGCTGGTTGTTCAGTGGCTGTTTTTGTCATTAAAGACCAAAGAGCTGTGCTGTGGTGGGATTTCACACAGAGTCCCACTGTCCCAGGTGACCTCTTGGTCAACATCACTGCTTAATTCTGCAAGATCAGTACTTTCAACATTTGGATACTTGAGATTTCCTCAAGGCACTACAGCACTGCATGTTCCAGTATTTACTGAAGGAATATATCAGTGTTTCTGTACAGCCACCCAACATGCAGAGCTATTAAAAAATAATGTTCATGCTGCTTTTATTTTGGTCTATGAATAAATATACTCTGCAACTTCCTTCCAAAACAAATGTCTTCTCTCGCAAAGCCTGCCATGTTATGTTGCATCTCTGCACATTAAAAGTTAAAAAATTATTTATCCTGAATTGTTAAAATTTTCATTAATGGCAATTTATGTCACTCAAAGAAGCCTCCTTGGGAAGAACATGGCATACTTGTACAGACCTGTTATGAGAGTTGTCAGAAACATTTGTCCTTATGAAATATAAATAGACAGTATGTTGGATGATTTAGTGAGGGATCTCTTATTTATTTAGAAACAAACATGTTTTTTTCATTTCTCCTTTCAGGAAACCAGGTCATGTAGATTAGACAAGAAGGTTCTCAGGCTAATGATAACACATCTGTAAATATTTTCTCAAAAAGCCTATCCATCTCTCCAAACAGCCCAGGCTTTGAGCTGCCCTGGGGCAGAAGGCACCACCTGAGTCCCTCTCCGCTTCTCCCTGAGGACACACCAGGGCTCAGTGAGGCCCCACTACATCACCTCCTTCCCAGGAGATTTGATTTCAAAAGCACCCTCATGGGAACACTTTCACCCAGTGCATCGTTTCCCCAGTACTCTTTGGAACTTCCTCCAAACATCAGGTGAATTTATCCCTGAAAAAAATGGGTTGTGCTGCCTTTGGATTAGACCTGGGTGAATAAACAAGGATTGTTTCTTTGTTCTTGCTGATAACAGCTTAACAAAGCTGTGTGCAGAACTCCACTTTAATGCTAAATTTAATTTTCCACAGCTGCTGTGGTTTATAACCAGAATCCATTTCAGGTGGACATAAAAATCCAGCCCAATATTTACTTGCCACTGGATACAAATGTTACCTAGTGAAGTCTGCACTAGTGTCAGAGAGGTGGATAAATCCTTCAACTTTGTTAAATGTGGAATAAAGGAGAGAATAACTTGAATTAAATTCCTGTGCCCACTTGAAATGATGTCTGGCTGTGCCTCTGTACCTGTGCCTGATTTTTGCATGAAAATATTCTCTTTGTCCCTATCTGGTGTTCTCCTTCAAAAAGGAATTGAGTTTAAAAAGAAGGCAATAATGTAAGATTTTTAAGCAAACAGTTCAATATTTCCTTTAAAATGTTCTCTGTATTCAAGAGCACTTTGATTTCTATCTTTTTTTTCCCCTCCAGGCTTTGAAACTGTACCTCTTTTTAAAAAAGACCATCCCTGATTTTAGTCTTTTGTTCCTTTATGAGCTTTGTCCCTGACTTTTAAATGTGGAGAGAGTTGAGAGGCATGTTGTGAGAGGAGAGAAAATAAAAAAAGTAAAAAAAAAAAACTTGCAAACTGTGTTAAATACACCTTTTGTTCATTACGTTTAATATAACATTCACTATGAAGATTGATATTGAATTATACATTAATTTTAATGCTAAATAACTTTTCTATTTAAAAATCCCTTAGTTTTCTTATAATGTACAGTAATTAAAAAATGAACCAAAAGAGGCAGCAATAAATCAGGGTGCACAATGCAGTAAAAATATTATAATTAATATTTAACATACGTTTTGATTACTTTTAGAATAAGTACAAGAAATATCAATTAGAATATATATTCAAACTTTGCTGCCTTTTCCCCATTATACTGTGGAAAAGGGCTATTTTTAATTCTGGATATTGCATACAAAATAATACATAGTCCCTAATTAAATATAAGGCTGCAATTCAATCGAGAGTTTCTGCTGATGTCATAAATAATAAGAGCACAGCTCGAGGTATCAATGAATGGCAGCCAAAGCCCAAGATTGAATTACAACTTCGGCATTCAGTCTGTGGAACTGTATTGTTATTTGCAATAGATGGAAAATGATTATTATTATTTTTTAAATACAGACAAAAAGAAGGAAATTTGAATTCAAAATCGGTGACTCGGTGGTGGAAGATTAGAAGTCTTGTGATTAGAGAACACAGCTTATTGGAAATTGAAATGTACAAATGTGCCAGGCAGCAAATCTGTGGTTGAGGCTAAATTCTGCCTTTTGTTTGTTGGGTTTTTGAAATCCTAAAAAGCTCATTCCTAAAAAATCAAGCATTGGTGTCATTGTCAAGCGTTTTGCCTCTGCCTACCCTAAATGTGTCCAGCAACCATCACTGGAGCTGCCCAGCTCCCACCTGGCCTGGGGCTCCCAGCAGGGAGCTGAAATCCTGGAGGTAGAAGGTGCTGCCAGGGTGAAAACCAGTGACACCAAGTCACCTCAACCCTGCTCGTGGAAGGAGCCTTCCACCCCTGGAGTCTTTTACCCCCAGTGGGTTTTCTGTATAAACCCCAATTATTTATAATTTCCATTCACAATGAATAAGGGCTATACACTCATGTGGACATTTTCCCCAAATAAATGACCCTTTAATAACCAGAAGGATTTTTATTTATGTAACATATTGGATTTCAGTTATGTTATGGCAGCAGAAAGAAGGTAGTTAATCAATATGAAGGCTTGCTTTCAACAGATTGCACAGCACTCAGCATGACAAGATCCCCTTCTGCTACACCACAGGTCACTCATTTGTATTTTAGGGCCATTTCTCCATGCTTAGCACATCCATCCAGCCATGAGGATGTACACCTCTCCATCTGACTCTGGCATGCAAAAAGTCAACAGTTTAAAGGTGCTAAAATGCCACGAGTCCTGAGCAAGGTGTGAGACACAGCTGTGATGCCACAGAGCCTAAACCACGCGGCTTTAGAGGTGTTTGTCACCTCCTTTCTGCCCAAACTCAAGGCATCACAAAGTCCCTTCTCATTGCTTCCCCCCTCTCCTGGTTCAATTTGTGCAGATAGTGGGGGCCAATATTTCCTCCAGCCTAGGGAAAAATAATAATGGTTCTGGCACTGAGTCTGGTCTGTTTGCCCTGTGACACAGCCACATCAAGGGGTGCAAGGTGCCCCCTTTTCTTCCCTGGGCAAGTGTGTACTGAGGGCTAGATCCCAGCTTTTCAAGAAAATAAACTTGGTGGCTTAGAGCTGGAAACACAGCAGCTCCCTACATCTCACATGCTAGCTTCTGACACAGGCTGGCTATGCCAAAACCCACAGATTTTTTTCTTTACAAAACCAGTATATTGCTGTCTAAGAACAAGTATTTTGTCTCATTTAGGCTAAGAAGAACAAAGAGCCAAGAGGCCCTGAAAACACACAATGAAGCCCCTTGGAATTAAATTTCTCTTTGTATGGTGCATTTTACTGAATATTTAAACATCCTATTGTTCTTAAACACATAAATTTTATTGCCTTTTTCCTAAAAAGAGCCATTTCCTAAAGAGTCTTAAACTGTACAATAACAACTGTCATGATAGCCTGTTTATGCCTTCCAGGTGATTTTTTGATGGGCAGAAAATATATGTTTCTTTCAGACATTTGCTGTTAACTCCAAACAACCTGTAGAAATTTTGATGGTCACCTTCATAACATCTGAATAAGGATTTAATTGTGCCTGTAACTGACCATAGAGACATGGGCCCATGGTTTTCAAAAAAGCTTTGCTCCTGCTATAAAGAAACCTTGAGAAATCTTGTGAAAGCAGATGGGGGAACAGTGAAAACAATGTGCAAAATACTGAGATGGTCCTTCCTAACACACAATACATCTCAATGCTTTTTATCAAAACCAATGTGAGCAACATCATTTACTGCCAAAATAAACCTGCCATAAACACAGATACTTGATATTGCTGCTAAACAGGTATTTCAATTTGTAAAGTATATGCTTACATTGGTATGGGGAGATGTTAGTCCCAGGGTGATATTTAGAAAACACAAACAGCTGCCTCTGTCCCCAGATGCACATAACAAAGTAATAATAATCTTCCTCCATGATAAGCAGCTATAGGTGTCTCAGTTGCTTCTCTCCTACGTCTCACTTGACTCTGAATTTATCAGGATTTGTTTTTTTCTTTTTCAGCTTTTTTGTTTTGGAGATTATTTCATTAGGGCTTAGAATGTTAAGTTCTAGCATCTGTTGTGTTTACTCTTGAATTTAGACTTTTCTAGGTTCTTGGAATAGTGAAAGGCAAATCTTTAACAGACACACCTGTCACTATCTCCTCCATCCATCAGTGACTCTCTGACATATCCAAGAAGTAGAGCCTGGAGGCAGAGGCCAAGTCCCATCTCTGCCAGTTACAACTCAAATTTAACCCTACCTGCACTCAGCACCGACCTGCACATTGTGTCTTCAGCCACTGCTGCTGAATTTGGTCCAGCCAGGGCCTCATCTGCAAAACACATCAGTTGGAAAGAGGTGTTAGATGATAGATTCTGTGGCTATTTCATCTCCAGATGGAAGTAGCTCTTCAAATAAAATGCCAGCTGAAAAATCAAGCAAAATAACCCAGTGGTTTGCTGCCCCACAAATATTTGGTGCTGCTTTTGGATGACAGGCCATTTCTGTTTGGAGGAGGAAGGGCTTGGAGACAGTAGCATTTTATTTCTCTCTCTGCAAGGTGGACATGGGATAATAGGAGAGAAGGTAAAGGAGAGGAGCTGGTGTATGTGACTGGGTGTCAAGGACAGCAGATTTATTCTGAGGCCAGAGAGAAACACACACTAATCCAGTGGTGCAAATTCGTGGAAGGGTTTGGAAATCTAGAGGAAAAACATCCTGTCAGGTCCAGGCTGAGGTCCCGGGATTAAGATGATTTTTTCTCTTACTATTGATTGTTGTCACCAAAATACATCAGCTGCTTTATGCAACTGAGGCTTCCTATGAAATGCATACATAGGCTCAATGATTCTTATAATTACAGGCTGAAAAGAACTTTGCATATTCATGAGTATCACACCATTTGTCACAGCTGTAGACCTCCAGTAAGCAATGCCTGTGATTAGGGTTTTGTTCTTCCCAAGTATATTTTTTTCCATGAACCCTTATTGCTTCTGAAAAGTTATGATCTTAACTCTCCACTCCTGTCAAACACAATTTTATTCCTTTTTACTGCCAGCAATATGAATGAATTCCTGCTTCTACAGCCAACATCAGGACTAGCCGGAACTGGAATTTGCATTGATGAGGCAGTATTTTATTTAACTAATGTAATAACCTACAAAAATCTATAGTTGGAGTGACAACAATTTTATTATCCCAAGTAAAGAGCTACCCATTCATTTTCTCCTCTGTGATTTAAGACCACTAACCTCTAGACCTCCCTGCTCATAAACAAACAGGTCTTGCGGACCTTCTTAGGTTCACAAAAGAGGTCAAATGAAATAATAAAGACCTGGTATGCTACAGGATGTACTAACCATTAAGAAGCAGATTAAAGATTGAAAGTTTTTGAAAGCTAGACAGCCAAGTATGAAATCTAACCCACCCCATGGACATTTCAACATAAAATGGTAGTAGAAGTGAGAAAAGTAGACTTTTTTCCTTCTGAAGCTATATTTTTCTAACACAGAAGACAGAGAAGTGTAATCAGTCATGGTCAAAATCCTGCCAGTGAGTATTACTTATTTAGCCTCATATTCCAGGTGACTCACAACTTGTCTACCTGCCAACATCTGAAAATAATAAGTTATAGTAAAGTTATTAACTAAAACTATGTGAACTTTGAAGTAGCTAAACCTAAATTAAATATAAACATACAAAACAGCCTGGGGCTAATTAATCTAATTTGGTCTCAGCCACCTCACTCCATTCTTGTTTGTTTGCAGTTGTTTTCCCCCCTTCCACCTCCTATGTGGTCTGGAGAGAGGGATGATCTCAAGGATGGTCGGGGCAGAGATTGCATCTTTCCGCTTCTCCAATCAGAAAAGTGCGGTCACTTTTCCAAGAAACCGCTCTCGACAAAGAGCTGGTTTGCAACAATCTCATCTCCCTGGATGTGCTGGGAAGGAGGGGAGCTGTGCCCAGGCAGATGTGTGCCAGCTGAGAGCCCAGCTCCGGGAAGCCTTGTGCCCACGCTCCATGTGTGGCTGGAAGGGGAAGCCCATCCTCCTCCTCCTTGCTGTCAGGTATGAATTGCACACTGGAGGCTTAGATGACAACATGTTGCTCCCTCCAGGAACTTCCTCAGAAAGCTGAGCCTGAAAGCAGCACCAAGGGAATCACCTCTTCCTTGTTTTTTAGATTTTTTTTTTTGAACGCACTGAGCTCTTTTACCACTGATGAGGATCTTCTGCCATCCTAGGCAGGCGGGCAACGTGCCCGAAGATTACGCAGTGCTGAATGTTTAGAGAGGTTATGTTGGCCTGGCCATTTTTAGTGTTTTAGAGGTTTTAAACTGAAAAAGTGGAGGGGAAAAAAAAACATGCTAAAAATAAGGTCTTGATTAGGTGTGGGAAAAGTGAAGATTCGAGGAAATCTCAGGGCTGCAGCCCCAGCACAACGTAACAATAGTCTCGAAACACAAAAAAGTGTCAGTGCAGTTCGCTTGTAAAAAGAGGAAAATGCACAATAGCACAACAGAGAGTTCACCTATTATATAATTGGAGGTTGTGTGTACATGTGCAGACAAGACGACAGAATAAAAAGCCTCCTCTAGGAAATCCAAAACTTGGCAGCGTTGGCCAGGTAGAGTATGAGGCGGGTAGTGTCTAACAACAAAAAGAAACAGTCTGTAACTAAGGTTTGAATCAAGCTACAGCTCTCCTTGCTAAACAGCAGCCAGATTTACTGCTGCAAAACCCATAAAAACAAAGGGAGAATAAGTCTGGCATGAGAAATAAGGCACAGAGAGAGAAAGGAAGAAAAGGAGATGCGGCATTAAATATACCAAGGCTGAGTTGTGCATCTGATTTCATACAAGGATAATTTGGAGGGCTATGCATAAAGCCAGAGGATTTCATTCATACAGAGTTTCCACATGGTTTGAAGTTCATTTCCAAGGGGGCCAAAGGAAACCCAACCTGCCTGACAGGAGGGAAGTGAAGCAGCTGCTGTGCCCTCAGTTCCACCAATGCTTTGCTTTGGCATCTGGGATGGCTCCCCAAAGCTCTCCTCTTTCCCACCCCAGAGTGTCCACCCTTCCTCAGGGAGCTACTGGGATCTCTAGGCTTCACAGCTTTTGTAAACAGTACAGCAATCCTTGATTTGGGCTTGTTTACAGGGATTTTCCTGTCCATTAGAGCCTAACTATATCCAACACTGTGGTTAAGGTACATGAATTTACACAGAAGAAACAGTGATTCTGGTGCTCTTACTGTAACAGGATGAAATGCTTCCATCAAAGTATGCCATACTTGATATTTTCCAGGGGACATGGCTCTACAAAGATATCATTGACCATTTTGGTAGAAAAGATCTCTATAATTTTGTCTTACAGTCACCTGTCAGGTCCTTTCTACCCCAAAGATGTCACAGATCTTTGCACACCCGTATTAAAAAAATCAAAAATACTTTCCTTAACATGAATTTAGGATTAATAATCCTCTCCTTGTTACCCTTTACTCCTACTGCTCATTTCCAACTCAGTTACCACAATCCACATATATGCATTTTGGCCATAATAAAACTACAACCAAATCCATCATTTAACTCATTTCCTTTTCCATATCCACCATATCAGTCACAGCTCTCCAAATGTTTAATCTTTCTAGACTTCTTACATTTAACAAAAGAAAAACATACTAAAATGCACTAACAGCAATAAAAATGCTTTTGTGTTATTTTTGTTTGGCATATTTCTTCCTGTTCTCTGATCTGCAGGAGTTCCCAAGTCATCCAATAACTGACTGTGTCTCTGGGATTTCCATCCTGATTCAAAGTTGGTGGGAACTTCTCTCTACCCCATCACCCTGCTGCACATGCAGGCTGTATTTTGAGATGTTACAAGATCATTTTGATGTTTCTTTTGATCAAATAGAAGATGAAACCTCAGATTATTAATGTATAGAGAGAAATGTATCTCTCTTATTAATATCAAGATTAAAAGGTACTTGAAAGCTAATAACTTATTTCCATTTTAAAACTTATAATACAGTAAATACCTTACAAATTATGATGTATGTGCTCATAATTGACTCATTAGGTATTTGCCCAAACAACAGACATAGGGCCATTAGCAAGAAGCTTGAAGTATTCCATGTTTTGTGGAATGTGGGCTGCATTTCAGCAGCCCATTCCCCTGTTTGAGACTCAAATTCTTGATGCACCTGTGGACCTACAAGAGGAGGGTTTGGGGATTTTTGCTGGTTTTTTTTTTCACCAAAATAGACGACAGAGATAGAGAAAATCACACTGAACAAATTGCAGAACAGCTGTTCCTACCTAGGATTCTTTTCTTTTAACCCCCCCTCATCAACTGCATAGGAAAGTCAATGCATTATTTTGAGACTTTTATTTTAGCAGAAGGCTTTGTAGCCACCAGTGCTCAGACAGACCCCTGGGAGCACACAGGGAAGGTTGCAAAGAAGGTAGATTCAAAACAATGTGACAAACAAGCTCAGACCAAATCCCAGGCAGGATTTTCTATGAATTTTTTTTCACCACCAGCATGAAATCAGTGACCTCTGAAGTTTGACCACACTTAAAAGGTGGTCAAAAAGATAGTAGTTTAGACTCATTCTGTAATGTTTACCATTTCAGGCCAGCTCCTACATATATGTAAATACTTTACTTGTACAAGCAGTCCCACCAAGGACTATTTGCATGCATCAAGGTATCACAGGTAGCATTGTTTGCAGAATAAGAATGTAATTCCTTATGACTCTAAAATGTATGAATGTATCAAAGGACATTGGCAGAGCCCAGGCCAGCAGACAGGCCCCTAACTTATTTACCTCTTATAAATATGACTAGTCATGTATTCACATTTCTAATTGCCTAAATACATTTGTAAATCTACCCATTAATGCCTGAAGTTTAAGCTTCAGGGGCATATTCTCAAGAACAGCTTCCTTTAGACCTCTCTGCAAAGATACCACTGTTTTCAGGAGAGTTAGTAAAGTCCTAGCAAGTGCAGAATATAAATCCATACCAGTGAGGGGTACAAGTCTGTTCATTCCTATTCATGAACTGTGTATTATTTATACAATGTTTGTGGGCTCAGCAAAGCAGAGGATATTTTTTAAATAAATGTTTATGTTCAAATAACTTTGCTAGTCTTATCTAATCTACCTTCAACATCTTAAGCACTGTAGGTGATTTTAAAAGTTTGCAAAATATCTCTCATCTGCTTTTACACATCGGGTTTGGCAAAAACCAGATGTCTGAATATTTAGCAATTCTGACACACAAAAATTATCATGATGCCATCAAGTATCTTAAATCTTTTGCAAAAGAGTGTTAGCAATTTATTAGTGGGAGGATTTTCCTCTCCCTCTCTTCCTACTCAACGCCTGACTCATTCAGCTCTTTACTGATTGAACAAGCTCGTCCACTCCAGCACTTCAGGTAAGTGTTGGGCTCTTCCTTTTCCACAGGGAGAGAGGGGCATTCCAGCCTTGGCCTTGGAAATGTTCACTCAAAGTCCCCAGAGACTGCTGAGGGGTAAAGTCCTTAATATCTGCAAAGATCTAGGCCTGCTCAGCCTCCTCATGACCACAGGGAAATGGCACAGCACTCTGGGGTTTGATTTTTCAGCTGCACCTTCACCACTGAAGCCTCCTGTCTCTCCTAAATCAAGTTAAGAGTCACTCTCCTGTGAAGAAAATCCATTTCTAATCCTTTACTGGTTTGTGTTGGTAGCAGTAAAACCTTCTGTCGCATCCAGAAAATGGTGTTGAAAACTTCAGAAACATAACACAGGATAATTTTACTAAGTTTTATCCAAGTTCGTGTTTTTTTTCTTTAATCCTGTTAAGTTTTGGGCCCCTCTAATCCCTGCTAGTGGCATTCAGCTCTACAGACCTGTGACCCATTGTTCACACGTGCACACTCAGAGCACTTTGGCAAAACTTTTGGGGAAACTTTTTGCCTGCAGACAGGAAATGTGCTCCAATGCTGAGCTTCTACCAGTTTAGTGAGGGCTGGCTGGTGAAAAGCAAAATCACTGTCATGCTACAGCCACGCTTCGGCTGTCACTGAGAGCCTGATGGATCACAGAATGTTTCCCAGGGACACCAATGGCCAAGGTTTGTTCTGCATGACCATTGCATGGCTGTGACATCAAGCACGTGGCTGCAAAACCCACATCAACAACCAGGCACTATTTGTCTTGATTTCCTTAAAGTAAATATCTACAATTTTTTTATCCTTTCATGTTTGAAGAGAATGACCCAGTTACAAAATCGAGTGTAGGCTGGGAAGAGGAGTAGGTGGAAGGGGAAGAGCTTGATCTTGTTTGTAAGGGAGGTTACAAGTATTTGGGAGTCAATTCATATGAGAAGTTTCACTTGACATTATCTGATGTGGTCATAATACTCAACCCTACCAGCTGGGGTTTATATTAGGAATGCCCACTCAACCTTAGCTCCAACAGCCACAATTGTTGCAATATAATACACCCTCACTGGACCTACTCAAGCTGCATTTTGATGATTTGGCTTACTGTTAACATGCAATCCCTGGCAACTCCCAGGCATTAGGACTCTCCTGATTGTTAAAATGCGCTGTCTGAACATGGCTCAGACTTGCTCACCTCATGAGTGTTGTCTTTAGGGCTACTTGAAAAAAAAAATGCCCTTTTTATTTAAAGTGACAGTACACAGGAAAATGAATATACAGCTTATGAATAGCTACAGTGATTGTAGCTTTTATGGACTGACTGCACATGTGAAAATTACCCTCCTTGCAGGAAGGCTTTGCTGCACCTTCCAAGCCCCCAAACCCTGCACTGCCTCTTCCCACTGCTGAGCAAAGGGTTTGATGGCTCAATGCTCATGGTAAGCTGGGAGGGGGATGTGGAAGGAGTGGAGCAGGCCTCTATGGTCTTTGGAAGCTGGCCAGGGCTGAGGCCACTGCATCTAAATTTAGGAGGGGTTTCACTTAATAGGGCTTGCAGCTGTGCATAGGTTGGGGTGTGAATTCCATCTCTCCCGACATACAAAACCAAAGCTTTATTAAAGAAGCAGTGACTTTGAGCTATTCTGAAGTACCCTATCATTTTCACTAGCCTGTTCATCTGTTAAGGCATTTATATGACACATATAGGAAATAAAAGCCATCAATAAACCCTATGTTTTGAGTATACAGATGAAATGACCAATAATAGGGTTAATAACCAGGAACAATGCGAACAGAACCAATACTTTGTACCAATATAGTTTCTTGCAAATTAATGTTCAAAAGTATAAATTCCCTAACCACTAGTGTCAGAGCTGGAAATATTATTGCCTCTGTTTTATACGTAGGAAAGCTTGGAGCACAGAAAGGCTTTGTGAATACCCAGAGCCATTCACAGCCGTACCATATCCTTGCTTCAAGATCACTGCGCATAAAGTGTAATGCCAGGGCAATATTTTGGTGCTTTGTATTTGGGCATGGCTCAATTCAGTGGGACCCCAAGCATGACCTGATGCTCTCAAAATCTTCCACTAAGCAGCCCAGACAGGAAGAGTTCAACACCATAATTTTGTCCTGCTCTGGTCCAGCCAAAGATTAGTGCAGGAGTAAAATTGATCGGTTTCCTAAGCCTTCACTAAAGGATAACTCAGAAGAAGAGGACTTGCCTAAGTGCAAAGTCTTTATTTTATAGTATATATACTGAAATTCTTTTTTATCTTTAAATAATTCTATGATTTGATTGATTTTCTGTTTAAAGAAGGCTTCAAAAATACATTTTTTCCTTTTCTCCATCAGTTGGTTTTAATTCTGTATTTGTGCAGGCTCACAGGCCCACATTCTATGATTCAATAGATTTTCTGTTTAAAGAAGGCTTCAAAAATACATTTTTTCCTTTTCTCCATCAGTTGGTTTTAATTCTGCATTTGTGCAGGCCCAAAGTAAGAACTTGTGCTGCGATTTTAATTGAGATTTTTCTCTAAATTTATACATATGGGCCCAGTCTTGCAAAACGTTTCTGCGTAACGATTCTCAGACATGACCTTTTCTGCTAAGCCACAGAAACACAGCCATGCATTGTGGTGCTCAGCACCCTGTGTCCTGTTTCTTCAGCATCCTTTTTCTTGGTGTGGATGAACGTGCTCATTTATGATACTGCCACGGAGAACATTGCTCTAACACAGAACTTAATAACTTCTCTCTTTGTGCCTGTCTTCTGATTGCCCCATCTCTTCCAAACTAAAAATAAGTTCTTTGTCTTCGCTAAAGCCCGCTACAGCTTCAGCTTCTCTTTCCCATTGTCTCTAGTTTGCCATCAAAATGTACTAAGTGCTCTTAGTTACACCATGATGCAGCCTCCTTTGCTCTAGTTAAATTTTCCAGCATGCACATTTCTGCTTTTCCCCAGTCTATCCCCACAGGGAGAGAAGCTCCTCATAAATACCTAAAGAGCAACCTCCTCCACTCGCTTATTTGTTATTCCTCCTCACCAGCTCGGCAGGGACAACAGGCCCAAATGAAATCTTTTTTCTCCTCCTGTGTTTGTGGTCTAATAATGGCCGTATGTTTGACCATGACTCATTGGATACCTATGTATTCTCCCTGGCAACGAGCAGAATTGCTCCGTTTTTGAGACCAGACTAGATTGGGTTTACCAAGGACAACACAGAAACAGACCAGACTTTATCCTTCTTAAAACATTTCCCCGCTCTAACTAAAAACAAGAATTGTAAGCACTCTCAGACAAAGACCATCATTCTGTTTGGCATTTCATAACACCAAGCACAGTAGAGGCCTGACCCTTGCCTAGGACTCTGAGAAAGAGTTCAGTTATAGGAATAAAATTTTAAAAAAAATTTAAAAATAAAATAAAATAAAATAGCTTTTTCAGTGGAGCCTGTATAATAAATGCCTGTGTACAACTGGAGAAACAGCTGCATGCCCCCATATGTACCTGTTAGACAAGCACACAACATTGCAAAGTCACATACGCACAGTGATCACCATTGAAAGCTTTTCAATTTTCCACTTGCATAGATGGTTCTGTACAGAAATGGAGTTGATGCAAAATAAAGCTATAGTTATTCAAAACCCACCTCTTACAATATCACCCAACTTAAGTTGTTCAAATTATCTTTCTGTAACTGTTTTTTTTCCAATTGGCTAAAATACCTATTGTAATACTTAGCTGCGAACAAAGTGCAGAAATGAAAGGCTTTGAATTGTTTCAAATTAATGGCTATAAAGTATGACTTAAATGCTTTTATTCAAAACTAATTATTTGAGAGCAGGTATTCTTATACTTCTTTAACAGCAGGATGCAACATTTTTAGCATTATGAAAAAGAAGCTTTTGCCATGTAAACTCATGGGGTGAAATCTCATCCTTGATCTTCAAAGTGTGACAAAGAGCTATTGATTGGGAGCATATTGTCATTTAAATTACAATTAGGGATGGGTGAAAGGTGGTTATTCAACAATTCAAATCTTTTTTAAAAATGCTGTCAAGGGCAACTTAACCTTAACCTAAACACACACTTTTAAAAACTTCTGAGAGTTTCAAGTGTTTCAGAGAGCAATATGATGTGTTTAAAGCAACAAATCTGTAGATTTTGAGAATAACATATAGTGCATTTTATTAATGCTATAATTAAAAAAGCCCTTGTGGAAAGCTTTCATTCCCTGTTACCATGAAACACACATTTGCTCCAAAACTGAGCGAGGGAGGTGGAAGGGGAGGTCTTTGCAATTTTTAATGAAATTGTATCGCTCAGTTCATCTTGCTAGAAGAGCTAATAATGTGATTTAAAATCCAGATCCAATTTCTACTATAATCAATGCAAGTCCTGTTCTCGGAGGAATTTGGTTATGATCTCAAGAGCCAAGTAAAGAAGAGCACTAGACGGGTCTCAGGAAAGCCAATGCAGTTTGCAGTTGCAGTGACCAACTGGCAACCTTCAACAGGCCACCACTTCCATCCTCCACCCCCTCTCTTCACTGAGATCCCAGGATCTCAGCCCAGAGTCCATATGGACCACAAGACTGCTCAGGCACCCGCAGTCATGGGAAATTTTAGTCACTACTGAGCTGCCCATGCTCTATGGTGAAGGTCTAAACTCAGCCGGATTTTGCCCAGGCGACCAGCCAAGGCAGCAGCCTCCCCTATAAAACACAACCTCAGAGGTACAACCTGCCTCTCAGCAATCTTTTTGGGCCCTTGTTGGGGTCTAGACCCATGGTCTAGCTTCTGTCATGACACAAACACAAGACACAGTGAGAGTACCCAGCAGTGTCACCTGGCTTGTGTTGGCAGGGCAGGTGAAGGGCTGTGCCAGCTTCTGATGGGCTTTTCTTCAATCTCATTAGTCAGTTTGAGTTCAAGCAGCTCTCTCTCCCCTTTCAGAGAGGATTATGCTGCCCTGCCAAGTTAGGAAGAGCATTCCTAGCCCTGCAGGACAAACAGCTTCCCAGACCTGTGTTTATTTTCTTGGATGGCATATGTAGCCCATTGTGTGATTAGGTAGCACAGCGGGGTTCAGAAAGTGGAATTTCCCAGAGTGCTCTGGGCTCTGGATGATCGCCAGCATCGGGATCAGGGAGGAATGTTTTCTTTCACTATACACTGGTGAATGTGGCAGAGTTCGAAAGAGATTTTGACTTTCCCCTTTAGCACTTTGGAGGTGAAGACTCCTTTTTGCCACATACACAGTGGGAACTATTTCCTTGCCAAGGTATTACATATTTGGGTCCCACTCCAATATTGCAATGAAATCCGTGGAACCTGTTAGCTTCAAGTAAATTTACATCAGATTCCCCATGGGCTTTTCTTCCCCTGGTGTGTCCGTGCCCTGGTGGAAAGGGCAGAGCTTGGAAGTGTCTACCAGATTGCCTCAGCTCTCTGTGCTCCTTGGGCAGTGCAGGATGTGTGGCACATCAGCAAGGACTGTAGCTAAGGTCAAGCTTCCCGTATTTTGAACTTGTTGGCACAGACTAGCTGCAAGAGGAGGAGGAATTATTTTGAACAAAAAATCACAGTGATGTGTTTTGGGAGTGGTGATAATCAGAACATCCTATTTAACTTTTGACCACAGAGCAAGGGAGAAAAGCCAGCAAGGTTTTAGGAGGGAGAGCTTTTATATGTTTCTTTTTTCTGATATGTTTTCACCCTGCTAAGTAATAAAAAGGAAATTTTGCTTAATATACAGTAATCACAACATTTGAAGCTATTCAATTGTCCAAAGAATGGTAATTATAGTCCACATTTTTAGAAACAATTGTGACAAGTAGGAACTTTTTTACTGTGAAGACGGTGAGACACTTGTTCAGGCTGCCCAGAGAAGCTGTGGCTGCCCCATCCCTGGAAGTGTCCAAGGCTATATTGGAGGGGACTTGGAGCAACCTGGGATAATGGAAGGTGTCCCTGCCCATAGAAGAGGGGTAGAATGAGATGATCTTTAAAGTCCCTTCCAACCCAAACTCTTCAATGATTCTATATAGTAGTATTGGCACAGAAAAAAAAAAGGCATTGTATAAGTATTGTTCTAAAGTTTGTTAAGGTCTCTTTTAAACCCTGATATACTAAAATCTCTCACTAAAACAGCCCTGCTTTATTTGGAATTGGGCCACAAGACTTGTGGGGCTTGCAGTGAGCCCCACTCAGCTTGCGTTGGGTGAGAGAGGGTCAGAGGAAGCATTTGCTGCTATTACTTCATTTCTCCAGTTGCATTTTTACCGCATAAGTAGATGAAATGGGCAATCTCACCTCCTTACTGATAGCAGCAGCTCTGCACTTGCTAACGGGACTGCCATCAGTAAAACCACTTTGTTTTGCTGTGCCCACTGCTCTCCTCTCCTATGTTGCTGTTTATTGACAGAGTTCAGAATGTATTTAATAGAGAAAAAGCAGCAGGGCCTGGATCTCAGCTGGCTGGAGTCACGTTTGTAAAGACAAGAAGTAGCTTCATCTCAGTCACCAGCTGGGATCAGTGGGGGGAGAAAAGAATCATGCACGCAAGTGCTACATCCATTTGTTAACCCAAAGAAATGAAATAAAACCAGTTTCTGAAACTTTTTGAACACGTTGCAAAGACCACGGAAAGGAAAGCAGCAACTGGGTACAAAATTCGCAAATCATTGATATATCGAAGTACTAAAAGAATATTGTTTGTCACTGCAAATAGGCAATTTACATTATCATTGCTTTAGAGCTCCCAGAACACACAATATCCATTGTATAAGAATTTACTGATGGCTTTTATCAAGGTTAACTCGTGTTTTGTTAACCCAACACTTTGCAAGGTAACACGAAAATTTAGAAGCGGAAGAGGTTTTTTTTGATAAAAAGCGTGCACATAAAATTTCTAAACGTTTGGCGAGGGAGCATCAAGCAGGGAAAGGGAACTGGGATGCGAGATGCGCCAGTGCCGCCTTGTGGAGGCTTCAAACTCCGTCCAGATCCTGTTTACTCGAGCTAACGGCTCATTTACAAAAAACTCCCCAATGCAGGGCTCTTTCATAACATTCGTACAAAGCAATTCTGCAGATAATAAATAAAACAAAGGCAGAGGAAAGCTGGGTTTAATTCTGGATGTAATCCTTACTTAGGGCAGGGTGGTACACTAATTCTCACAGCTACAAGAACCAGATTTTTTTTCAGCCATGCAGTTTGCAGAGGACTTTTTTTTTTTTTTTTTAAATTTTCTCAGGAAACAGTGTTTCCGGTTGCTATTATCAAAAAAACATCGAATCATCAACAAGAAAAACAGCAGGGAAAATGCAGTAGCTTTGTTCCCCATCAGTGCTCCCTGCTCATCCTCTGTCCTAGGGCACTGTACATGCTTAACCTGAGCAGGTTTTCATGTCAGCTCTCCAATCTTCTCTGCTTTGGCTTAGCTTAGCAATTGTCTCTCTCAGTATATTTAGTTTTTGTGACCCAGCCATAATCAGAATGGGCAGATGAATATGAACTTGCTTTTAAGAAATAATCTCCATCTTAAGGAAGAAAAGAAAATGCCTGGGTTTGGGATTTTTTTTCATTCTCTGACAAGTTTTGGTTTTAGATGAGGTTTTTTACCAATATTCTATTTGATCTTTAGTATCTGAAATATTTTTTTCTCAGCTCAACAGACACAAGTTATACGACTGTTTCATACTGGTTACTGAAAAGAAAATACCTTGCAAGACATTTGCCTCAGATGGGACTCAAGTCTCTCTCATCTAGCTCACTCCTAAGGGGTATCTTTTGGCCAAATGAGTTGGGCTAAAACCAGAAAATGAAGTTTTATGGCCTCGAGAGCTTTGATTCCTGTTCATAAATATAGCAGCAGCAACATTTAACATTTTCAATCACTCATTTTCTTGGGAGCTAGGGAAGTGTTCAGATATATATTCTTAACCACTGCTGGTTCATTCAAGATTTTTTACAACGTGCATAATTCTCATGGGATAAGGAGTTGGATAAGTGGCCACAAGGCTTCTGAATTATCACTCCCATGCACAATATATTTTGTTTAAGTTATAACCACATAATTCAAACTGCTTACTTAAATTATAAAATACTCCCAACCCCAAAACCAATGCATTTGCATTAAGTAACATTAATGTGGGGCTGGCTTACGCATTCCAAGATTTTGTGGTTTCTCAATTAGTCCTCCAGTAACAGAATTACATTATCATAATTTTAAGGTGTTACGAATGTGATATCCAAATTAGAGATCAAATTCCCCATATTATGTGTTTCTTCCTTGAGGGCTTACCAACCAAACACAGGCTCTGCAAAAAAAAAGAAGATGTGCTAAAAAATGCTTGTTTTCCATATCCAGCCCCTGCTTTCAGAGCAGAGAGGAGTGACTCTGAGAAAGGCAGGTTGTGATTAGCCCTTAGACAAACACTTCACAAGGTTATTTCTGAAGAGCAGGGGAACCTCCAGAAGCAATCTTTAATTACCAGAAGTTCTCAAGTGGTAAATTTTCAATAATTTCACTAACATCAGCTTATGCAACTGAGATTTGCTCAAATTCATTTCTGGCTTGCACACGATACCTATATCTCATGCAAACTAACCCCCAGTGCAAAGTCCAAGCCTATGGAAACTGCAGAGTTTCATTTACTTTCCCACTGGAACAAGATGCTGTGACACGGAGCTGTACAGTCAGCCTCCTTCACCTCAAGGTTGGAGAATATTACTGAAACTTTCATCAAACAGAATAATGATTTCCATCTGTAACCTAACTCGTCCAGTACCTCACCCAGTTTGTGGTAACTTACTTTCAAGGCACAGAAACACTGCAAGTGTTTGGATTTTTTTTGGCTGCTCAGGCTTTAAAAAGAAGAGAAAAAAGCTTGAGACACCGTGTCAGCCCAAAATGGGAGAGGTTAAAGTTCTCAAAGATATATAACAAATCACTGAAATGAAATGAAATAAAATACAGCTGTATGCTAGAAACAACTCAGACAACAGCTCAAGCTGCGCTCACAGCAGAGGTAATTTCAAAATGCCTCCAGTAATATTCCAACATGGATGTCCTGCACAGGTGAAAAAGGAAACTGATGTGATCCT
The DNA here is from genome assembly GCF_031753505.1 of Anomalospiza imberbis. Taxonomy (NCBI): domain Eukaryota; kingdom Metazoa; phylum Chordata; class Aves; order Passeriformes; family Viduidae; genus Anomalospiza; species Anomalospiza imberbis. The sequence goes on along the minus strand of NC_089691.1, from coordinate 18,706,558 downwards.
TATTCCAGAAACATCACCCATTTCTGCAGTGACATTTCCTGTGCACTGAGGTATTCAGCTCAAAATTTTAGCTAATAAGACAGCTTCACTTATCCAAACATTGAACTTCCTCATCTGGACACTCCTTCCTTGCAGCAAAAATATGAAGTAACAAGTACCAGCCTCATCTGACAATCTTTAATCAGACTTGGCATTAGTTTAAAGATTGATTAGGTATGTAGGACATCAAAGAGTAAACCCCAGGGAATGAAAATGAACAATGGCGTTATTTTCTTACAAGGGCATTAAGAATAAGTTGTAGCTAGATAATATTTATGACTACTACAAACCCACCTATTTTGCTTACACCTCAAAATATCCCAGAAATATTAAAAATGACCAATACTGAAGGATTTCAGAATGACTATGTCTTTTAATAGAAACATAGGAAAATAAATATTTTAGATTTCTAGGAAGGATAAACACAATGAATAATAAACACAATGTTTCACATCCATTATTTAATTTTAAAAATAGTAGAGCCTATAGCAACGTCTAGATGAAAATGTATACAAAATTTTAAGTCTAAAATATTCCATTCAACTCAATTCCAGAAAAGTAATTTTACTCAATTTTTTCATCAAATAGACCTAGAGTTTGCAGACAGCCTAATGTTATTTCAGTATTTTCAGGGTAACTGAAGAAAAATATTCATGCAGGGTTAAAAAAGAATAATGATCATTAGGGGAAATTTATTTTTCTCTCCCTTACATAGAGAAGGTTCAGCCCAACAGACCATCGAGTTGAGGATCACATAGGCTCCTACAGCTCACTGGAGCATTAATAGAAGCAGCTTCAAACAGTCTGGCACTAATACCCAGCATTTTTAAGATGGCATGGCTTAAGGGAGGAACACAACTTTACTGAAGTGCTGGCACCTGAGAAAAATACCATTGTTTGTTACAAGTCACATTGTTACAAGTTGTCAAAAAAAAATTGCCATTAGAAAATGATCTTTTGGATGCTTTCCCTGCCAGGTTCCCACAAGCTGATTTGAACTGGTCATTTCCAGAAGGCCACTACAGATTTGCCTCTGTGGAGTCTTGAACACAGGCTTTTAATTCAGTAGGCACACAGAGAAAAAAGAAATACAGTGTGAAAAGATTTCTTTTAGACACCTTGCATTTTTTCCTTTTATTGTGTATTAACATTGTCATTAAATATCAATCACTTGGGGTAACCTGCACATTGCAGGAGGTTAACCTGTATTTGAAATGCCAGTCAACAAATCACACAGGAAAGCACCTAAAACATTACCAATAACTCACTGTAAAGCTCCTTCCTTTCTCTGCTCTTAAGTGATGCATTTCTACAACCCCCAAACCCCCCCAGTGCCACCAGATCTGTATTAAGGGAATCCACACCCTTTACCTTCCCAACGGGATCAGCCTTTAGGTGGGAATGAGGACAAGCAGCCCCAAGCTCTGCCAGCACACGCCCAGCACAGACATGGACCATGAACCCCATCTCTGCCTCCAGTTAAGTCTAATCCTGACTAAATGTATTCACCCTCTTCCCTCTCTGCACCAGGACTGAAGATGACTCCTGTGGGAAGCCTGGCAGCTGAAGGACCAGGTGCTCACTGCTAGGATAATTATTTTGTAGCTGTCACAACTGGCTGTTAACACTTCTCTCCTGGCCTTCCAGCCCTGTGCACAGTTGACTGCACTGTTTTATTCTCTTAGATGTAATTTTTTCTCCTTTTTTTTATTTTTTTTATTTTATTTTTTTATTTTCAGTTGACTCCTAGTGTACAGCTCTCCATGGTGGGAAATACCACTTCTTGGAGGGCTGTATATATGATGCTCTTTTAAGATTCAGAAAGCTTTCCCTGATGGCTGCATGATATTTGAAGATTGTAGGAAAATACATATAAGATGAAAAACAGAATACATCTTTTTGTGCATTCAGTTTACCTCAAGGTCAGGGAAATTTTGCAGGAGAAGCTTTTCATCAGCTCACATGCCTAAACAGGACACCTAAACCATTTGGCCCTGTAACATCCATAACTTTATTCTCTATGCCATCAGGAGCACTGGTAATACCAAAGCAGTCAATGGTGTGTTTAATATTGTGCTCAGGGTTAATTTTTTGTCAGGTAGCAGACTAAAATTATGTGGTAGTTATCAGCCCGTTGAAAAAATGAGACATGAACATGAAAAAAAAAAAAAAGGAAAAAGGAAAAAAGCAGATACAGAAGGAATATTTAGACAACTAGTGGTTCTGAACAAAATTAATTCCACCCAACTCTTAAAATATAGAATATTTTTTTTGCTCTTTTTCCAGAGTTTTCCACACAGACTTGCATGAATTAGTCAAACTGGCAGATGCAACATGTAAGCAGAAAGGAGGTCATCAGCTTTTGATAGATCCTCTTGTAATCAACAGGTTTTGTGGTGGGTTTTTCTTGAACATGAAGAAATATTGGCTCAATTTTCTTTTCAGTATAACTCAAGCTTTCTTCAGTTTGGTAGCATAAAAAGGTTTAGCAAATTCAACACTCAGGCAGTGATGGTTTCTGCAATGCCCCAACATAATGTCATTAAGTGCTCAACAATGACTTTAAATAAGTAGCTTTTGGAAGTTATATGTCTTTGAAGTTTCATTAATTAGTCATATCATCGGGAATGTATGGCTAAAGTAAATTACACTATTTAAAATATCTACTCCTTCAATGTGAAAAATGAAAGGATCCAGCTACCTTGTCTTTATACTAATGAAGATATTATTAATTGGTTTAGCAAAAACATAGATCTAACCATAATGTGCAACAGTTATTAAAGATAATTAACTACAGATCATTGGTTTGAAACATCTAGTCCAAAATGATTTCTGAAGGGCACATTATTCTATGAGATAAAATAATTAAATTTCTAACAGCTGCATAAGACAACTGTGGCATATCTAGTGTTTTAATTTCTTTTGTTCTATCCTCATGGTATTCCTCTGTTTTAGATTTTGAAAATGCTACGAGTGTTTCACCGTGAGCAGCCTGTGCAGCGTGGTAGACTGAAATATTTCATGTCTGAGGAAAAATGATGATTGAAAGAAAAGGATTAAAAATGACAGCGCAGCTAATAATACACACATGCACGTGTGCACGTGCACACACATAAAGGCAGCTACTCTTCTTCGAAGGGGAAAAGGAGATGATAGGAAACCGATGAAACAGAGGGTTAAAAATGTTTCCATTCTAACATTAGCTACACAAGTCCTGCTCAAACTAAAACAGCACATTTGCAAATTAAAGAAAACCTCAACGATGAAGCAATGCCAAATTCTTGTAGATTAATTAATAATGGAAGCATACACAGGCACATAAAATTAAGCAAGAACAGTTAAAAAAAAAAAGGAAAAAAAAAAAAAGCAACTGAGGAGCTGGAACAGAAGTCTGTTTATTAAAACCCATATGTTCCAGGTCCAGAATTTCTGAGCTCACATCTGCTCCGGTACCATTCCCAAAAATGTTTGCGGTCAGTATTTATCCTACGTGCCAGTAGCAGATTCAGCATCAATTTCTTGATCTCTTTTTTTGATAACCGTAACCTACAAATGCTTTCAAGAGCCTGGATCTGCATTAATTAGAGCGCTGTTTGCTTACAGCATTAGATCTCTCCCCATGTTTTGTAAGAAAACTCGTGTCCCAAAATATTCCTCATTTGCAGCAAATTTAGCTGCTTCAGCAGAGAGTGAGATTTAGACAGGAAAGGCAGGGAAGCAGGAAATAACATAGTTCAGTCAAGATTAGGTGTGTTGCTAGCTAATGTTGATTTAGCAAAAGAAAGACTGAAAAAAATGCATTACCCAGTGCCCCAGAATCCATAAAGTGCAAACAACAGTATGATTTTATTTGTTTTAATATTCCATATTTGACTTTTATTATAAGGATTTTATTTATTGGGACCAACTATTTCCTCTGTGGCTTGAGATGGTGGGAAAAAAAGTTATGAGGACCTTGCAGGCTTTAAAAATATTTTTTTTAAAGCCTCTAAAACAGTGGTCAAACAGTGGCATCATTTACTTCAGCTCCCACACATTACCCTAATCAGGCATAGGAACTGCAATGCATCTATAAATATAATCTGGGGTAAAAGAGGCTTGCAAAGGTCACCAGCGACAAAAATAATCGGAGTGTTATATTTTTACACAGAGAAATTTGGAGTCATTTTGAGTGTTCATTGCCACGAGGAAAAATCCTATCCTGCAAATCCTAAGGAGAGATGAAACACATGCAATTTTTGGGCAGTTCTGGAGGTTCCTATAAGGTGCTGTTCACACTGTAGAAATAAGAAACAATGGAATGGTCTCTGGAGCCAATCCTTTCCCACCTTCCAGCCCTTGTCAGCACTGGGACTGTGCAGAGGATGCAAAGTGCTCCCAAATCAGCACAGCTGCAGTGGTGTAAGGGAAAACATGGGAAAATGGGGGAGAAGACCCCTCCCCATGAGATGGTTAGACTGGGTACACTGCAAGTGGAGAACACCAGGATGCAGAGGAGCAGAAAACCCTCGAGTGGGAGAGACCTGTCCACGCTGCCCCATGTTTGCAGAACTCCTACTTCCACCCCAGAAATACACTTTCCCTGAATATCTTTCTTTTTTTTTTTTCCTTTTTTTTTTTAATTAAAGATTCCCAAACTAACACATTTTCCAGTGATCTTAGTCAAAAAGCCTGCAGAGAATTTTAGAAGAAAATGTTACTGTGAAAAGGAAGACTTTCCTTGGCAGAGTCACCCTCACTCTCCTCACTGCGCTGTTGTGTGAGGTGTGCATTTGCAGTCTTAGCTGACCTATTTGTTGATGTATTTCAGGTAGCCAGATGTCCTGGTACTTTAGGAATTCAGAAGAAAATGATATTCAACTGTTTGTCCTGGTTTTGACGTGATCAGCCAGCTGGCTATCCACTGCTCCCTTCCAGTCCTCCCTCCCCCACCAAAAGCCTCCAGGTCACTTGGTGACCCACAGCACATCCCTCCCTACCTTCCAAGATGAACCTGGGTCCAGCTACATCTGTGCTGAGGCCTCTTGTTGTGTGTCTGGCACACAATGAATGTGAAGCTCTCCAAATGTCAGAGCATGCCAGCTGATGCACATTGAGATTTAGAGCATCACAGATTTCATTGCACAAACAAATGCTCAAGAACTTGACAGGGGAGTTGCCGCCTTTGCAAGGGAAGGAAAACTTGCCAAGGGTGATTTAGCTACAGGTTAGGAGAGCGCTGAGGAGAGGAGTAATGAGGATGCTGGCCAAGCACTGGGTGTTGGGGGAAACAGAAACACAATCAATCAGCCTGCAGCCAGGTAGATCTCCTGTCTCGCCCTCCAGGTGCTCTAGCTTGCTTGAATTCCTGCTCCCAGAGGAAAAAAATGCCCCAATCCTACTGCCAGCTGCCAGAATGTTCTTCCACCAAAACAAGTTCACCCCGCCAGTAGTCCACTGTACCTTGCAAGCACAGGCATCTCACCTGCACCTGAGCATGATGGCAAAATTCAATCAAAAGCTCTTCCTTGAGAATTATTTCCTTCATCAGGGAAACCATTTGCTCCGGCTGAATGATTCACATCCCCAAGTAAGTCAGTACTCCAACATATCCAAATGAAATTCATGCTCCTCTCTGCTCCCTCTACACTCTCCAGCCTTTCCATCACTGTTCTTCATACCACTACTCCCAGACCACACATCCCCCTGCCCCTTGCACATGGTTTGGCTGTTGGCACCTGGAATGCCAGGCAGCAATATTGCCCCAGAACCTCTGCTTGCCGGAGGAACATGTCTCACTGCCTGAGCTGGAGCAAAGAGGGGAGCACAACCCTGGCTTTTTGAAGGTTTGTGGCCTCCCAGCACCTGTTCTTGTGAGCAGAACACAGGGTTTAGCAGCCCCATCCTGCTGCAAGATGCCACCTTTGGAGACCAGAGAGAAGCAGCAACAAGGGTGGGAAGATGCTTGATGAAACATTCTGGACTTCAGGCAGGGATTAGCCCCTCTTTTGTCTCCACAGTTTCCTCTGCCACAGGGTAAAATTCAAGAAAATATGGTCTGGGAAGAGCCAAGTCCTGTTTTCTACAAAGGAAAGGAACAGCTGCTGAATACCTGGGACAGTAAATGTCAATGGGGCTCCATTAACGCTCATTCCACTAAAGAGCTGGATTTCCCTTCCCCTCAGTTGTATAACTCTAATTTCACTGACTACAGTGATTCCACCAGTCTAATTAGGCCCCCAGATAATAGCCAAAGTACTTATTATGTTATATTTTCACTGATTTTATATTATACACATTTGTCTATTAAATATAATGATACGATTTTGCAGATTTACAAACTTCAGCTGGCAACCCACTTAAACATCACAAGCTACCTGCCACTGGTCTGGTATGTTCTCTATTTACAACAGGCCCAAATGTTTGTTTTATGCTGTCAATGAAGAGAAACTGTTTGGGGAAAAAAAAAAATAATTGAACATCAGCCACTGAACCAGCAGGAACGCAAAATATTTCCATGAAAGGGAATCCAACAGGACCAGCGATCTGTAGGGTAACTATTCTCAGTGTGAGGAGGAAGAGTGAGCCAAGTGCAGAAGCCAGGCTTATTTCCTCTCTCTCCACAGCGTGTCCTATCCCAGCACTTTCTGGAAGCAGGGTACACGAAGTTCCTAGGAACGGCCATACTATTCCACCCCCTGCCGGGAAGCTATTTATTTTAACAGCCGCAGAATCTTTTCATTGTGTTTCTGGTCTAAACAGTTGGCCGTGCAGGCGGGAGAGGTACAGCTGCTCCTTTACTGGGAACTGTGGGAGCAGGAGAGGAGGTGTCAGGAAGGAGCAACGCGCCCCAGCGCTCTGCCCTCCTCCCCTGGCCTCCGCCAACCACACATAAACAAAGTTACTAAAACAAAGGAACAACAGTGAGTTCCTAGGTTGAAAATAGCCCTACACTCATTCAGGAAAAATTCCTGCTGGGATTGCTGATGGATGGCACTGCTGTTGCTGGGGGTGGGGGGGGGTTGCTGCTCCCCAGGGCAGCTGAGCATCTCCCCCCAACCTGGAGACCCATGGTTCTCCCAGATTTGGTGCCTAAACCTTCTTTCCAGAACAGTTTCTGATGTCTATGGCTTCCGCACTGTTGCTGGAGGAAATATCCAGCAACATACTGTATTATAGGGTGTCTCAGTGGAAGTGATTTCAGAATTTAGGTAAAAAAATAACAAAAAGTAACGGCAGTGAAAATCGGAAAACCAACACTTCCTCTCTGATTATCCACGAGTTCTGCCTTGCCTGCCAACAGATTTGCAGGTGTCATTACACCTTCCTGATTAAAGCAAGGATACCACCATCCTATTGACCAAAATTTAAATTTAGACTGTGAATTTTACACTGTCTGGGACGAAGAAAAGAATGCATTGCCTAAATAATATTCCAAAGATGCTATTTTGCCCTTGGACTTCAAAGAGGTGAGGTGGATAAGCTCTCTTTTCCTCATATCTGTCTTTCAGAGACTTATTATCAGGTGCAATTTTAACAAATGTTTGTCCTTTATTCACAGAGTCCCAGTGACACCTCTGTTTCTAAAACTGCACCTTACACCTCTTATTGGGTGTCGTTCCTAATTCGGGTGGGTTTAGTTCCCAGAAATAGACAGGGCTTGGAGAACCCATTTACAAGGGGTGTCTGCTTCCCATGGCATTCCCTGGCACCAGCCTGTTCCTGAGCCCATCCCTGACCCCTCTGGGCATCATCCCTAGTGATAAAGAGCAAGTCCAGGGAGATGATTCAGCCAAGGAGTGTCCCACTGGTCACAGGAGAGAAGAAAGAGACGTTTGCATCTGTGTTGCATGAGCTCAGACTCCCATAAAAGACGTTACTTAAAAGCCTGAGAGATTTTATTTATTTTAAATTGAAAGCAAACAAAGCAAACATTACTTAACCGTGCCTGTTTTCCCAGTATCCCCCTAGACTTGCTGAGGGACCCTGGAACTATGGCAGGCATTTTATCTTTCCCTCTTCTAAATAGCAAGTTAAAAATTAACTGCTTCATCTTCACATTGCTCACTCCTTAAGTAGTTTAAACTTACTTTTAACTGTTACATGCCAACAAAACAGGTTGCTTAATTGATTTGACCTTTCACAGTATTTTTTAATTTTCAATCTTAGTTTCATTGTTCCATCTGGCACTTTAAAACGGCATCTGGTTAACTGTACTTAACCAGCTGATCACTGTACAGTTATTTTTAAATGTAATGTATGCTTAAACAGATGTTATTTTTATAGATGTAGATCTAAACTGCACTTGTATACGTGCTATGTCTGCATAAGCTCTTTCTGCAATTCAAATGTTGACACCAAAAATTACAAGCCAGAATGCTTATGAACTTCACTATTATGTTACTGCACTTTTTTGCAGCTTGTTAGGTAAACATCAATTCAGTTCTTTTTTCTCTGTTCATTGCACATAAATAAAACATTAGCGTTTAGTTTATAAAGTGATGAACACTTTGCTGTGTTGGATTTAGCTTTATAAATACAACTGCTGTCAGCAAGAAAAAAAAAAAGGATTTATTGAATAAATAATAAGAGAGCTAGAGGAAAATAAAAGTATATATATTATGCAAAACACTGTGTCTGTCCACAGGTCATATAAGGGTCTTATAGAATCATAGATATCCCATGTGAGAATATTTAATAATGGTGCATTCTCGCAAGATACACTTTGTCTCCTGAAGCAAGAGCAGATTGGTAAAACATGGTCTAACTCTGGTGGCTGTAAGTTTTAGCAACAACTGGGGGCTTCATTTTTATGTTTTTATTATCATGGAGAGCCCAAATTCAAAGGCCCTGTGAAATCAGGAGTTTTACAGAAGCAATAAAAATGAAGAGTAAGATATGACTAGTCCAACCAACTAGCACTGGCAATCTATTAAATAAATACAGCTATATAATAATTACTAAATTTTACTGAATAATGTCCGATTTTGCAGTTGCAAGTAAATTCATCTTTATTCACTAAGATTAAGACCTCATTTTTCCAAACACCCATCTGAAATCAGTGTTAATTACCAGTTTAACACAAGTTAGCCAAAATACATATTTTTTCCATTCATTTAACATCTATAATTTGCTTAGTAGTTGACAATTTTTGCATCCATGTATTTGTTAAAAAGCAACCAATCTTAAAAACTCAGCTTGATTTTTAGATCAGTAAATAGAAAAAGTTTTCCAGTCAGGTCACTGATTTTTTTTTTTTTTTTTCCCCAGGGAACAACAAGTTCTGCAATATCTAATACATTTTCTCTGAAACAACTTAAAATGCAATATCAAAAAGAATTTGGGCAATAGGCAAGGGCGTGTGTTACTGTGCACAAAGGAAGTGGTCGCGGCACTGAAAATTTCACAGAGAACTTTAAAGTATCATTCTCAAGGTTAAAAATTGCTGTTATACATAATACCTCAGTAATTGATAGACATTTTCTCTCTCCAGAGCCCATTTTCTGTGAAAAACACCACATAACATCTGTTCATAAACAGTCCTTCTGTGAGAACACTGACACAGGTCTTGAGCTTCTACTGGCTCAATTCCCCTGCCATACACAGATGGCACGAGGTATTTATACAGCTGAATTCTTTGTAATACAAGCTCAACTATATCTTCAGGTAAGACTGTGGGCAAACATGTGCTTGTACTATTCTGCTGACTTACCTCAAGTCATTTAAACAGTTCCCTCTGACACAAAGACAAATTGTGTCGTACTGTTCTGCGAGTGTTTTGTCTCAAAATCACCTTCAGCAATCAACACAGAGCTCTGCAGAGATAAGGACATTTTGGGACATAGAAAACCCACCGAGTTTTGTGTTAATGAGCTAACAGTTATATTAGGATTCAAGACTCAGGGCTATTCTCCTTGATTTTGATGTATCTGTTCTCCTTCCATAAAAAAAAAAAAAAAATTGTTTTCATTATATAATACCTTGTTCTTTTGCATGCAAAATGTTAAATAGACAAACTCTGGCATTCAACTGTCACATACATGGCAAGCGAGCGTGTAGGTTACCCACAGTTTGTTATGTGCTATGCTAGTTATTCCTTCTAAGCAATTCTGAGTGAATAACACTTTATAATACATTCAAAAATTGCTTTCCTATTTATCTCCATGAAGTGATGGAAGGCTTCAGTTGACTTCTGAAGAAATCTAGGTGCCATGACACCATCTGCCAGACGACATCCTAGTCCTACGCACACATATGCCCAAGCTTTGGCTGTGGTCTGTGTACACTTAAGAAATAAAGCACATACGTAGAGATTTGCAAGGTGAGAGCCTTGAGAACGAAGCGCTCCAAAAGCAAGGACAGCCTGTTGGTGTTTTGAAACGGGGTGGGGGGAGGAAGGGTAAAGTAAACTTTACCCAAAATTTCAAACATACACTGAAATCTCTTTCAATTGTTCTTCTCACACCTTGATCCCTATTACTGAAGTTACTGAAGTCCATCGTGTTTACAGAGAATATAATCTACATAAAGGTATAGGGAAAAAAATCTGAATTCTTGACAAGAGAACCTTTTAATAAGGATACATCCCGATAAAACTTCGGGGAAAAAAAGATATTTTAGGTCATTCTTTCAGGCAGAAGTAGTATATACCTGCAGGGGTCTGGCCACCAACAGCTTCAACTACACATGAATTCTGATTTTATCTGTGGAACATTTAATTAAAAGGTTTTTCTGGAACTATTCATCCTGCAGAATAAACCAGAATGCACTTTCTCTGCTCAGGGGAAGCATGGGATGAGTTTCAAGACACTTGTGTCTCTACTGGCCAGGTGACCCCCCAATGGTGAGGTCCACCATGCACAAGAAGAGTAAAGCAACACTCCTAGAGAAGAGTAGCAAAGCTCCTGTTTTGTGTAGTGGGACCAGGGAACCTTCCAACAGGAACAGCACAATTCTTCTATTCCCAGAGCTCCACTCAGAGTTACATCTTCCTCAGTGTTTTCAAATATGAAGGAGTCTGGATTTGTCTGTTGGCACTCACAGCTACAGGGACTCAAGGGATAGATGGATTTCACAGGATGAGAGGTGTCCCATAGTGGGGGACCTAAACCAGTTAAAAAATTTAAGAGTGGCAGTTAAAACAGCAAAAGAAAGGTGGTTCTGTTTTCCGCTGCACTGCAGACTCCCCGTAGGGTGCAGGCATGGCGCTGCATTGCTTTGGTCTCGGCAAATGGGAACATTACTGATGCCTCCTGGTCTCAGGAAGATGTGAAATAAGCCCATTTCTGTTTGTGATGTGCTTAAACACTATAGCCATCAAAAAGCCAGTAAATAGCATGTCCTCACTAAATGTCTTTGTAATACCCTTTTTAAATTTGTTGGCTTCTCAGTTATATTTGCTTTTTTTAAGCTGACGGGGAAAATACAGTCAAATACAGATAAGTTTGAAGAGAGATTATGTGGAAATGGATGCTACTTGCTTTTTTTATACTTTATTATATAGGAATTAACTCAGAATGATATTGGTATCATTCAATTTAAATACAGTGCTTGCTTATGGCCTGTAAGATGATCCGACACATTGTAAGCAACGCCTTGACACAGTGTATGTGATGAATACAACTCAGTGTATCAAACACCAACTGCACTAAATCCACAATAATGCTGCCTTTTTTGTAAGTTCTTTATGCTCCAGTAGTTTTCATTTTTATGATAAGTATGAACCAGACCAGCTTGGAATAGGTTCCACCAAGCGCTTGCTCTTTTGCAAGAATCAGTCACCTAATATTTATCAATTAAGGCTTGTAGAATAAATAATGCAGGGAATAATTTTATAACAGAGATGTTAAGAAAACATAATTCTCCAAATATAATTTGGCCTGCTTCTCTTAACGCTGAATGATTTTAATTTTTTCTTCTCTATAAATTCTCCTCCTTGTTACCCAGCATTGTTTTACTCAAATCATGTTTCAACTGCACTTAATGCACATTATAATGATCATGTCTTCCGCTTTTTTCTTTTGAAGTTCTATTTAATTACAAAATAATATCCTGTTTGAAGAACACTGCTTTGATATGTCCCTCTGCATTTAGTAATTATAAACTTGTTCTCATTATCAATACATTTTGCATGTTGTTATTTTGTTTTGTTCATCTATTTTTTGTTTTTAAACCCAGGAAATATAACTTGGGTGACAAGAGGTTTTGATTGTAAATTACACAGGAAGTAGAAGTCCATTTCAGAGCCCTGATGTCCACAGCCAAGACTCAGTAGCCCATGACTGTCATCAGGATAAATTCCTGGATCAGAAAAGTGAGAAATGGATCAGTGGCTGGGACGTGACTGTGGGGGTCAAGAAAGCCAATGTGGTCCATCAGGCCCACTGCATCGATCTGTTGGTGGCACTGCATTATAACTAGCAGGATAGAAACCCAGCAAGAGGCATAGCCAAACCTAAACCAAAAAATAGTCTGAAAGAGGGATTTATATTCCTCTCTCATTGGCATCTGAAAAGGGATTGGCAATCCGTAAGCTTCATGTGTCCAAAATGGAGAGATTTAAGTCATTCACATTTGCTAGCATTTTCAGGACTTCTGGAAAAAAGATGCTTCACAAAGGAAAGCCATTACAACATCCAACAACATGCAACAAAATCATACATTTATAGGCAATGCAGATTAACAGAGCTGCCACACTCATAATGAAATCTGCTGAATAATTTTACTGTGAGGTGAACCTATCTGCTGATACCTCTGAATGGTTTTACTGCAGAGAACAAGATGCCAGTTCCTGCCCTGACAGACCTCAGCAACACAGCCAGAAATGCTGGGGATTCTCTGCAAGACCTCCTTGACACATTGGAAGCAAACCCACAAACACAGAAGGGTTAAATGAGTGAAGTCTTAGGGAGGTCTGGGCAAAACTTACTTTAGTTTGGATTTAGACCAGAATTTGCCATTTGAGTAACCCTAACATATACATGACAGAGTATAATGTATGTCCTTTTTCTGAGCTGGTTTACATAACTGCCTCTGTAGACTCTGGTCCAACAGTGGTGCCTGTCGGGAATTTCACTGTGGTCAGTAAGATCTTTGTTTTAATAAGGCTGCATAACAAAATATAGCTTTTGCTGGCTGTAAAATATTAAGTGGGAAATACAGTGTAGGGAAATAAGAGGCACCTAGTGAAAAGGGGTGGTGTTTTTTTAATAAAACTTCCATACAATCATAAGGCGCTGGAGGAGCCTGATCCGTTCCCCTTTATGTATTCACATTCTCTGTGATGCTGAGAGGAAACATTAACTTTAATTAGTACTGCAGACCCTGCAGGAATGCCTTGTACGTAAGAAAAAGAAAATACTTAAATATGTGAGCTAGAAAGATTTCAGGTACATATAGCTGGTCATCTAGTTAAGTGTTTGCAAGATCACCCCAGAGATTGAAGCCACTCCAGGACAAGGACCTCATCTTCCTCCTGGTGTCTAATGCACCTCCCTGCTGTTAGTGCTATAATAAATAATAATAATCTGTTAGCATTAGGTGAGCATCTCTCACATGATCAATTTCCTGCTGTTGCAGGAGGGTGAATGTTGGTGGACTTTGATCCTTCCAAGATTTTATGTTTCTATCATAAGAGAATCATAGCACATAAGCACATTTTTTACTAATGCAGTAAGTAACGTGGCAATATATATTGCACTGACATTAAATGAATATTAAAAGGAATTGAAACCATTTTCACATCATGAAGGGAAAAAACCTCCAAGCATTAGATATGCAGTAGCGATTCAACACAGATACCACTTTTAACCTTCTTCACAGATTAAAAAAGTCAAATCCATTAGAAAAATAAAACCTAGTCTTAACGGTATACAGTGATGTATCTTAAAATACCAGTGTTCTTTTTAAGTCTGTTTTGCCCACTCCCCTTTGCCTCTCATACACAAACACCCCACACACCACACCCATCACTTTCCTGCTCCCCACTCTCATCTCATTGCAACGTCTCAATATTGTAGTACGGTACAAATCCTACATGCACAAGGACTTCGTCTGAAGAAAAAAGTGAGATATGGCACTTCTGCATATGAATAATACAGGCAGATGTTTCAAAGAGGGATATGCATAGCAAAACATCTTATTTGTTGGAGGGTAGCAATTCTGTGTACATTACACACTTGTAATTTATGTTACTTTCTTATTTTTGTAACATCTCTGCACAGCCATATATTAAATTAGAGATTTCAAACCAGACTGAACAGTCCTCTTTTTACCCCTATTTTGTTGCATCTTGCCAATTCAATGTTTTATTATGTTTTCTGTCATAATATTACTCTTGTCCTTAGAAAACATGTATTTATTCCCACTTGGAATATAGTGTAACTACTGTAAAGCACTGCTCAAAAGATGACTACAAATTCTGTCTGAGAATAGAAAACATGAACTCTTCTATTATCCAAATATTTTTCAAAGATTTCGCTTTTGTATGCATGTCTGTTGCTGACACACATAATGAGATCATGGGAAAAACCACACAGCTGACCTGAACTTCTGGGTATAGAAGTATAAAACTATGAGATCTAATAAACCCAGTGCATGACCCCGTGCAGTTTTTTGGACTTAAAGAGCTAAATGCTATTGTGAGAGGAATGAGAGCCTACATATTTTTTCCTGTAGCATGGCAGAGTTCAGCTGTATTATATTTACAGTTGTCAATAAATGTAACGACATAACATGAAGCATATAGACATCTCTGGTCTCCAGCCTCACCAAGAGAATATCCCGACACCTTCTTGTCACACACAAGGCAGATATTATTTTTATGCACCAAACAGTAGGCAGGATGCAGCAACAGACTGACTCTGTGCTACCACAGTGTGTCTGAGAGGCTGTCAGCACATACTTTGCCTACTTAACGTTGCTCTTTCAAATAATATAAAAATACTTTGGGCTCCGAGTTTCAACCTCGCTCTTGCTATGCCTGACTAGTAAACAGGGAGCCAAAGTTTGGTGCAGCATCTGAGAAATACCTTTATATATAGAAAGGGTGCTCTAGGAGATGGAGGTAACATATCTCAGCTGTTGAGCTCTGCATACAAGGCTGGTTATTAAATTTAAGGGAAAATTTAAGATCTCCTAAAGATTATAAACTACCCTTAATTAACCCCCACGGATCCCATCCACACTGGAATGAGCATAGCTAAATGAAAGGCATCACTGTATATAATCTGGAAGCTGTGGAAACCAGAACTTTAGCATATAAGTATATAGGACTAACTCTGTCCTCTGAGACCTAAGGATTATTTTGGTTTTTAGGATTTAGGTGAGCCCTTCAGAAGAGTACTAAATTCTGAGAGAAATGTAGAATTCTTTCACTGTTTTAAAACTAGATTCTTTCAAACATACATAGACAGAAAAATCCTTTTCCCCAATAGTACAAGTGCTATTAACTTAGAAAGGAAGCATACTCGTTACATGAATAAAATCAAGCACCAAAACATAGCATAAAGGGCAACAATCTAAGGCATGACTGTTCCAGTAAGACCAAAAAAAAAAATCTTTTTTTATTATCTTAGTTCTTGAAGATGTTAAACTGTTTTTTGTTAATCTTTCCCTTTTTATATTCCATTAGCTTCCCATTTAACTATAAATAAAGGATGAGTGAATGGTTAGTAACACAGACATGTTACAGTATAATCAAAGTGTTTATTTCTCTTAAAATCTTACCCCTGTATACCTGGCTTTGATTAAATAAACGTTGGAGTGTGAAGTAACAAAACATAAATACCTGCCCAAATTAGAAGTTATATATTCATTTTAAATAATGGAAAATTCTCCTCAGCCCTGCGTTAGCTGGTAGCTGCACTCAGCATTGGAACATTGTTTATTCTTTACTAACTAATCATCCTTCATGGTCTTTCAAAAGTTCCTGGCATTTCACTAGTTTACACATTGATTGAATACTGTTCCCAGAACTGCTTGTGGCACTGTGCCAAATGCTGTGATAATCAGCTGGAAGATTTATTCCAGTTGAGGAGTGTTATAAACATAAGGATTCATAAGGCTCAGCATCAAAATTGAATACTGATGCTTTCTTTGAGAAGGCTGAAAACTTTCTGTGAGCCTTCAACAAGACAGACTAATAGTCTTTGCAGTTTCCTTCAATATACAGGCTTTGATTTGAAAAACATAGTCATTTAACTTGATTTGATTTAAATATTAATAACTATTGGAGGTTTTAACAAATTAAAATATAATTTTACAGTGGCATGTTCAGAGCAAATTGTACATGAAAAACCTTAAGGAAATTCACGGATTAACTACTGTGCACAGGATCAGACACATTTACTGCAACAGGATATATTATTATACTGGGAGATGGGTGGAGAAAGAACACAAAGGAAGCTGAAAAAATTCAAAGGGAAGCAGCTGGCAGGTAAATGCACTGAGCCAGAAAGAAATAATAAGGAGAGAGGCAGTGAGTGGAAACGCAAAGGATAATAACTTCTTAAATAAAGCAACAAGAAGTAGAGAGAAATGTAAGCTACAGATGAAAACCCTGAATAAAATAGAGACTAGAAAACATTCCCAGTTAGAAAGAGGGAATTGCTTGATTACTGGCCTAACAGTAACAGTAAATTAATGTTATAGAGACTGAAAAGGTGATACTAGAGACTATCCACTTAATTAAGAGCCAGTGAAACCACAGAGCATGGCTGACTGGCATGTCCAAAGTCTACAAGGCTAAGAAGTGCTTACACAGAAATTAAAAGTAGTAAAATGGATGAAGCAACTTCATTACTTTGTATGGCTGCTTCATCAGTGTAATGATGCTGGTATCAGCTTAGGGCACTGTAAATATCAAATCCATGATATTCAAAACTTGCAAGTGTGGGTGTCCAGCTTGATGCATCTGAGAGTTTGCCTTATGGTCTTCCAAATTTCTTTGTCAAACATAGAAATTACATTTTGTTATGCATGCAGTCATGGCAAACTACCCCTTGCTGATCAATTCCTCAACACCATCTTCAAAACTCATTTGAGAAGCTCACTCTTGAGCACTGAGGAGTCTCCCTGCACCTTGTGAAAACATTGCCTCTTGCACAATAAAACAAAAATCAACAACAACAACAAATAAAACCAACCAAAAAAAACCCATCCAACAAAACCTGACACAGAATTGTTCTGGAACTTTTTATGCCTTGTCTTTATTACAGGCAACAATTAAGTATTTCATAGATAGGTAGAATGGGGAGGTCACCAATATCTAAAACTACCAAAGGCATTATCACAACAAAACCTTGACTCATATATTGTACATCTCCCCTTGGATGAGACCAAAGTACAATATTAATGATGAAAGGGAACAAGGGAACTTGTGGTTTCCTCTTTGTTGCATGAGAGATTTTCACTCAACAAGGCAATTTTGGGTAGTTGGTGGCTCTTTACAGAAATGCTGGAGCCAGGGATTAGGTGTTTAGTGCTTGTTCCTGTAGACAAAGGTGATGTTTTCTCACAATAACAGAATTAAACATTTTAAGAGCTGCCAAAATATCACACAGCAGTAGGAAAAACAGTAAATACTCAATAGAGGATCTCAGGATTTTAATGAGTGCACATTTTGAATCATTTGAAGAAATAAGACATAAGCAAAGACTTGCATGTTCTGACAGGGAATGTCTAGATGTTTGCAGCAAGAAGAGAAATTGAAGAGGGAATGAGGAGATGTGAATTACGATGTTTATAAGAAAATAGTTTCTTGGCAATGTTTCATCTTCTTTCTAAAATGATTGCTATAAGAATGAATTAGTGTTTTGCTTTTCAAAAAAGAAAAACACATTTTAACAACAAAACAAAGCCTCCTCAGTCCATTTTGCAAAAGAGCTTTGATGCAGACCTCTTACTGACCAGTCCTGAACAACAAGATTCTTATGGCAGAGGCTCTAATGAGAGCAGGAAATGTCAATCAACAATCCACTCCTTAACAGAGACTTAAAGGATAAAGAAATAGTGATAACATGGCTGATTTTCCTAAGAACCTAAAATGGCGATTTTGGGGGTTTTCTCAGATGCCAAAGGGAAGTTTCTTGGTAGAATTTAAGGGTGAGAACACGAGCCAGGCAGCAGCAGTGGGCTGTTAACAGCATGGCCCTCCAAAAGTACCCTAAATAGCACTAGTACCAAGACAAGCACTGAAGATGAGGGACTGAAAACCAGTCCCTCTCCAGTGGAGTCACCATCAATAGGCCAAAAAACAGGAGCAAGACATGTCAAGGAGAATTATGCTTGTGTATCTTCTTTGTGCTGCACTGATGAGGACACTTCTCATTTGAAAGCCCTGTAGAAATCCAAATGTGCCCAAAACATGGAATAGAAAAAGCTGCATCATTTCTCATGGAAAAATGAGATTCTGCTTGGAATCTCATGGGTATTTTCCATCCTCTTTGAGGTATGGATCCCAGAATAGGGTGTATTGCTCTGTTTGTGATTTTGACACTTCATATGAGGCAAGACCTCTACTGTTCTACCATTTCAAATTCCTTTTTTTCTACTTTGCATTGCTGCTTTTTTCTCCACATTGTTCCTTGGCACACTTTATGGAAAATACTGCTGAAGACCTGCTCCTGGATTGGTAGTGTAATGTACATGCTAAAATAGAGGGGTGCATTTGATTTCTGTTCTTTCAGAACGTGGATGTGGGGTCACTGGAGGAGGAAGAGGAAATGTCTATAACTCCAGTCTGCAGTTAGTTTCATATTTAAAATATTGATTATGCCAAGGCCAGAGGAACAGTCAACGTCAACAAGACCGTTCAGCAAACAGGACATCCAGAAGGGAGCAATACAAACAGATTTATGACTTTTGATGCCAGGAAAGCATTTTCAGATTCTATTTGCTTTGCTTATACTACTTATTAAGATAATTCTGCTGGACTAGTTCACAGTGCATTTATTATTGTTATTCAGCTCTTTATTAGGAAACAGATCAGAAACTATTTGAAGATTCTTAACAAACACTCACAGGTCATTATATTTGAAGATGATAGATATTTTTTAAATAGTCTTTACTTGAAGCATAGTAACCTCAGCATGCCAAGGTTAACCCCTTAGTTTAAAAGGTAAGGTGGGATAAAGCTGCCTGTAAAGGATGTACCACAGATAAAATAAAACCAATACTCCTGTTCTTCCTCTGCAACTGGACTTGAAGGTAGCTGACCTAGTTTTCAGCTTCATAAAATCAGATTTCCCCCCCTCCCCCCCAGTCAAATGGTTTAATACAGATTACAAAAAGGCTTCCTTGCTATTATTTACAAACACATGAAATATGCTATTCTAAATTAAAGACTCTAAATGAGAGATTGCAAATAGCCATCATGATGGCTCCCAGCACACAGGTAATGCTGTAGGGAGTGGCTCCTTGACCCTTATTCCATCATGCAGCACATTGCAACCTCAGAACTTAATTTTGCCTCTTCTGCAGCTGGAAAGGTCAATGTTTTTACTTCTCAACCCACCCCTCTTCTCCACATTTATGCAGAGATTGCCATGGAAGGGGAACATTCTGATTTATGTGGTTTTTTTCAGTCTTTTGCTCAATTTATATTTTGGGCAAAATAGTACATATATACTAAAAGGGATTTGGATGAGAAAAGGCAAGGTAATACATAGCTAAAAGTGGAGGGAATTTTTGGTTTTGTTTTAAACAAATCAAGGCTATTTGGCAGGTATTCTTGATGTCTGAACACTAACTGTTCCTGTTCCAAAAGCATTCCTGACAGGATGAAATAGGCTGTTATTTAGCTATCTATAGTCAAAGTGCAGATTAGTGAAAAATTTTGCTTGGCAGCATTTTAAAAGAGAGGAGCTGGGACCTCCATCAAAACTAAATCCACAATGATGCAGAGGACAATACTGGTCATATCTGAAAGGTGCTGTCCTTCCCCTCTACTAATACTCCTGTATTTTCCAAGCTGACATTCATCTAAATAATCCTGTCCATGCACTGAGAGCAGCAGTTTCCACAGGAGGTGAAGGACATGTATTGCTGAGAGCAATCATGAGTTGCTCCCCTACAAGGGCTGTGCATCTGACAATCAATCCATAAACATGGGAGAGCGAGAGCAAAAGGGACCCTTTAAGTTATTTCCCCACATTTCAAATCTACTTGACAACAAATCTGAAAGTCAACTGTAATTTTAATCATCCAGTAATGTTTTATGTTAGCCAATTACAGGGCTCCGAGAGATTAGCTGAATGTTTCATGTCTGAAAAATATGTGACTGGGACTAATTCACTGGACCCTTCTCTAACCTGAGGTAGGTATAAATGAGTAGAGCTTCACTAAAATCAATCGAGCTGTATGCAGTTATACTGTCACAGAAATTGGTGCTTTAGACTTAGGATAATTTTCCTAATAAAAATAAATTTTCACCAGTGGATTTTTTTGACTCATACTTGTAATCTAATATTTCAGGCAATATACAGACCTACTAAATCATCTGCTTTCCCTGCATGCATTCCAGATGAGCTTTGCTTTTTACATCCCTACCTACTAGAAAGAATGCTCATGAAACAACCCATAATTCAATTATAAGTACCTCCAGGAACCTTCTAATTATATGTTAGGCAGGTCAGAAATGAAATAGCCACGCTACCCTTTAGTCTTGGAACAGACTTGAAACGGTGAAAAGAAAAGTTCATCTGTTCATTAAGAGGCCAATTGTAATACAGTTAAGGGCTCCAGCCAGCTGTTTTGTTGAGATCTGAATATCTGTGAAACAAGCCCCTCCAAAGCTGGACATTGAGCCAGCCTTTGCCTTTCAGCAAAGAATGGGGAGCTGCTCTGGAGGGTAGGTACTGTTCATTAGTCATTTGCTTTCTCTTACACTAAATTCCATTGTAGGAGTTCACAGGACCGGAATGAAAAACAACTACAGGTACTAAAAGGTGCTATCCTTTTCCTGGAGATTTCCACACTTGTTCTTAATTAAATCTCCCATAGGATTGCAGGGCTTTAAAAAAAAATTAATACAAAACAAGAACGTGTCCATCAGGCAGGTTTTTCTAAGCTCTGACAGCTCTAAATGCAGGCAGCTGCAATACAAGCTTGTCCTCAAATCCTTGACAATGACCTCAACCTCAGGGTGAAAGATAATGTAGTTGCTGTGCTCATTCTGTGTGGAGTGTCTACTGATCAGAAGCTTGTGGCAAAATATGTATATTTTTTTTCTTATGATATAGACTATTGTTCACTGGCAACTCAAGTGATACCACAACATTATCTCTGTGACAGTTTATTTTTTCATTCTTAAAAGGGAAGGAGTAGCACAAATCCAAGCAGACTCGTACTTCAACAGCTATAGAGAAATGACTTTGTAATGCCTTCCAAATTAACCCCTCCACAGCCACAAGGCTGGAGGTGTAAAGAAAAATTAAGCAAACAAACAATCTAATCCCAGGTACTTTATGAGGGACTTCACACAGACACCTATACCAACAACAGCGAGATTTCCCAGCAGAGTGGCTCCTGTTACATTTAGCAAGATATTATTTGGGAGCAGTTTCCTCCAGTGGTGAAAAGTGCCACTTAACTGATTTTCTTGGAGTAATGACAATTTACATCCTAAGGATCTTCCTCAAAGTGAGAATCTGCCTTCAGTATTTAAAGGCAGGTAAATTTTGAGCTAAGAAGAGACAGTCATATAAGAGCGCTGTAGGAACCATAAATGACAAAGAAAGACTGCAGTATTATAATTTTTTTTTCCCTACAGAAAGACTTCAATATTATAAATTTTTTAATTAGTTCTTAATTATCATAGATATTTCACTAATAAATTAAATACATTTAGGAACAGCTATGGGAATATATTCTGATTTAGTCTGGGGTGCAGGTGCCCCAGAGCTGGGGAGGGGACGGATGGGTTCGGCTCAGTGCGGGGGCAGCAGCTCTGCCTGTGCTCCACAAGGACAGAACATATGGAAATCTGAGCTGCTAAATATCAAAGTCTTTGTCGCTCAAGTGCAAACTGCAATTTCTGTCAGTGTGTAACCTGGCTGGATTTTGAAGGTTTTCACAATAAAAGGCATGTTATGACATAAAGGCTGTCCCCTCACCAACCTTCAAGTCCCTGTTCTGAAGCCTGGGCAGAGCAGACCTGTTCAAAAAGAGCAGCACGATTGCACTACTTGCAAATATTTCTCACAGGAGCACACAAAAATAGTAATTTCAAGTGACACTTGTTAGGCACGGTATTTCTCACAAAGAGGAAAACCTTTTTTTCAAAGGCATTCTGAACAAAAATAGGAAGAGACGTGGATAGCACAGAATGCACTTACACTACACATACCTTTTGGTGGGTGTGCACTCTGAACATGTCTCTTCTTATTCAAAGAGCTGGGATTTTCTACATTACATTAGTCAGCTAAGAAGTTAAGGGGGAAACGAATAATTTTCATGTGGGAGCCGAAATTAAATAATTTAATACATAAATGAAAACCAAAAAAAAAAGTTCCTTCTGAATTTATTCAAATATTTTACCATAGAATGGTTTGATTTGAACAGTAGATTCTTTAAAAATATTAACAGGAAGCTAAGCTGAATCTGACCTTGAAAAAAAATGTAATTTTAAAAATTAAATACTAAAGAAATTTTTTTGTATGTCAAAAACTAAGATATTATTAAAAAGGCCAAAAATAACTTAGCAATTTTGACCCAAATGTGCATAGAGATTTAATTGCTTTGTTACAGCTTAGTATTTTTTTCCAAAATCAGTCCAAACTGCCTTTAGTACTGGTGGAATTCTGAGAAACCATTATGTTATCATAATTTTTGAGCTGATTTCACAAACTGATGCCAGCCTGGAAAATATGTCATCATTTGCAATAACTTGAGCTTTATTTACATATAATACGTATTCAAAATGTTGCTATTTCTTTTCTTATGAGAAGCCAGAGGCAGAGGCAGAGTTTCTGTGTGCACAGGGAAATTTTGTGTAAAAGCATTCAGTTTTTTAAAAAATTGGTCCAATAACAAATTATTTATGCATAGCTACAAGTATTAGTGTGCAGTATTAACTATTTTTGTGTGATCCCTTCTCTTGATTATCAGTACTACTGAAAAAAAGACTGGCCTTCCAACACAATAAGAAAAATCTGGAGACAAAGTCCTGGTCTCCCTGCATTTTCTGCCCACACTTATTTCAGGTGAACCACATGAAACAGATCCATAATCCTCATCTCTGGGATACGACTCACAGATTAAAATAATCCTGCAGAAATCCATAGCTCCTCTTTTGTCAAGTGCCTCATGCTTTTTCATGCCATTTTTCCACTTCAAGTATGTGTCTCTGCTTTTTTCCAAAATGCTATTTACTCGTGATTGCTATTTGGTCCATTTTTAATGATGTTTTTAGAATATGTTTCACTGGATCCTGCCAAAATATTTCACTGCTCCATTAAATTCCCTTCCAAATATTTCAAGATTTTAGTTTTAGTTTTATGATTTTTTTTTCTATTAACCATAAAACCCACAGTAAAATACAGGAAAAAATAGAATAGAAAAAAATGCCAACTAGAAAGGTATACGGAGAACGTGTTAACATGATATTG
The DNA here is from genome assembly GCF_031753505.1 of Anomalospiza imberbis. NCBI lineage: Eukaryota > Metazoa > Chordata > Aves > Passeriformes > Viduidae > Anomalospiza > Anomalospiza imberbis. Next base: position 18,682,934 of record NC_089691.1, on the reverse strand, counting down.
TCAGACATTTATAAACTTCTTCCAATGAACTTTGAATTACCCTGATCCTTTCATATTTTCCAGTTAACATACATACATCTGCTCTGCCATGTAATCAACTGATTGTTACACAAGCATTTGCTGAAGCTATGACAAACCCAGATTTATGAGGTCAAACAGTTCAAACTTAATCCATTCAATAGCTGCAATTTATCGTCTGATGATAATTGTATACACAAACATTGTAATGATTTAGATGACATAGTGTAAAGATGAAATCCGTTTATTTTAAAAGGGTTTCTAACCCCTAAAACATGTTGCCATGAACACCTTTCTAAGTCCGCTTTTAACAACATCGTTATTATTGTTTTATTGATCAGGATTTTATTACTGATTTGACACTTATATTTCACACTAATCGAAAAAGGTGTAATTTTTCTGCACGTGTAAGACCGTAATTAATTATATCATTATTGTGTTTTCAATTCCTTCCATTTAAAGGGGTCCGGAAAAGAGTGCTTAATTTATCATACATGTATTATAAGGAATATGTAAACCTCTTAAACAGACAGAGAGCATGATCCTTTCGGAGATGATGGGATATGACACAGGCACTATATTTATAGATTCTTACCTCTATAGTGACCTGATTTTAGAGTGACAACTATTGCAGAATGGGAGAGTAAATTAACAGCTTCGAAAGCTTGAGTATCTAAAACAATTACTATTCATTACTTTTATAACACTTATTAGTGACCATTCTCTAATGCTTTCAACAGATAAGGAAACAAGCTGCAAAGAATTATGTGACAGACAAGTGGTGTTATGTATATTATATCATATGTGTAATTTTATATGTGCATTTATATATTTTCAGTTCACAGATTTAGGAAACAATTGCTACAAATGGGCAGCAGCTGTATTCATCTATTTCTTCTAAACATAAAACATGTTAGTGACTGTAAATTTCTGAGAAACTCTAAAACAAGTAGCTAAATGTGAAATTTAAATTGATCTTTGGTTTACTGCCATTGATTTTGTCAATTTTCTAAATGTAACAGTGTTCACCACTGGGAACAGAAACCCATATATATATCAGCAAAATTTATGCTTTCAACCAACATAAACTTCACAGGAGGAATGACAGTCCTGGCTGCATAAAATAAAATGCTTGTGAAGTGAAGGATTTTCTTCTCTAATTAGATAGTGTACATTTTTTCAACATCATGTTAGTAAATTTGTCACATAAATTTAAATGCTATTAGCAATATTGCCTGCCCATATTCAGTTCAGTTTCCTTACTGCAGATTTCCACAAGTAATTTGTGATAATGGTACTAACCCATATGATTAATTCACATGTACAAAAACCATTATGGGTACTTGTAGAAAAATACCTCCAAAGTGTTTCATAAAAATGTCAACATAAGCATAGCCTAAAGTAGCTGATACTTGCACAACTCTAATATTACTTGTTGTTTTCACAATTAAAATACAGTAGATTTGTATTCCATACTGTGGTACTCCCTTAGACCATGAATCTCCAAACACCATTCCAGCGTGCAATTTCCACTTGCAAGAGGGGGTTGTTAAAACTGATGTAAAAGATGATATCCCACATTTTTCAGCCTGCTTCTCTGAGTGACAAGTGTGGGATTTTGCTCGCTGATGAAGCTGAAATGCTGTTTCAGTTGGCATTAGGAACCCTCCCTCACCCAGCCCAGCCTGATCACTCGGGGAGAACATCACAACTGTCACAGAATGGGATCACGAGTGCATTCATCTCCTCAGGATCCAAACCAAACCACTTCCAAACTTGCGTCACGGACATCAAATATGTGCTGTGGGAAGCAAGCATACAACCTACTTTAAAACACTAAGTGAAATAAAATCAATGGCTGAGCTCATTTTGTGCTAATAGTCTTCAAATGCCTTCATTGTTTCTCTGTTCTTAAGCAACACTCAAGACAGGCATATGCATAAGGCTTTGTACTATCAGCCTCAGAAAAGGAACTTTTTTTTTTTGCTAGTATAATGTCTGATAAGGTATTAGTACACAAAAACATTCGCCTTTAAAGATAACATCACTTATCTTAGTATTGTAATTCACTGGGTGGTGAAAAGATCCCCCTCATATTAATCTATCTGCTACATAAACACGTTCACAGAAAGCACATTTGTTTCCTTGAAAAGTGATTTTTAAATAGCATTATGAGCCCTGCTTTGTTTTAGATCATTATGAGCCAATCTGCAAAATGAACACGACGAGGGAGCAGAGCACCAGCCACACTTTCTGCTGTCCACAGGCACATGACAACTGAGCCCCAAGGATGGGGCAGTGCCAGGGACACTGCTCATCATTGCTGCACCTCTGAGCTCCTCCAGGGACACTGGTACCAGGCACACCAGTTCCTCCTGAGGATGGAGCAGCATGCTTTCATTCCCTAAAATGTGAGACAAGGTGAAGGGATGCTGGTGCTGCCTCCCTGCACTGGTGATGACACTTGGGAAGCACCTCCAGCTCTGCCCAGGGGTGACCTGTCCCATATTCCCTGCCAGCACACCAAGGATCTGACAAGCTGCAGGGGAGGATGGCTGGGGTGCAGTTCCCCCAGGCAGAGGAGACATTTCCTGGGAGTAGCTCATCAGCATGGAGAGGTTTTGCCAGTGCCAGCTTGTGCTGTGACTCACGGCTCTGCTCCCCTGCAAACCAAAGCACTGACTCTCTAAAATGATTTTCAAACAAATGCTCACAGGTAGGATGATAAATCCACTGCAATTCCAAAATATACTTAGCAAAGGAAGACTTTTCTGGCTGTGCCACAGACAGTGCTTGACCTGTCCTTGTGGCATTTGCCCAGGAGCACACATGGAAAGTGTCAGGTCCATCAAGGTTAGGTCAGCTCTTGGTATCTGCAGAGGCAAAACGGGTCCTTCACAGCACCCAGCTTTCTGCACCAGGCAGAAGGGGAGTAGGATTTTTATGTTATAATGCTTTAAACTGCCTCTTCTATCACCTGTAGGTACTGGAGTCCATTACTGGATGCAACTCACAGATGTTCCTGTTTATGGTGCTTTTCCCACCTCTGGCCATGCAAGGGCAAAGAGCCCAGCTCCCTCCAGCCCAGCCTCTGGGTGAGGGTTGCTTTGAAAACAGATTTTTTAATTTTTTTTTTTTAATTGCTTTCAAAATTCTCAAAGTAGAAACTGCCTTATGGTGCAGCTGGGTGCAAAATGTTCCTCTGGTCCTTTGAAGGGACAGGGAAGAGTCTCCCAGATAGAGACACTTGTGCTTGGACAGATGAACAGACACCATTATCTTTGACTCCTCCAGGGAGGGCCACTGCCACCTCCCCTCCTCTTCTGGATACACACATTTCCCTGGAACACAAACCCAACCACTCCTGTGTTTCACAGGGCAGCAAGAGCCTGTCTGCCTGGAGGTCTGTGTTTCAGAAGGGACGGTTACAACGCAGCCAGAAGATAAACAAGCTCTAATATCTTGTTTTTTGCTACTGAGCTCCTGTTATCAGCAGTGACTGACATTTGGTGGGAGCTCTCGTTTTTGTACACTCAAGTGCTATTGTGCATTTTCTGATAAGAAACCTCAGGAACAGAAGTGTACATCTGAGAGTGACAGAAAAACCTCCTTTCAGTCTGACTGCATTCCCACTTCCACCAGTGCTACAGCAGCTTAGGAGCTGCTACCAGTTTGCAGTGGAACATAGGGAGGATCAGAGTCACACAGTATCTAAAAAAAAAGTCAGTCGAAGAATCTGGTGGAAACATTAGAGATAAAGTTTTCATTTTGCTTTGGCAAAATGAATTTTTTTACTTATTTTCTAAAGATAAATGTATCTGTTTGGATACAATCTCTTTTCACCTGCTCTGCAGCACATGTGGTCACCTTTGGCTTCCAAAGCACCACGCTCATCCTAACAGCAAAGTTCTGTTTTTCCAGTTTTAAATACATATAACAAATCCCTCCACTCTAAGTAAGATTGAGGCCATGGGACCATGGTCCTGATTTCTGCAGCAGCAGAACCAAGGTGGGAATCAAATCTTCAGTGGAAAGAGCCTGCACCCTTTCTTTTTTCTTTTATTTCACCCTCCAGCATTTTCAGGAACCTGTTTCATAAAGTTTTTCTATCTAAGTACTGTCTCTTTTATTTTTCTTTTATTTCACCCTCCAGCATTTTCAGGAACCTGTTTCATAAAGTTTTTCTATCTAAGTACTGTCTCACTACCCAGATCCCACATTGCTGTGGGTATTTTCACCTCCCCTACAGTAGAAAGTGTAGGGTGTTAGGAACAGCATCAGCCATCTAGCACCAAAGTTCAGCCCAGATAATGCCACAAGGCATCCTGGAGCTTCAGCAGCCTGAAGAAAAGCAGCAAAGAGGTTTTCTTTCTGCCAGCTTTCTTTGTTGAGGCAGAGGTGAAGGTCTCACCCCTGGGTGTAGGGTCTGTTTGGAAACAGTTGGTGCTGTAGTGACAGCCCAGGCAATGGGGAGGGATGTAGAGCTACCCTGAGCTACCAAGGGATATTCAGTCTGGGGACACAGAGCCAGAAGGTATTCCTGTGCTGCAGCACTGCCTGGCTGCTCTCACCAGGCAGGCCAGAATGGATGGAGGATTTGAGGTGGCAGCAAGGCTGAGTCATTCCCGATACACGCTAGGGCAGGCAGGGTGCTGAGCTGAGCTTTCTGTTGTTCTCAGGTACAAATCACAGCTGCTTGGCCCTTTTTCCCATCCTCTCCTCCCTAGAGGGTTGTTTGAGGGATGAAGTTTGAGCTGTGCCTACCTGGAACTCGTGTTAGCAGAAAGGAAAATGCCAATTACTCCTGTTTTTAAAACAGGCTGAAAGAACATGCTTTCCCTGATTTTATTTTTTTGGTTTTTTTTTGTTTTTTTTTTTTTTTTCCTTTTCATTGCTGATTTCCTGGTGGTACTGGCTGAGAGAAAAACCAAAACATCACCACTGATTCATCAAACATTCTAGGCTTGCTTGTGTTTGGCAGCAATCTGGAGATGGAATGAGATGCTATGTGGTGACAAAGGGAACGTACATGCTACCACGTCCCAGCACAGGGCACGCGGCTCCCTCCCAACAGCAGGAATTAGAAAAGCACCAGGTGGAGTTTAACAAATGTTCCCATTTTGCTAAAAAGTTCCATATGCTCTGCACACAGATTCCCCATGTCAATGGGGATTGGAGCCCTTGGTGCAGCAAACAGGAATGAAGGAGAGCCCACAGTGTCACGGCTCTCCGTGGTGAAGTGACCTCCACTTGTGTGAAAAGACCAAAACTCCTCAAAGCCACTTTAAAAAACACACAAGTGGCTGTGTCACTGGCCACAGGTGGGCAAACAAGGAGAATTTAGAAACATCCAACAATTCACCTCAAAGCTTTGCTCTGATGAGAGAAGAATCCTTTGCTCACATGAAGGATGCCACATCTGCCTGGGGAACAGGCGCCCAGAAAACACAACTGAGCTCCTTGGCTCATACTCAGTGGACTTCATTGCTCATACTCTTTGGACTTCAAACACTTCAGCCATTAGAAGTAGGTGTCTCTGAGATAAATCTAGCTCCCTTTTCATTTTGTTTCATCTTTTGAAGCACATTTGAATAGTTCAATTTTACAGCAGCCAGGGAGGAGAGCTATGCTTGCTCTCTCCATGTCTTCAGATATATTTTAGGGGTGAGGGGAGTTTTAGGAAGGAATTAATAAACTATATGGAAGAAAGACTTATGGGCTTTTCAGCCACTGTGTTTGGGTTATTAAAATATGCTTTGTTTTCTTCACACATGGTGGAAGTTTTATAAATTATTCTTATGGAGATGATACTTTGTATTAATGACTGAAAAGCCCTAAAGTTAGATGACACTTTGATTGCTGCTTTCTCTGGGTAAGTAGCAACAATATCTCTGCTTCTTAGGAAAATGAATATTCCCATTTTCCCCCAAACTAACCACTGCAGATATGAAGACAACACCAGAATTTCTCTTTGTTTTTCAAAATGTGTTCAGATGCAACCCACCAAAATACGCCAATGCGCAAATTTGTGAGACAACTACTGTTCAAAGATGGTGAGTGGAACTGTACAAAAGACCCAGAAATTAAGTCCTTTAACATGTTAAAATATTTTCTGTAGGTGGTTGTGCTCTGCCTCTGCTCAGGCTATAGAAGAGAGAAAAAAATCAACACATCCTTGCCTTTCTGACTCAGAAGACATCTTAAAGGATCTGTTATTGAGGACTAAACTGGCATCTTGAAACATTTCTTGAGGCTTAAGGACTATCTGCAGTGCTCCTGAGCCAGCCATGGAAGATGGAACATCCTGGGATACTACAAGGATAATTAGGAAACTGTCAGTGCTTCACTTGCTGTTCTGACACCAGCACAACCAACCAGAGGAAGAGAGAGAGAAAATAGGGACCTCCTTCCCTTGGGACCACCAGTGTGTCACACACAGGTTGGGTTAGGAATGAAAGTGGCATTTCCAGTCGCACACGTAACCTCTACAGGACATGGGGACATGTCCAGCATCAGACTGACACAGCATCCAGCCTTGGACTGAAGGATCTTGTCTGATTTTAGGGGATTTAAAATATACGGAAGACAGTTTGGGGTTTGCTTTTTCCCTCCAATATTCCTGAGAATTTGGTAAAAAAACCCAGCACACACATACAGGCACATGGACTAGGGGTGTCTTTCCCAAACACTTCTTAAATATTTCTGAAGTACAGTGACTATTTGATACTTGTACTTTACCTTCTAGGAATTCTAGCTACTAAGGGAAAAAAAAGAAAGTAAAGTGTTTTGGAGAAAGAACTATAAGTATCTCAGTATCTATAACAGATTCTGAAGAATTTATCCTGATAAAAATCAGACAGGAGATTTTGAACATAAAAACATGATAGTGGATTTTGAATGCATAGAAATTTTTTTTTTCTGAAAGTAACAGGAATAAATTACTTCGTAGCACATAAAGTTATTAGTTGAAAAAGTGTTTGTAAAATGCCTCATATGGATATTTTTTCATCAGTTTTCACCAGGACATTAGTAAAGTCAAACTTATTTTCCCAGAAACTTGCAGAGCAAGAGTAAATTCAAACAATAAGTTATTCTCAATGCACTGTGGAGTGCCTCACCACCGGACAGGGCTGGCAGATGCATGTGTACATTGGATGATTTTGAGTGATAAAAGCACATGTTTGGGGGTTTGGTTTGAGGCATACTTTCCACAGGATGAGATCTCTGATACCCATTATTTGTTTTGCTCTTGCCAAGTCAGAGAAGTTTCAAGCACAATAACAACTGCTTAATCTGTTAAAACATTTACTTAATATTAGCAATACAGAGTGCTACTGAGGGCTGATACTAATGCAAAAATACTATGATATTTCCTATAAGACATATAAGTTTCAGTGGCTCTTTACACAAAAAAAATATAATTAAGAAAGTTATTTAGCTAATCATCTCTGCATCAGTATCACTAATGCAGAATTTTATTTAGGTCCAATATACACCAGGACCAGAGCAGGTCAGGTCTTAGTTGAATCCTGTGGCTTTGCACTGCAAAACTGGCCACTGAAACTACACATGGACAGTCCAGTATCCAATGGCATCAGCCTAATCTGTCACAGCCTTTCCTGTTGTGACATATAAGGATCCAATGAGAAACCTCAAATTGCAGGATGGTAGGACTGTGGTGGGATATTTTTGTGGTTTTGTTTGGCAGTTGGTTGGGGTTTTATTCAGATTTTTATCAGTTAGCCACATTTTTAAAAACTTATCTATAAATTTTATAGAGTATATTTATCCAAGTTGTTATGGCAATGGTACATTAGAAATCAGATGAAGTATTTGTTGGCATGACAAAATTAATTGTTGCCTAGGGTCTGGAACAAACAACAGTAGAGATAACATGCCACTAATATGGCTTGTTTGAAGTGACAGTACTGTATCAATTAAACTGGGGCTATGGTACACAGCCTGCCTAAGCTATTTAGCTCCTGCTTGGGGATGTGAAACTTTACATTCTGTGTCAGGGAAGAAAGGATAGGCTTACTGTGCTAATGAGGAGCAGGAATTTACCATTTTTCTGTAACATACACTCACTTTCTTGTCCAGTGTTTTGTACTCTTGTTTCCTTCCTCAACTTGGAACATGAACAATATTTCTGTGCCTCCCACAGAAACAGCACTATGGAAGTCTATTTTTCTTCCAGGTATATAGTGGACTAAATTAAATTTTGTCTCAAAATAAGCATAAATCACAGTGCTCTAACATCACAGGAAAGGCTGGAGCTGCGGGGATTCAGGCCATTGCCTAAAGCCCTTTCTTTAGGATTCCTGATCATGTCTCCAGTTTGATAGTGCTTATAATCAAAAATTTGTGGCAGGGTGATCTCCTGAGTAAAGGGTACAGAATCACTGAATTTCAACTCTGCAAAGAGGAAACAAAGGCCAGGACAGCCCTCTTTTGGAGGGATTTAGTTGGTGTATTAGCCTTAGCCCAGATCTTTGGAGAGGAATTAATTTCATCTGCAATATAGGACATAAATCTCTCTGTAAGGAGCATCACTAACACCACCCACAGGTGCTGTGGAAGCTTTTAACCTTCAGAGTCAATGTAGGCAATGGACAAACTCAAGTCCCAAAACCTGTGAGGTGAATTGTGCTCATCAGGTGAAGCATCCCATGTCTGGCAGTGTGAGCCACATCTGCAGGAGAGAACCTTTCAGTCCCACTTTCCCTGAGTTTTAACCCTTGGTCCTGTGGAGCAGAGCCACAAATGTGACCCATGTACTTGTTCCAGTGTGTTATCTTAGCTGACACTGACAGATATTGATATAAGATGAATTTTTGATATGAAAACACCAAGGCTCTTATCTGCTGTCCAGAGAAAACACCTTTTACTTGAAAAATGCCCTTTTTTTAATTTGCCATACCTGGGTGCAGCCAAGCCTTGTGAAGGAATGCACTTTTCAAACCATACATTCAAAACCAAAAATCAGCTGCTAGAACCACCAGCACATGTAACATTATATAAAAGATTTTGGCCCACAAGTGTGGCCAAAAACCAAAACAAAAGCAGAGTAGCTGTACAAAATTGTATTCCATCTTGTCCTAGGAAAGTGCAGGTTTCAACAGTTGTGCTTACAGCATAATGTAGGCATTGAATGCAGCTATGATACCTTATAGGAACCTTTAATAAGACATCCTAACTTTTGTGTCCATCCAGCAGGACTGTGCTGCCAGGAGATATCATATTTACAATATAAAAGGGGACGTATTTTAGATTTGTCCCAATTAACCTTGTAACGAGATGTATTGGAGTGCTTATTAATGACAGTAATGAGATGCAGACAGGACAATGTATAAAACATCATTGGCATATAAATTGAATTCATATACACAGATACCTTTATGCGCTGGACATGGAGGGAAATTACGAAGAGGCAATTTTGTAGGGAAAAAAGGCTAATTAGAAAAAAATTCAATACTTTTCCTAGCTTGTATCCATCAATGTTAGAAAACCTGTTTACCTACTGACTGAGGAATTGTTTTCACTGCTTTTACCATACAAGTCACAAAACTAATTTTATGATGGTTCTCTTGAAAGTATTTACTACAAACAGCGAATGTCCATTATCCTTGAACTATGCATTGTTCTGTTTAATTTACTTTGGTATACATGCACAATTTAGAAGCACATCTTCTCTCTCTTCTGAAAGATACTCTAAATAGAAGTTTATTTCTCATTGACACAAGTTTTAATGACTTTATTTACAAAGCTATTACAAGTCTAGATTTTGGCTGGCAGCATAAAAGCCCTAATTCCCTGCCTTAAAAACTACCATTTTTAAGTTATGTGGGAAATGTCCACTTAAAATATGTAGATCTACCACGTAAGTGAACTTATTCACAAACTCAAGTGCCCTGTTCTATCATCACATATCTTCATTAAAGTCATGGCTAAATCCCATCTAACTTGGAAAAAATCTAAGGTGAGCTATTAACAAAATAGAGACTTAAGAATGATGGTCATGGCCGGCAATAACAACAAACTGATTACCATGCTGAGCTTCATAATAGCATTTCACTTTCTTTTCATTATTGGAATTATAATAAACAGATAAATTACATCCGCACATACACAAACAGGTAGGTAAGCATGGCTGAAAAAGTCAGAAAATCACTTTGTCAGGGGAGTGATTGGATTTCAAAGGATAACAGAAATTATGTACAGTAAAAGTAATAGCTCATGCATGACTTATAGTGATCAGGAGAGGCAGGAGGCAACGGAATAAAGCTTCAGATACCTCAGAGTTTTTCATATTATTGCAATCGTATCCTGCCGTGTTACTTATTACTTTTTAAAATACTAAATGAAGGGAAAATATTTTTTTCAGTGTTGTTTAACTCTGAAAACCACCACACCTCCCCAGTAACTTAATTCCCCTCCCCCCCTTTTTTTTAATTAGTCAGAAGGGGAGGAGGAATAAAGGAATAAATAATAAGTGGGAAAGGGAGGGAAAGGCAGCAACAGTCTTGGAAGAACTTCATGCAGTGAGTCAGACAAGGTGCAGAGGTGAAGGACAGGCCCCCAAAATATCAGAGCCTGTCCTCTGCCCCACCTCTCTCTGCAGGGCTGCCTGGCCCTGTGCAAGAGAAGGCACCAGGTGCCAAGGGACCAGGTGCCACCAATCCCTCACTCAGCCAGCACTGGGGAGGTCAGGGCTGCTCAGCACCCAAGTCAGAGCCCAAAGGGGTTTTCCCCCAGGATCTGTACAACATTTAGCAGAAGGGTCCCAGACATGGGTGTAGAACATCCCTTGCCCGAGGAGACTTTAATCCACATGGACAAACAATGGAAGAGGCCACCCTGGAGACCCACTGAAGGGAAAAGGTCCAGTCTTCTGGTCAGTACACTATAATAAGCCAGTGATCTACACTTTCACCAGATGGATCTAAACTAAACCCATGCAAAACCAGTATTTTTCCCTTAATGCAACAGCTTCTGCTCAGCAAAGGTTTGAAATCTGTGCTGCGAAGGGAGGGGAGTCCATTCCCAGAAACTCTTATCTCAGACTGGTGCCGTGGAGTTTTTAAAGTCTACAAAACTCAGCACATGATCACAAAATGTTCAATATCACACCATGTGCTGTTTGTTTCAAGTTCATCCTCTGAGCTGCCTCAGACAGGTTTAGGGAAGGTGTCTGGGCTTTACACTCCTAGAAGATTTTACTGCTCCTTCACTTAGGGCTTTAAATATGAGCTGATGGCTGCTGTGCACATTATCTTAACTTCTCCATTTTATTATAGAGTATTACACTGGTGAAATGGTAAATGCAAAGCAAGGCATGACTGAGTGACCAAAATACTGGGTTGGGACTACCTAAACTGCCAGCTCCATGGGAGTGTATCAGCAGTGTCAAGCCAGTTCTTCTCCCTCAACTTCAGTCTAACATAAACTATTATAAATTTTTTTATTATAGTCTTTTTGCACTTGTTTTTGGAAAGAACTTGTTGGTATGGCCAAGTCTATTACTACTTTTAATTTTTTTTTTTTGCAAAATAAAATTTATTTTAGTGCTCTTGCTTCAAGTGTCACAGCCATATGTTATTTTGTGGAAAGTTGTAGGTCTCCCTTTATCTGGACTGCTACAGACCTGGACTTGGCACCTTGACATACAGCAGGCCCCATGCTCAGAATTAAGTGGGTGGTGAAGTCCACTGATATCTCCTTTACTTTATACTCAGGGTTTGTAGAAGTTTTGCTCAATTTCTTTTCATTTAGCAGAACAGAAATCTCTGACTACTATCACCACCTCCCCTTAATATGCAGTTATGACTGAAAACAGGAGGTCCAGAAAAACAATTAGCAAGCAGTCTAATTGCAATTGATACATCAAATGCCAGCAGATGAGTAGCATTGGAAACCAAAATATGCATCTCATAAATTCTAGTTTTTACTTCAGGGATTTGTTTGTTCTTTGCTGATGAAAAATCACAGCTAAGGAACTAAGCACAAAAATCTTGCTACTGAACAAAAAAAGCTAAATTAGCTATTGAGTACCCATTGCCAAGGGCAATACATTCAACAGAGGATATGATGATGACAGATGAATCCTCATCACACTCTCACTCTACAAAATGAGTGTACAATGTCTTAGATAGTTTCACTCGTGCTTGAGTCACCTTCCTTCCACAGCAGCTGCTTGCAACTCTATCAGTGAAAGCCAATAGAGATATGATTTTCCATCATTAATATGACAGAATCACTCCAGTTTTCAGCTGACAGCGCTGGATTTTTATGGCTGTTCATGCCTTTTCCTTTCCTGCTACTCCTTCCTATTTATCTTTTTTCCCTGGGAACTTTATTCTCTTCCTTTCTCCGTTTCCCCTGTTACTGTCCCTTGAGCTAACAGAGATTCCTTCACCTTTTACACCCATTTTTCACCTTTCACAAAGGTTGTTTTTTGTTTCAGACAACCATAGAAATGAAGCAATGACAGTACAAGATGACTTCATTCAGTCCAGCACCTTTCAAACAGATTCGAAACACAATCCAGTGATGAGCAACACAATTTCAGCATTAAGAAACAAGAAAAGACTGGTGTGGGTAAGATTAATTCCTGAGTATTCAAAGCCCAACAGGAGGACAAGTTTGTGAACCTTGTGGTGTTGGGTCTTCCTGGAGAAGTTGATTTTCCATGAAGTGAGAAGCTCAGGTAATCCATAGCTGCCCTAACTGCACCCTCAATGGACATTTCTGCTGTCAGTCCTTGTTGTCAGGGGTACATCATCTATCAGCCAAAAAATGCCATCCATTATGTACACTAAGACACCATAAATTTCACCTGTCTCCACGTTTTTGCTTGGCATGTAAAAGTTCTGAAGCTGCTCCCGGGCTTGGCACGGGGCCTGGCTAGAAAAACATATCGAGGCCATTGCTGACACAGGCACAAACCTCGCTGCCTTCTTCACCAGCACAGCCCCAGCCATGCCTGCACGGAGCAATTACTCACCGGGCTCCGAGATTCAAATCACACTTTCCCTTTAAGCTAAGCAAGCACATTCTTAACAAAGCCATCAAACCCATCAACATGCTTGCTAATTATTAGGAAATAAAACCATGGCCCATGCTCCCAGGATTCTGAAATTACCAGAGACCAATAGCAAGATGCAGCAGGAAGCGCATGAAAGTACCTTTGTTAACGTCCTTTTTATTCCTTCATCAAATTCATTTTGTTTAGAAAGAATATTTCTCCCTATTTTCTTTTGCCAGATAAGCCCAGAACTGGGGAGCTTTTTTAACAAGGGCTAGCAAACAATGTAGAGCTTTGGAAAGAAACCATGTTTAGACAGGCAAACCACGGATAACAGCGATATTGTGTGTGTCAGGCAAGAGAAAGGAGGGACTACAAACTAATAATGACAGGGCTATTTATTACTGAATAACCAGCCTCTAATTTTAGAAACATAAGGTCTCCTATTTTCTATTGTTCATTTTAATTAGTATTTTCCTTAAATAGTCTCCCTCTTCCTATATGCTATTTATACAATTGCAGAGAAAATATAAAGTACATGCAATGTTAGCAGAATGGCAACAAAACATGCTGTGAGTGGTATGGGAGCTGTGCATTGTCTGCAGCAGGGACAATCTAGAGAATGATTTTGTCTTTTGCAATAGGACATTTTTATTTCCTTGTGGAGAAAATATTTGGCCTTCACTATCCCACCACAGCACTCCATCCCATAGACACAGAGTGAAGTACTTTGAACCCCTTAAGGAGGATGAAGTAGGTAAATATTTCTGTGAAGAATAGCCTTGAGCAGCTGGAGGAATCAGCCCTGAACTGGTCTCTCTCTCTTTAAAATTCCTCTAGGCTTTTTTTTTCCTCTTACCAAGCTGACAAAATGCTTGGCAGTGGCTCAGAGGCTGGTGCACTGCAAGATATCCTGCCTTGCTGTTTCCTTGCACTTCCCTCATCTGCTGTAACCACTTGTTTCTTGACATAAGTAGGTGAGAAACGTGTGATTTAATATGCAGGGGCCCTCAGCAACGTCCTTCACTCACACAATGAAGGGCATTTGGGAAAGGTATATCTTCATCATGGGAAGACAGGGTTTGTTTACCCTCAGAGAACCTAAAAACACTATTCAGAATTATGTTGGATTTCTCCTTCCTCTTCCTCTAAGACAGCACAAAAATTTCTGCCTGATGACAAAGAAGTCAAACAACCATAAAAATGGCTGCAATGGGCAAAAGTCCTTCTCACCTGGGTCTGTTTCCACCTGCAGACACAAATAGATGCCTGGGCAGCAAACAATGACAGGTCAAGCTTAAATAAAATTTATTCCCTTAAATACCACTTAACTCTGGTTTTTTGTCACGTACAATTGCCTTCTTTTAACAGCCATTTGTGGATTCCTACTCCAAGAATGTGTCCATCTTCACCTGGACTCATGGAAGCCCTTTCTGCAAGGAGCTTCTTGTCTGCAAAAAAACCTCCCAGATTCTTGTGTGCTTGAACTCAGCTCTGCTAAATTATTTTGAGCTTCACCTATGATGGCCTTGCATACAGGGAATTGAGAGCAGATTTTCTTTTGACTAGAGCACATATTTTCTAGGCACTCTCCAAAAGGTCCAATGCCCTCACTCTTATTGCTGCTAACATAAAATCCAGAATAAAGGAAAGTAAAGCAAATAGAAGTGGCAAATATAAAGGTGAACACAAAAAAATTGCAAACTGGCTTCCTGTAGGATAATGATGCTGCAGGATTTAGGTGTCTCTGCTCATTAGTGCCATCCCTCTACCACACACATTTCCATAGGCAATGACTGTGTTTTTGACACTATCAGCTCTTACAAATAGGAATGGGAAAAGTGCATTTCATTCATAATGCAAGGGCTGCAAAAAAGGGGTCCAGCTAGAACCAAATTTTACAGATCAATGAAAAATGCTACTAAAATGCTTCTGAAAATTCTTCAAACTCAAATATTTAAACTTAGTGCATCTGCAAGTCTTATAATAGCATATCCCAGGAGAGAAAAACAAATAAATAAACACAATCTGTAAAAGCAGTGTAGATCTCAGCATAAAAGACAAGGGAAAATGGGTTTAAACTGAAAGAAGAGGAATGCAAGAAAGAAATTCTTCCCTGGCACAGGTTGCCCAGAGAAGCTTTGGCTGGAAGTGTCCAAGGCCAGGTTGGACAGGGCTTGGAGCAAGCTGGGATAGTGGAAAGCGTCTCTGCCCATAGCAGGGGGTGGAACAAGATGATCTTTAATGTCCCTTCCACCCCAAACCATTCTGTAGTTCTATGACAGAATATTCTTCCCCGGGCTGCTCGACCCCAGGACGCCACTGTCTGCCTGCACCCCGAGGGTTTTCAAGAGAGCATTTCCCACCGCCAGGACCAACTGCAGTTGGCTGCTCCTCCAGAAGTGACAGGAAAGCAAGGAAAGGCTGTCCATGATGGGATGTTTTGCCCTGGGGCAGGACTGAAGCTCGCATGAGGACTCAGGCGTTTCCTTCATTGACAGACTCGCTTCAGCCTTCGCCAAAAGTGCAGCGCGAGAGCTGGCAAAACCCAGCTGAAATTCAGTTTCTGTTGTGTTGTGCCATGATCCTCCATGAACTGTTGGTGCCAAGTTTTAAGCAACTCCATGTGCAGCGTTTTGTAAATCACTTCCAGATATGCAAATAGCATCATTAAAACATTTGCATATACCCATAAGTTTCTGCTCCAGGTCCATATGCCCAGGCTGTAAGAGAGGGCAGAAAAAAAAACACCTCAGCATGGCATGAGGCAGGTACGTGCGTGGAGGGCGGGGAGCAATGGGAGCAGGAAGGTGCAGAATGTCTCCGGCTGCCCTTTTAGAGCTGCTCTAGGACCCCCAGGAACTAAAACCTATTTTGCAAAGAAGAAAAATGCAAAACACACCCCCCTCCCTCTTCTCTAGGCAAGTAGCAACTGGCTTGAGTGAATGGTCTGTGACATCTCCAGTGACGGGGACGCTCATCCACAGACTTGCACAAAGGTGGGGGCTTTAACCACTCATCATATTTACTTTAATGCTCTCCCACTCTGCAAGACCTTGTAGCATCAAGGCTCCCTCAGCTAACAAAATGCAGCATGAATACTTGAGAAATATGTTTGCAGAAAGAAGAAAACCACACATGTGCAATCTGGAGAGTCACTGCAGGGGTAGAGACCACAGGGACCTCTGAGGAAATGAGGACTGGGGTGGCTTAGCTTTAAGAAAACAAGTCAGACAGGGCATTGGAGAGCAGAGTCAAACACATAAAAAGCTGCTGCAAAGAAGCAGGGAGGAATCTATTTTCCATGCCCATGGCAGAGAGGAGAGGCAGTAATAGGATTAAATTGAAGGAAGAAAGATTAAGGTTAAACATTAGGGAAAATTACTGAACAATGAGGCTAAGGAAGCACTAGAATAGATTGCTTGGGGAGGATGGAGAGATTGACCCTGGAGGTCTTAAAGAATAGATTAGACAAGTGTCCATCAGATCTGACAAGTACAGGTGGTCTTGCCTTAAGGTGGAGAGACGGGGAAGATGGGACTGATATGTATCTTGCGACCTGGAGAAATAGGCAGCACATGAATCCTATCTATCATAGCCCAAACTGCAAAATTATTTTAAATAACATTTTAAAACTACTAAAACCTGTCAAAATTGTAGCCCTCCTGGGGAAAAAAATCCTCAAACAACATATACATTTTTACTCATAATGCTCTTCTAATTGTGTCACAGCCTTGATTTTTGTTTTTACTGGTTTAGGTTTTTTGTATCATCATTCATGCTCTGATGAAATCATTGGGATTTTCTCAAAGTTAAAAAGTGGTAATTTTGAAATTACCACTTTATAATGGGAACATTTCCATTATGATTTTCCTAAAAATAAAAGCATCAGGAAAAGAAATAATTTCATTGACTAATAAAACTGGAATTTTTTTTTGTGTTTTCCCTCAATTATCTTCAATAAATGCCAGTTAGGTACTTCATTCACTGAAGTCATGTATTAGAAAAACAAGCTGAAACTGCCAAATTATAGTTGATAACTACAGTTTGTCAACTATAGTTGATAGTTGAAAAACTATCTTTTAGCCCAGGTCTATAGTGAAATGTAAATACACATCCTATAAACCCTTCAACACATGCCTATGTCCATAATGACCATGATTATCTGGCCATAATGTCATATCCCTAAACTTTCTATAACATGCATATTTGACAAAATAAAATGCGAAAATCCACTGTCCAGAAAAGGCAAACCAAACTGTGCTGCATTTGTTTAAAGAAAAAATAATAAATAAATAACATTTTCGACTTCTTATTCTCCCCAGTTTCAGAGCTGTTTCAGAGCTGAGTATTACTAGCTATATTTTTTGAAGAATAAGCCCAGCCTGTGCAGCTCACCCTGTCCCACACAAGGAAGCAGAGTCTGGAGAAGAAGCTGTCAGAGATTTTGGAGGTGTTTAATTCAATGAGAATTTTCCATCCACTCCCATGAAACCAAGTTTTCTCCCCAGATCTGCTGTTGCTCCAACAAGTGAGGCGTGCTGTCATGTGGCTTCCCTTACTCAGACATACAGACCTAACACAGATGAGTCTATTTATGGATGATTAGAAATAAATCTACAGAACAGAGTCCTAGAAAAAAGTAGAAGAGAGATTTGCCAGTGCAAACAGGTGCAGAACATCGTCTGGAGGGGACCTGTGCTGCTAAATGAAGCATTTTGCAGGATGGTATTTGAGATAAAAGTGTAAAACAGTTTACACTTTATGTGTAAATGATCGAAGAATCCTAAACAGGCTAGTGAAGCTAATTTGTGGCTTGGACAGCCACATGGAAAAGACCGTCAGGTTCACTGCAATCCTCATTAAACAAGAGCAGTGACTGGTGTGGCTTCTGACCACCACTCCTGCCTGTGCAGAAAGCACTGAGCATACATTTGTTTCTTTACACAAAATTGCTTTTATTGTTCAGTTATAACAACTGAACTAATATGATATAAACAGACACAGAATTCACACTGCCAACTTCATAAACAAATCTTTACCCTTGGCCACAAAACATCCAAAAGCAGCACTCCTGCCTGACATTAACTCATTCACAGTAGCCTGTTGAAGAAAACCTTTCTACCACCTTGAAGTAAAGAACATCTGCCACTGCCCTCAGAATAATAAACCCACAATTGCCAAGGTGAAGATCCCAGCCCACTGCCTCATGGCAGTATTTCTGCCCAAGGGGCACACTCTTTAGACAGGCACATTTTTCTTGAGAGTCCCAAACAATAGGAAGGTGCATAAGTGATAACATGCCAAGAAGAATAAGGCTGAATTCTGAAAGAGGGGATTTCAGAAAGCTGGGTCTCCCCTTTCCCTATCCCTGCAAGAACAGGGAAAGGTGCACAGCCTCCCAGCTGACCTGCCATACCTTTCCTCTTTAATCAGACCGAAATATTTAAATAAGGGCATAGCAAAAAGACATCATTAAAAAAGCAGGGCACACTAATTCTTGAACAGAAATACATAATTCATAACGAAAGTTCTCAGTTTGTCAAAAACCTTAAATTCCTCATGCTCCAAATTCTTTGTGAGCCATGTCCTGTGTGACAGGTTCAATATGACACATCCCTGCAGGCCAGCACAACCTTCTGCCTGCACTAACAGGTCTAGTGGATAGCAAAAGGGACTTAGGATTGGCCTTTTAAAAGAAAACACGATTCAGATTACTCATCTAAGAGCACTAGTTATGCAAGTTTCTGTGTCAAAAGAGTTTCTGGAGGAAGAGTGATCTGTGAAAACAACATTATAATTTGTTCTCCAATTAAAGTAACTGTAGGAGTAGGCATGTTCTGTTAGAGCTTGGTTTTGGTAGGAAACATGGTCAACTAGCAGAAGATTTGGCCGTGAAGGTCTGACCAAGCCAGAGCTGGTATAATGTGCAAATGGTCCAACTTGTGTACAAAAGAAACTTTTATACACATTCCTGACTGATTCCTGCACTGAGAAGTCAACATTCAGATCCTGAGGTGTTTGCCAGCACTCGGCAGGGGGGACATCAGTGTTGTGCTGGTTTTAAAAGAATCAACAGATCTTTGCTGTCTGTTGAATGGAACCACCACTGCTGCATCTCTGTGGTGTGACAGAAAGGGAGAAAAGCATGTGCCAGATATCCATTCAGGATATTGAGCATCTTTGGGGTTCAGCTTGCCTTTGACTCCAGAGAGAAACAAAAACTGGGCCCTTGAGAGCAATAAGTAAAAAGTGATAAAAATGAAACAAGATGAATCACTGAAGACCTCATAGAAAAAGATACCAGAACAGGTGGCTATCCAAAGCTATGGAAAGATGAATTTCCAGCATGGAAAAAAGTGCTAAGCACAGCACAACTACACCAGGAAAAACATTTTACTAGGAACAGATTTGTTAAAAAAAAACCCCCAAACTATTTTAAAAACCAGTTTTCAACAGTGCTGCAAACATCTCAAAAGTTTAAAAGGATGATTCTTCTTATTCTCCATATATTACCATATCATTTAGCACAGAATAAAGACCCATCAGTTTAATTATACAGCTAAAGACAGGTGGTTGTTGTTGTTTGCTTTGATGGTGATGCACTGCAACAATAAACAGGCCTGTTATTTCTATATTAGCATATGGGTTCTTTCTTTGATGATATAACACCTGTGGTTACAGTGTATGTTGAACTGGAGAAAATACCTCCTGGAAACATCTCCACAGACTTAAGATTTCAAATTTAGAACAACAAAAGCTCTGCTTGAGTCCCCTGTTGTTGGAAGGAACAGCAATTAATTATCAAAAAAGGAACTAAAACGTTACCATCAATCCTGCTGACAAGAAGTGCTGGTGGTTGCAGTGGACAGGGACAATTATGCACATATCACAGGGCTACAGACAACTTCTGAATTACAATTACACCAGGAAACTCACTACAAATATCACAGATTAATACCACTGAAAAACATTATCAAGACTGGCTTGAAACATATGTTGCACTAGTGCTGGGGGGGGAATAAAACATACACACCAACTTTGGAAAAGATGCCAGCCCAGGCAACATATATGTTTAAAAACTTCACATTTCAAAAGTCTGTGCAAAGAAAAAACACAAAAAAAAACCAAACCAAAAAAAAAAAAAAAAAACCACCAAACTAAAAATAAAAACCTTGTGAACCTTGTGCTGCTACTTTAAGATATTTAGTAACAAATGTTACTAATATTACTAATACTTACTCAAGAAAAAGTGTCCAGTTAGAAATTTTTTAAGTGGAAGTAGAAGAAATGCACCCTCGACTAAAGAACAATCTGTACACAGGAAATGGGGAAGAAATAAAGAGGAATAAATTTGGAAGGCGATAATTAAAGTAATGTTAAGAAATCCTATAAATATAGATTCAAAGATGGAAAATTCAGCAAACAGACTTCAGTAGCTGGCGTTTCTTATTCTCAATCCAGGTTCCATCAGTGGATCTCAAAGCAGTTTACAAATATTAACTGATGAAATTTGCTCTTCTGCCAAGTTCCCATTGACAAAAATCACACCTGTTAATGTAACTAAGTAATGGAATATAGTTTTAGTCATGAAGATTCGAAAACCTTTTGGATGTTCAGCTTCAAAATATCATCTCTAAAGTTTTCTTAACTAGCTGGCCTGGGAAAGGAAAGTTTGCAGGCTGCTCTTAACACATTCAATTTCCATCAGCAGGGAGTTTTTATCAATCCTCCAGTGTCCCAGTCAAAAAAGTACTGATCAGTGAGAATAACTACGTGACACAGACCTAATGGCCCCTTAATTCAGTCCTTACTTGTTAGATATTAAATAGCTGAGCTTGGAATTACAGCATGCTTTAGGTTCATTGGTCACATCCTCCTCTGCTGTAAATTGGCATCCTCACTGATTTTAACAGGGTTCTAATACTATATTCCAGTTGAAT
The DNA here is from genome assembly GCF_031753505.1 of Anomalospiza imberbis. Classification (NCBI taxonomy): domain Eukaryota; kingdom Metazoa; phylum Chordata; class Aves; order Passeriformes; family Viduidae; genus Anomalospiza; species Anomalospiza imberbis. The sequence continues at coordinate 18,661,949 of NC_089691.1, read as the reverse complement.
ATCAGGACAAATATCACTTATGAAGATCCCCACTGTAGTCTCATAGCACACAAAATTTAAAAGTCATTCTGTTTTAGATAGCCACTGTTAAAACAACAAAAAAAGACACAATATAGCCTAGAGTGGCATAATGGTATTCTGTGATTATGCTATCTTGATATCATTTACCATTTCTGCTACAACCTCTTTTTTTCTTTGCCATGTTCCCATTCTTCCAGAAAATAAAATCTATAATATGTAATAATTTAGAATTAATATCTTGATTCCCTAGATCCTTTAATGAATTCAAATGCACCTAGGGAATCCAACCAAAGACATCTGTTCATGAATAGTGAGAATTATTACCAAGTCCTGGTGGAGACGGCAAGATGCCATCTCTTGCTGAAGTACCTCCCAGCTGAGAAATCAACTGTCTCCTGGCTGAATTTCCTTGTGTCAAGGTTTTCCTGTGTTATGTCTCTTGGGATTACTTACTAACAAGAACTCCCTCCCAAACTTTTACATCCCCCAGAAATCAGGAAGATGAGCCTGGCATTCTTTTTGTTGTCCAGCTACACGTGCATACTACCTTTACCATATAAAATAATGATGGTCTCAATTAATACTAATTACTACTCCAAACTTTCACAAATCCCTTTTTAATCATCTTTGGGTTTAACTGATTTACCCTAAACCCCTCTGACTGCCAAAAAATTAACATTTCATTAGACAAATCATAACCTACTCCCTATTCTCCAAAATCCAACCCATCTGGAAATATTCTACCTCATCAAATGTCAGACTTCCACAGTATAATGGAAAACTACTTTTATTTAAAAACCACACATACATACACAGAGCAAGTGTGATGCATCTATACTTAGAGATGCAGATCTAGAAATATCACCACACCCACATCCCACCCACCACTCACTACATTCCAGAAGATGTCCACTGCCTTTACCAGTTACCATCTTACTTCTTCATTACTCTTTGCAGATCTTCTCTCCCCCTTCCAAACATCCATCAGAGATTAATTTACCTCTACTGTCAGAAATGTAAACCATCAGCAGCTTGTTATATTGAAGAGGTTAAATGAAACTTTTGACATGACTTGTGTTTAAAATCCATCTTTAGCTGATGGCATGTCATCAGCTAGAAAATGTGTAATCAGGAGAGCAGACCTGAAAGTCTGAAAAGTCAGAGAATGCAAAGTTCTGCTGGAGGCTTTTCTTTCCTCTTTCTTTTTCTTTTTTTTTTTTTTTTTTCCTTTAATTTAACAAGTTCTAAAATATATTTTCTATTTTTGGCTTCAAGTGTGGCTATGGTCTGAACAGTGACTGTGTAAAAATGGCACCTTCCTACTCAAAAGATCTGCTCCTTCTATGCATTCTGAAAAAAAATAAAGCTGCTTCAGAAAATCTATGGGGCCAACCTCCAGATGGATAATCAAGGTATGGGAAGCAACATCCATTCAAGACCTGCCCCTTGGTTTTCCTGCTTTGTAATTTGTTAGGCCCACATAAATAACAGAGATGCACATGTTTTGATCTTTCTCTAAATTGTCATTTTGTCTTTTCTTGGTTTGTTTTTGTCTTTTTACAAGTTCCTGTTTACAGCTGTCAACAGCACTTATGATGGTACAGGAAGGATGGGACAATTACAACGTTTTGTTCACACACATCCAACATTACATATCAGGCTAAGGAGCATCTCTTGTGCCTTCCAGCACCCAGAGTGCTCAGGCTTACTTGGGATTTTACCCAAATTCTAGTTAAAATCTTATTACCTGACCATGCATCTTGGCTGGACCTTTATGTCCCAAACACCAGTCTCAAACCAGCCTTAGGGACAAAAATGTTGAGGAACAAACTGCAGTGAGCTTCTCTACCTTCAGGTCATGATCCAAACAGTACAGCATGTGCACCTAGACCTTGAGCATCCCTCACACTGATCAGATCATGCATGAAGGATGATGATCATGCAGGAGGGCATTGCAGGACCACAGAGCCCAGGCAATCTGCTTTGCCCCCACTATGCAAAGCCACTTATTTTAGCTCAGTGCAGTGCCTTTGGTGGTTCTTATGAAGACACTGAGGACGCTGTTTCACAGCCAGCAGTACAAGTCTGTGGGCTCACACTTACAGGACACCAGCTCCTCACATCTCCCCACTCCAGGAGCTCTCCCTGCCTGATTTCTAATGAACCAGCAAGATACAGCAACTGCAGAATCCCAAAAGACCTATTCCTGTTTATTGCCAGACTACAGCCACCATTTAATTCCTACACCAGCTCCTCTTTGACCCCACTGGCTCACAGCCAAATCACCTCCAATTCATCCTCTGACCTATGAAGCACAGATTTGGGATGTTCAGCCTCTGTTTGATATTATACATGTTCTGATCTGTTCAGTGTTTTTTCATGCTTTCTGACTCACTTTTATCCATGGCACTTTCATTCCCCACTAAATTATCCCAATGCATGTCATTAAAATATCTCATCATCAGAGGTATTATTCCACTTTCTACCTCTTTTACCTTGTGTGGATTGATTAAATCAGCATGATGGTAGCTGAGTAGTGTTTAGGACTCAGTGTGACCACATCTCATTTGTTCATAAAGGATTTTCCTTTCTCTGGATGCCAGGGGGGTACAACCTGATGTTCACTTATTAATGCCTTTTCTATTTAGAAAATCAGTTACCAAAATTGTTCCAGGTTAGTTTGTTTAATCAAAACCACCAGATAAAATTAACACAATATTGACAGAAAGAGAACTTTAAACCCTGCAACTCTGCCAGTATTAGCTGCTCCAAGGTAATTCTCACAGTCTTGTTCTAACTTGCAGCAAACTTGAGATAATAATACCTTAATAATAATAATACCTTAAATTTATACAGCAGTTGTTCTCCAGAACTATCCAAAGGCACTTTAGTGACTATATATAGTCATTACTTCACCTACCACCAGACTGAGGCTACCTTAGGATGGAACAAAGCACTCGCTTCCAGCACACTGCACCTTTTAAAATGAGATCAGAAAAAAAATAAATTCTCCATTGTTTCAGGTAACCAGTTAAGTACACAGAGGGCTGATCTCCAGGAGAATATTCACAGGAGACCTGGCCCCAGTCCTGGGCAGTGTTTCCATGCTTGGTTAGATGTCCCACGTGCCTGGGATATCTGTGTTTTCTATGTACATAAAATACGCGTTGTCTCTCTTAGAGGGGATGTCTCAGCCTGCCGCAAACCCACAAAAGGAGGATAGCGGCCAGAAGACTAAATTACACCCCAAAGCCCTTAGAATGAATGTCTTTTTCATCTTGTCAGTCCTCAAACCCATGGCTTCCCGATATTTGCAATTCCAAATTTTCTGTGTGTTCAGTTATTTTCATGGTAATTTGCACCAAAATTTGAGCCTTTCACCATGTGCTTGTCACTAACTGCCTTGCTGATAAAAGTGGGAAGATTTCATCTTGTTCCTAAGTCCCTGCTTGCAAAAATACCTCTTTTTCTGCATGCAAACAGCAGAATTTGTTGAGTGAGAAGCCTTATTTCTACATGTGCTCTTCTCTCTCTCCCGCCCGCCACAGTCCCTACATGGCCACTCAGTTTCTTGGCTACAGCAGCCACCAGCAAGTTAACAACATGTCCCCCTACATGCTTGGCGAGGCTCCACGACGTATCTGCTGGCCCATTCTCTTGCTTGAGAAATGCTAAAAAGCATTGCTGGCATTTACATGTCTCATTGCTGCGCTGCCATCGGCCCAAACACTCCTCTCCTTCCCTTTCCCTCCCTTCCCAAGCAGCAGGAGCACAGGAGGAGCATCCTGACCCAGCCTCACGTGGTAATACCAGCCTGGGCATTGAATAGCTGGGCTTGCTGGAAGCCTGCTTCTGGATACAGGGATTTGCACAGTAGAAGGGTGGCCTGTAGTGGAGAGAATCGTGGCAAAATTATGGGATGCACCATGATTTACAGCACTGGTGATCTGCCACGAGAAACTGCTTCAGCCATATGGTCTCTCTCCAGAAATAAACTCATTACACCAGATAAATACTGTTTCTGGGCATAGTGGGAGCATTTATCCTCTCTGGGAAGATGCAATGTGCCTCGGGACATGGCAAGAAGCCTGGGATCAGATGACCCAGCTGTTCTCACCAAGTGGTGTCACCCTGGGCTGGTTGGTCCTTGTAAAATTTCCAGTTCCTATTGTCTCCACACAACCAGAAGGTCTTGCTGCCCAAGCCTTAATCCCATTTGGATGTGGGCAACCAATGGAGCTGGAGCAAGGCTGTATTTAGCCTTTTATGATCAGACTGAACCAGAGAACAGCCTACTTAAGGCATCTTTCCCCACAATTGAGGCACATGCAATTAGATGACGGCAACAGCATTACAGCATTGGGAAAATGCTTGATCAGAGCTCTCATACCTGTTGGAGCAAAGTCCCCATGGGATGTTTACAAATGGTTTGTCAAAGCAGAGCCCTAAGCATGCACATGACACCCTTTGGAGGGACTGCCAGCACCAGTTAAGGTGGTGCCTGCATTTGTAACACACGATTTTCACACTTGGTGCTCTGTGGAGTGTGTCAGGTGGCACCAGACTCTGGTGGCATTAGGTCCCACGGAGGTGCCACGAAGCTGTTGGGGCACCTGATGTTGGCAGTGAGATGTGAATGTCACTGCAGGGCCAGCACTGGCTCCGAGCAGAGCGGGACCTGGATGATTAACTCTTAAAGGAAGGCTGCATTGTGCTCCAAGGTAATTTTACTCTGGCATTGATTTGAGGTGCAATTTGAAATTCATGACAATCTATGTAAATGTGCTTGTGACACTGAAGAGACACACAGTGCGGATTATGCGTGACATCTTAAGAGCACACAGATTTTTCCATAAATACTCATACAGCATCTGCCTTTTAGACATCCTGGACGTTCTCTGGTCTCGGGTTACATCCATCACATTTTAAATAACCCCCATGATTATATCAATACAAAAGAATTTAGTTTGCCTTCTAATTCTATCTGCAGATTTAATAATCTTCTCCGTGTAAATGTAGCAGAGAATAAGATATTTAAGGGTCATGGGTACTGATCGTCCATCTTTTAAAGTGGGAAATGTAAGAGGAAATGGAAACGGTGAGAAGGGGAAAGGAAATGCTGGAGAAAGGAGGAGAAAGCAGCCGTCCCTCCCTTGCTTTATTTTCCCTCTGCATTGATAAGGCTGCTTGACCACAAGGAGGACAGTGGTGATATTCCAATGTTTCTTAACACAGCATGGCCTCCCAAATGTCAATAAAACAACCAAGAAGAAATAGGGACACAGTGATCTAAAGCAGACAATATGCTGACACTGTAGGTAACCCTAAAGGGGTTAAATCCAAAACGAGTTACAGAAAGAGGCTCTTTCATGAGTGAGATAAATATGACTAAAGCACTTTTACTAGAGACAGTTAAAAATAAAACCTTAAAGAAGAAAAACCTGCATTCATTTTACCCGACAGACACTATTATTTCTAGATATTTCAGATTCATTTGCAAGTTAGGAAAATTGTGTCTGGGGAAAAAAAAAAAGTTAGTAATCCCATTTACAAGCAGAAATTCTACTGTGTTGAGTCATAAACTGCCCCCTTGCCTCAGCTGTATTCGGCTCCGGAGTTAAATCTATCCTTGCGCTCTTTCCTCACCTCATTTAGCAGTGGGGATATCTTTTGGATTAATTAGAGCAATCCTCTCACTCAGTAACAACCAGTTGTTTTCTGGTCAACCATTCTGCGTAATTGTTGTCTCTGATCCATAGAGACTGGGGTTATTTTTCACGCGCAATGAGCGCGGCCGGCCCCGGGCGCTGCGCGGGGCGCGGAGCCGGGCGCGGAGCCGCTTCCCGGCTTTGCACCGTTCGGCGATGCCGGCAGAGGGCAGCCAAGCAGGAATAATCCCAGCCGAGCCGGGATGCTGGCTCCAGGTATTCCTCAGCTCAAACAACTGGCCTCAAAACCCTTTTTTTTCCTATCCCCCTCTCCAGATTTTCCCTCCCTTCCCGACACGCGCATCCCGGGCAGGGCAGCTCGCTGTTTCTTACCCAGCCCTCTCCACCTGAAGAAGAGGCACTGCACTGCCCAGATAACTGGTGAGATTTTTAAAAGATATGTTTACTAGAGGAAAAAAAAAAAAACCCACCCATCCTGAGAAAGTGACCACCAGAGTGGTAACTGGTGTTTGCACAAGCTTCACGTCTTACTGCGTGATCCAGCTGTAACGAACAGCACGAATAAAGTCGTGCTTTTTATCTTCAAATTATAGCAGAAAACAAAGGGGAATGTTGGTTTTGCAGTGGAAGAACTGGTAGCTAAATCCTCGCAGGAGGGCTAAGACCTAGGGATCAATCTTGAAAATATTCACTCATGGAAAGCTTGAGGGTTGTATGACTGTCCTTCATGAGCTTACACATGGACGTCTTCTACAGATATTTATAAATACCAACATACATCTAAAATCTTTGTGAGCACAAAATTTCTTAATCCCTCTTACTATTATCAGCCATCAGAACAGAATGTGACATACACAACAGCAAAATAACACTAAAACATCATCTATGTTAGGGAAAAACATTCAGACTACCCTTAGGAAGTTCGAGGGATCAAGCTGAGAGGCTCTAAACCACTGGGAATTTTCAGCATAGTTAGGAGTCAATGTGTATTGCAACCCATTTCACTTTAATAAGATGATTGCTTATGAAAATTCCTTACTCTTTGCTCCAGCTTTAAAAGAAAATAAATAAAAAAGTTTTTAAAAAATCTTGGTTTGAGCATTCAATTAATTAAGAGTGGGTAAAATGAGGTATTCATAAGCTCTCTGGCATCCAGTGGCTACAGGTAGGGACCCCCACACCCCTCCTGCACTCACAGAAGCAGAGATGGGCCATCATCAGCCCTCAAACACCAGCCATGGATGTGGCCCTGGTCATGAAACACCACAAAGTTTTTCCAAATTTTGGCTAAATTTGGAGAGAATATGTACTAGTTTTAGGTTATTTTACAGGTTCATCACTGGGTGCATCCTTCTATCAGCTCACAAAGGAGAGTGGTTGTTTTCTTCTCTCCTTTTTACAAGCAGCAGGCAAAGCTACTGTCAGAATGTTTTTACAGTAGTGGAAATAATCAGTGCAAGGCTAGTTTTTAAAACCTACCCCTAAAGTACTTGGAACATTAAACAATTATTTATGAACACTTGAAACATTAGCTGTTCCACTTGAAACCATTGGCAGGGCTTTAATAACAGCCCAAGCAATGCTCTGGAAGCAACACCAAGGACTCCTGCTAGTCACAAACCCTTTATTTCATTTTTAAAGCCGCTGTTACTGCACACCAAAATTAAAAGGTTTATCACTATGATTAAAACAAAATCTCATCACCAGCTTGAGCATCTATTTCCTTCAATGCTCCACTGAGACATTCCCTTCATTTTTTTACTGTTTGGCATGCCTTTGCTTCCCTTTGCCTCTTCCTAAAACTAGTTATTCCTGGGGAAAGCTTGACTGGGGCACTGCCTACCCTCTCTCCCAGGATTTGGGTGTATTTTCACATCAAGGACCCAATTGACACCAGGTTAAATAGATTTTCTAATCAGGATTGCAGACTCTTTGATAATGCAAGTACCCTAAACTTCTACCAAAATAAAACTCTTTCTGGTAAGAGAGGGAAATGGGAATTCAATGACAGATTTTTCAATGACAGATTTCTCAATGACAACAAAGACCACACTTACTGAAGTCTGCAGGTGTGCCTGTTCCTGCAGCTTGTGTTACCCAGGGGAAAAAAAAAAGCCTTCAACCTTCTTAATTTAATTTATTAAGATCAAAATGTTCCAACCCAAAGCAGAATCCCATTACATGGGGTGCAGCACAAGCACATGGCCCCATCCCTAGGATGGCACCTTTGAAGGGAAAGGAAAGGAAGAGGCTTTCCCATTTCACAGTGAGGAAATCGAGGTGCAAAGAGACTGAGACCCAGACAGGGAGGTGGGTGACTGACCCCCAGAAAGGAAACTCAGTCCTTCATCATCCTACTGGGTCTGGTACTTCCAAAAAATACACACCCCAAAATTAACCCTTTCGGTATCCAGCAACCTAAACCTGCCCTACACAAAGACCCAAGGAGAGAGGCATTTCACAATCCCCTTTTAAATTTAAACACGTATTTCAATTAAACAGCTTTTGTCCAGAGTGTGAAAAAGCTCTGGCCCTGCTGCTGGGAGAACACAGCAAACATTGCTCCTCTGTAGCCAGGTACCCAACAGGGCTCCTTTGTCATTCCTCATCTTGTGGTTATGGTGCTGCTCACAATTAGATTTATTAATTAATTTTTGCACAGAAAAGGATGGATGCAAGCAGGGGGCAGAAAGGTGTTTCCCACCTTGACAAAAAGTAGTTGGCTGTTCAGTGAAGGAATCAAGCAGTGGTCACTCGACCACATGTGATAAACCCAAGCCTTACCAGAAAGGCCACATTCTACTGGATCAAAGAGAAAGCAGGCAGCATGGTGTTAAGAAATAACTGAGGCAGAAAAAGCAGCATAAAGAGTCTGAAAGACATGAATGCCTGAGGAAATGCAGATTTTGGGGAATCTGTGAGTAAACAGGCATATGACTGACTGAGCCAAAATATATACAGGATTTCACAATATTTAAATCATGGATCTTTGTGTTCTTAAAAATAAATTAAAACTATACCAATGCTTACACATGGGGATCTGACGGAGGCTGGGTGCTACCAAACCTGCAGCCAAGGGCCTCATCCTGCAGCCTCCACAGGAGCAGGGCTGGGAGCTGCGCACAGCCCCTGGGGAGCTCACACCGACACCAGCAGGAGCAGAGGCAAACCAGTGGTGAGTGGCTTTCATCTCCCACACAAAGAACCCTAACAGCATTTGAGAATCACACAACAGAACGTGCATTATCTGCCGTGGCCCTTGTGCCCTCTTTTTAAGGTGGCTGTTAACTTGGGGAAGGTACTGTGCCAAAGGAGTGGAAAAACGATTTGATCACATTCAGCGATATTGCTGAGAGCAACAGGGAGAGACATTTGAAAAAGTGGCTTGCAGTCATTTATATACCTCTTTCCACATGTTAACCATTTTTACTTTCAATAACCATGCACCAGCGCTCTTGCTGCATTACCTTATAACTCCTTTTCTTCTTTATGGTCCTTTGTGGACACATTTTCACCTGTTTAAATCTCTGCATATCTACTAGGAAAAAAATGAGAGACATACACACAGGTATTCTGTCCTAAGTTATAAATATATTAGGGACATACAAATGTCATCAGAGCCCTTAAATGCAGCTTCACTGCCTCCCACTACAGAGACACATCGTTACTTGCTGGAAATGCAGCAGCCAAAATCTGGGAATGGTCCTAGGACTGGTGCTTCTGGCTTTACCCAGGTAATTTCTTACTCAGTGTGTTTTGATCTTATTAAAAGAGCTACTCCTTCCATTACAACTCTTTGCTGCCCTGCTAGTTTTCCCTAAAGAGACGTAAAGCCTGCTTTGCTTGTATTGACAAACTAAGTAATTATCTTGTTGCAATTCTGGAGTGGAAATCTTGGACTTACAGGGCTGCCAACAACTTGAAAACTTACCAGAAGTCTGGCCACCTAGATCAAGGGCAACATTCTCGTAAACCATGAATTTGCAGAAAAAAGACAGACAGCAACCCATGTTTCCTCTCTCTTCCTAGTTTAGGTCCACTCACTCCTCCTCTCTAAACTCCTCTGTCATCTCCTGGAGGTGTTGGACCCAGCTCATCTTGCACATCTGTGACACGATTATATAAATAACAAAAGTATCTGCAACACCTCTCAGGCTCTTAGTCACCTGCCATTATTCTTGCTGACTTGGAAGATATTTTGGATCCTCCCTGAATTATATTTTCAGAAAGATGTTGACCCTTCTCTAGACACCTGTGATCACCATATGTTCAGGAGAGCTCAGCATCTGGAAATCGTGGCTCTTTGGGAGTGTGGCTGAACCTGCCACTCCTGGAGATGCTGAGTCTTGTGATGATCTCTAACCCAGCTTTGGACATGGAAAGGAAGTGGATACACCTGGAATAAGTTCAGATTGAAAAGGCAGCTTACAGCTTGTGTAAGATTCTTCCCAAGTGCCTCTGAGATCCCTGGCACACACATCTTACACAAGGTACTTCTGAATTTGAAGATACTGCTTTTAACATGGCAAACTACACCACACTCCTTTTTCATGATGTCTCTCTAGTCACGCTCTCAATATTGGGTAGAAACACTGCTTCAGATTTTAGCAGGATTTTGGGAAAACACCCCGTAAAAAGGGGATGGATTCTTTACCATTTTCTTTATCCTTTCTGATGTAATTCCTACGAGCAGATAAAGCTGGGAAATCCTTGCACCTAGTAATCCAGTAAGAAGAGCTGAGATCTATGCAGACATTGCAAGTGTTGGGTAAAGGTTTGGTAAAGCATCTACACAGCAGCCAGAACCACCTTCTTTCTTCTCAAATTCTGTGTCCTCAGCACTGCCTTCAGTTGAAGACTTTCCTAAAGGGATGGACTGAAAATGCAAACGGGTGGCTGTGCAGCAAATAGCTTTATCAATGATTTCATTTGCAGTCCAGAGATACCTAAGAGCTTCGCAATTCAAAATGTTAACACACAATCTCAGACCCAGGGAGCTTGCCACTTAGAACTGAAAGTATATGACAAAGAAAAGGAATGAATAAGATGCTCAGGGTGAAGATGTAGAGAATAAATTTAAATTAATCTATATTTTAGGACCCTGAGTGCTAGCTATGGTTCATTTCTTTCCCAGTTATTGATCAAGTTGTAACTTACTAGTTCTTTATGAAGGAGACAAGACCATTATACTACTACGTATGTTTGAGAAATCAAAATATCACCAGCATATGAAGTAGTTGGATTTCCAGTTATGAAACACGTTTGACTCCTAAGAATGCTGGAGGCTGAATAAAGGTTAAAAACTCAGAAATAATATTGTTCCTGCAACTTTTGCAAAAATCTTTGAGAGACGAATTTAGCAATATGTGGCTTTTAATGGTGTTACATTAAACAGCAGGATTTCCATATGGCGTGAATCTGCTGAATTGTATCGAAGATGGGGATTTTGTTCCAAATTTCTATGGCATTCTGTGATTGTGTCATTAGATACCCGCAAGCCTTTGCTACAATGAAGAGTACAGAATGTGCCAAGTAAAACAATCTTGAGTGTGCCTTCCAAGGGAAAATACTGAGAATAACGTCTAAAATTCCCCAGCCCCATTTTCTTTGAGAAGCAGCGAGTTCTTTTTGTTAGAAAAGGGTTAAATGGAAATGTGTCATTTTCATAATAATAATGTGTTTTATATTGAAATTTGTTCTTCGCGTCTTTTCTTTTCAGTATAAGTGTTGGTGTGTATGAGTGATATGAGGATAAGTTTGTGAGGGCAATTACCCATTATTGTTGAGTAGCTGAGTAGTCCCCTGAGCAAACTCATGCATAATTTGTTTGTTCATAAGATACTGTAGAGCTGAGGCTGCAGTATCTCCTATGCCCTAGCTTATGGGAAAATGGAAGCTTTTTCCCTCTACTCTGCATTTCTTACCCTATTGTTTGAACTCTGATCATCCTTCTTACCCCTCTATTATGGGCACCTTCGCTGAATAGGAATCGCATATCAAGTGGGTGAAGGTCAGAAATACATCATATAAAAGGGGAAACAGTAAATTCCTTTTACAAGATTCATTATGATAATCATGTTCAAATACATTATTAGAAGCATTAAAGAAATCATTTTCTAATTTATTTTTGTGCCTCTTACTATCTGCATATCCCTGTTATCTAGGAGAAACAGTGTGGTCTGCAAAGTTGAGGTTACAAACGTGCAGTGGTCTTGGGATAGATGGGACTGCCTTGAGATACAACTTCAGTGTTAAACAATTTTCCACATTTAAAAAAAATTCTAATCTTTCCCTACATGGTTTTCTCCTCTTACATCTCTCTCTTCCTTTATCTGTGAGAGGACTTGCCCTTTTCCTCAGGTAGCAGCATCCCTATTACTCCTTCCCTTGCGCACACTACAGCAGTGATTTCTTGCTTTACTGATCAGCTCTTGTGCAGCCTCACCCTGGAGAAGCCCCACAATTTAAATGTTGCTGTCTGCAGCCCCTCTTCTCTAAAGAGCTGCACACATTTAACATCAGGCTGTCTGGGCAATGTGTTTTGTTATTAAAATTGCTGTAATAGGAATGCGAGCTTTTCAAAGTGATTCATAAGTGCACTAAGACAACTGTGTGCCTTCATTTGCAAGGGTTTTCCACCCACCTTTTTTGTTTTGAAGCCAAGGCAGTTCTATCCTGTACCACAAGGAGGGAGGCAGGATGATAAACAAGACATCTTAGTAGATGTCTTGTAGACATGTAGATGTCTTACAGGTATTTTTGTTGAGACATCAGTTTCTTACAGGATTTAACGCTTTCTGTTACCCAAAATTCCACTTTTTTTTGCACAGGGGTCACAAATTTTTCTATCAGTAGCTGCTCAAAAGTTGAAGGCAACACCAGAAACAGAAACAGGGAGGTACCAAACTTTTTGACATTGCTACCATGCCATATTTTGGTTTACGACATTTAAAGGGTTTCTACCAATGCTGCTAAGACATGACATATAAGAACCATGAGCACATTTCACTAATTTTGTAACTGATTAAGGGTGAGATTTTCACAAGAGATTAGCCTTACAAAATCAGCAGAAAATTTAACACTAGGTTTATCCTTCTTTAGGAGCAGTACTAGACCAACACAAAGCACTGGAGTATCCCAGGGTTACATTTTCCTGTTTGGACAAAGCATCATCATCTACAATGAACTATATTTATATTCCACCTGTAGCAAGCACTTTTTTAGCATGACAAAATGCTTATTTTTCTGAAAGTAATAGTACAAACAGGAGAATGAAGGATCAACATCTAGATGTCAAAATTATATATTTTCAAATTGTTTTAAATAAGACAACTGATTGGACAAGAGACTTATATCTTCATTAGATGTTTTATGTGCATTCCCTCCCATTGGTAAAGCATATCAGAATCCAGTTGAAGCAAGATCCTAATATCTCTAATACAATTTGCATCAAGTCATAATGCTTCAGTTTGGAAGAAATGCTGGACCAACAATGTTCATCTGTCCCTTTGAAGCTCTCCTTGGGGAATTTTAGCATAAGGCATTTATCAAAGCAGCTCCCAAACTCATTCACACCTGAACAGAATGAGCTGAAAATTGAATATAATTCCATATAACAAAGAGAAAAAAAATCCATCAAGTGCCTGAATCCAGTTATCAGCTTGTAACTGCTTGTAACTTATGAAGATACACTAAATATCCTCATTCTAGCTCCAGAGAAATGAAATTCTCCTAAAAGTTCCAATGTAGGGCTCTCAGACTTTCTTTTGCCTGATGAAATTTCCCAATAAATACACTGGGGTTCCGGAGTGATTTAAATGACAAAGCCAGTCATTAATTTTGGTACAAACTTTGGATGAGCCCTCCAAGACTTTATGACACCTTCCTTCACACATGGAACCCTGCCACCAGAGCTTTTATCTCCTCTTTTGCTCTGGCTGGTGTTAGTACCAGAAATGCTGTTTGGATGGAAAGAGGAAATGGAGGTATAGCTAATTTCTTAAAAGATGGGGCCATTAATCCTTTCAGAGGAATATTTGGATCTCAAGAATGCGGATCCTCTCAAGCTGGTGTATCTCAGTTATAGATGAGCATGAGCACACAGGCTCTGAAGCCAGTTTCATCACTGCACAGCCTTCAGGTGCAAGGTGAAGGGACAGATTTTGTGAAAAGAAGTTAAAAGAAACAAAGTAGATTTCTAAAAAATTATCCTGGGAACAAATGGCACACACAATACTGCTGTAAGAACAGCCATTACTGGACAAGACTTATCACCATAAATGGGGAGGGAGGTGGTTAAGAAAATAGCAGATTGCAGAACTTGATATATTTGAACAGAGGTTTCAAGGGTGTGATTTCTGGGGTCAGGGCAGCCTGTCTGTGGCCCAGAAAGAGCTGACCCTCCTCGAGGTTTGCATCAGCCAACCGTGAGCGGCCAATATCAAATGTCAGTGTAGATATGGGTAGGAAAATAGTTATAAAACACATTGGTTGTGGGTAACAAGGCAACTTGTGCCAAGAACTGAGACATTCATTGAGATAATGAACAAGGAACAGGGGAATAGTGGGACAAAATGCCTTAAAGAGATAATTAACTACTGAGAAAATGTCCATTTTTTCCCCACCATCCTCTGGTGACCCTAAAAATTATTCTGCAAAGGGACCTGATATCTTCTTAAAAAGAGTCAGTCAAAAAGCTGTCTGCACTTTGTGTTTCCCATATCCATGGATCTCTAAGGGTTTGTCAGCAAATTTACCGACAGAAGAACAGACCCTGAAATTCATAAGACCTTCCCTGTTCACTGTCCTATCTGCTTTTCTTTTCATTCTCATAGAGTTTTAATTTAAACAAATTGAATTCTCAATAGCCTGAAAATACACATGGTACAAATTGTGATCATCCTAAGGTCTCCACAGGTGATTTACACAGATCCCTCAGCATGCAAATGGTTAAACAAGGGAGTGACTCTGTCTTTTCCAGGTCCTTAGCTGGTAGCTGGGACTTGCACTACCACATCTTAGCTCTAAAGCATTATTAGTTACTTGAATTTTTAGTCTATTTTAGTATAATCTTTATCATCACAAGTCTCAAAGCAGTAAAAGGAACATGCTCCTAAAGATATGCTATGAAGAACTGCTACAGAGGAGAAGAAAAATGTTTAGATCACACCACTCAAAGCCATATCTAAGGACTAGAAATTTCTGTGCAGTGGCTCCAGGAGCTAAACAGCAATAGGAACAGCCCGACGTAAAAGATGTAGTGTCTGAAAACTTGGAAGTAGTTCTTGGTGTCCAAGACAGTTCTGTTCCTCAGCAAGAGCTCATAAGAGCTGAGAAGACACTGGGGAATCACTTGGAAAATATGACTTGCAGTTAAGCCCTTGATCAATCAGTGTAGTGAAAGGAGCAGTATCACTCTTCGGAAGTTAATTAGACACTAAGAGTAATACTCTAGAAAGCTTTGAGAGCAGATTGTGTAAAGACAGCTCCCCATATAAATCATTACTATACCTCAAGTCTGAATTTCCATCAATTATTAAAGCTTTCTAGGCAAGCTAAGCAGATATTTCAAGATGCATATTTCAGAAATTTCCACAGGTTAAAAATTAAGTACTGTCAAACAAGCTGGGCCAGGCAATGAGAGCTTTGGAGCTCCCACCCCAATGCACTCACGTCACTCATTCCATCTGTGAGGGATGTGTCAGGCTGCACTGTGCCACCGCCCCCTCCAACTAATGCCTTTTGGGCTCTTTTCCCTGGATTTGGGCTCATTTGAGGATGTTCAGAAGTGCTCCCTGGTTCTTCAGAATGGGTCAGCAGGGTTTTACATCATGGCACAAACCAAAGTAAAAGGGATGTGAAAGAAAGGATTAGGCAGAGGGGGACTATGGAGAGAACTTGTGTGAAGAACTGAAGCCTGGCTAGGTGCAAGGAATGAGGCTCTTCCCCTCATTCTTCAAATGTCTCTGTGATAGTTTCCTTGCTTTTGTGATCAGACATGGAAAGAAACAGATCTGGACTGAAGATGTCATTGGAACAAACCTTCCTGGCAAACTCAAATATCGAGAGAACTCAGACCAAGCTGATCTATGGCTTTTCTTTGGAATTTAAGTAGAAACAAAAATCCCCTAAAATGCTTTCATTTGGGATGATGGCATTAAGTCCTTTCTAAGTTGAGCTTCCCAGTAAAGTATTGGAGCAGGGGTCTTGTTGCTGTTTTGACTTAGATTTCTATAATTTCCAGCTAAGATTAACAGAAATACAGCTTAACATAATCTGAAATAGATGTACAGGCTATGTAGGTATCTCTCATGCTTCTGCAGTTAAATAAAAGAAGAAAATCAAGGGATTTTTAGTAATTGCAAACATGTGGGAATACAATCCTCCTATTCTTGCTTTTTTTTTTTTTTAACCAAGAAAATAGAAAAAGATTGGCAATGAAAATATTCCAAGGATTTAGAGGGAATAGCAGGGTTTGGATTTGCATGCAAAGCTTTCAATGTGATGAAATGTACCCAAATAGAGTGTCGCAATTTTCGATTATTCAAATCAAGATACTGCAATATTTTTGGACACTCAAGGCTTTGAACTGTTTATTTATTCATTTTCTTTCTTTACTGCCTTTTTCCCCTGAGAAACCTAACAACTGAAATACAGCAACAGTGCAGAATATTTATCAGAGAATGCAAGCACTTAACAGGATTGCAAAATTCCAAGTTCTGAAGAAGGAAAAGCAATAGGCATTAAAACAAAAGCTGCGGATATTGTACAACTTTTCACTTCTACAGATAAGACACATCTTCTGCTTTCAAGAAGAGGACTAAGCATAGCTGGATAAGTGTTAGAGTGCTTGTCATCCAAACTGCACAGCAGAAGGAGGCCTTTGCAAAAATGTATAAATCCTATGCTTTACCACCCAGGTAATATTTGAAAATAGAGTCACTGTTGGTTTAGTTAAGGGCTAATGACTACTGGTAGCAAACCAGATGTGAAAACAGAACAGCCATGGTGAGTGGTTTGAAACACTGCAGCCAGTGACATCAACACTATTTTCAATTGCAGTTTTGGCAAGGATAGGGGGTGCTTTATGAGAGATAAAGAGCTGCCTGGTCCCTGAAGTCCATGGGTACCTGTCTGGACAGAAAGATGCTGCCTAATATGAGACCGACAGCTAAGAGAAATGTGGATATACAGAGGCTGGGCTACCTGTGCTACCCTGGGGTAAGAAAGCAGAGGGCAAAGTGCTGTTCCCAAGAAGGCAGAGGGTCTCCATGCCAGGACCTCACAGAAGCACAATTCTCCTCAGAGATTTTATTCACACTTGACAGATTTTTTTCAGAGTGGCCACAGACCTCCTGCTTGCTCCTCATATTTCCAGCAAAGCAGGTGAAGTATTTGAAAAACTCTGAGACCCCGTCCTCAGACTTCTCATGGCAGGAGAAGTTGTCTTGCACGAGTCCTTGTCTGAACCCAAGATACAGCATGAAATAAGAATTAGCAGCTTCAATCATATGATCACCTCGAATGTTAATGAATGAGGCAGTAGAAATAAGGTTGCCTGAGCAACTTCAGCTCTGGCATTGCTTAATATCAAAGTATTTGGCTAAGCAACAGGAATAATTTCCTTTTACTACCACGGGCGTTTCTTGGACAAGTCTAAAGAGCACATTGCCTACTCACACTGCTGGGAGTGAGGATACAAACAAACACATCTCACTTCCACTACCTCGTCCCAGTTTAGGGTCTGAGGTTGTTCACAGGGCAAAGCAGCGTTAAATCCAATCCAAGGGCTGCCTGAACTCGTACCCAGGCAAGTTGTTCCCCAAAATAGAACACATTTCCATTCTGATCTGCCCTTCCATGGTTTCTCTTGCCAGGAGTCAACTGAACCTCCAAAAACTTTAACAAGTTGTTTTCAAGTTCAGGATGGAAAATAATGCCATACTCAAAACAAAACAGGGGAAAAAAGAGACTGTTTCGAATGCAAACACGAATTGGATACTGCGGCACACCTGCGGCACACCTTCATCCACTTCATTTCAGTCTGCTACATATTGGAAACATTTTGATACTTAAAAATACAATACACAAATATAATACAACAAATAACTAATGTAATGACTGTGTTTGAAGTATTATGGTACATAGATTCAGACAATTCTCCCCTTTTGACTACAGTCAATAGGATTGCACTTTATCCCTGAAATTGTTAGGATTTGAAAAGAAATGGTCCCAGTTTAGAATGACAGTGCTCCAAACAGTTCTTGTGTTTTCCATTAATATTCAGTTGTATTGGTATTCTGTTCCAATTAGCCTCTGTTAGTGCTTCAAAGCTCTATCTTATCTGCAGATAACATCAAAGATGAGAGTTTCCAGTTTTAAATTTGGTTTGTAGTTATTTTAAAGATACAAAGACATCATTTGTGAATAGTTGATCAAATAGAATAAATACTTCTTTGTTTTGGCTCCAAAAGGGACAGAAAACTACTTTTCTTTTTGAAGTTAAATTTCATTTAGACATCAGGCCTTATTTTCAGGGTTCTGAACTCCTGGAGCTCACGTTTTCTTCAGTTGCAGTTGCATGTGCTCAGGGGGGAAACACATTTCCTTTTAAACAAACTTTTGAGACTTCACAATTTTCAGCATTCCGTAAAATCATAGGATGGTTTGGATCAGAAGGAATCTGAAAGGTCATCTGGTTTCAACCCCTCTTTCATGGCCAGGGACAACTTCCCTGAGACCAGGGTGCCCAGAACAACATCCAACCAGCCTTTAACACTTCCAGGCCAACTTTTCATCAATCCAAATCACTGATCATACAAAGAACCTCTTAGAAGCATTAGCAAGAAAGATTCAAGGTAACCCCCTTGACCACCAACCTATTCTCTCCTTTAGGACAGTCTTAATCTCTCCTGCCAGACCTGTTTCCCTCCAGCTGAAAGAAAACATAATTATGCAGAAGTTTGACCTGAGACTTCTTATACTCTAGGAAGAGCCTACCTGAGAGTTCACCAAGTTGCTGACTTGTTGTTACTGCTGCCTTATATCTGGCCTAATCATGATTTAAACAAGCCAAACAAACTTAGTAAAAATGCAAAAATCTCATTTCAGTAGTGGTTAGCTAGGAAATAATAGTGCTGACTTCAAGGCAACTACAAATTCCTTTGACACTCTCCTGAAATAATGTAGAGATCTAATTTTGTCTTTTTCTTGTAAGAGTAATTTAGACAAAACCCCTCCTTCTCAGCTCCACTCAGCACCTCCGAGAAGCGACCACATTTCAACCACTGTTGGGAAGCAGCTTATTTAAAAGCATGAGGGGAAAACACTCAAGTCAGTTTTCTCTCTGTTTAAAAAGCACAGTGATTTCACTGACATCTTTTCTGGGATAGTGCTGTTTAGGGAGCTGCTGTCAAGCTTTGCCAGTCAACAAAGGAGTCCGTAAGTGCTCAGGCTCCTCTTCATTAGAAAATACTTGCCACCAGCTTTTTACATTTGATGGAAGATGTAACACATCACTCTTGTGCCTACCTGGCTCACAAATAATGTTAAAGACAGTGTGATCTGTCTGTCAGTGCTCCCAGTATGCACTTGCTGAAGACGAGAGGGATTTTTCTCTGTGTCCCCACGTGGGTCATACTGATGATCAAGAGGATGCCTCTGCAGTTTAGCAGACCATGAAGAGTCAGAAATGAAAGACATTCATGGATTCCTGAAAGGGAATGAACAGTGGGGGCACGTGTAGTTTGGGAAACACAGAATTTCATTTCTGACCTACTCCAAGAAACTATATTCCAGAGACAAGGGACTTCCACAGAAATTCTGCGAATGTCCACCAGATGATGGTGGGACCACAACAAGTTGGGCTAACAAGCATGTTAGAGGAGAGGATGAGAGTTCAAAATGACCTTCACAAACCAGGAAAACAGTGTGAAGAAGATTAGGGTGAAATTCTGGAAGCACTGCTGCACAATCCTATGCTTAGGTAGGAGAAAACAGTAGCATTAAAAAGGAAAACAACTGGTAACATTGCTGTGCTGCAGAACAGAATCTGGAGAACAGCATGGATTATAAACCGAACAGAAGTCAACAATTTCAGGCTGTCATGAAAAAGACAAACATCACTCTGGGATGTGCAAACAGGAAGAAAGCTTGCAAAACAGGCCAGTAACCTCACTGCTCCATCCCATGTGGGCAAGGCCTCAGGAGGAACATGACCACTTCTGGACAACACCTCACCACCAGAGAGGTGACACCAGCAAAAGTCATGACCACAGGCTGAAGAATGGGATTTAAATATAAGTATTGATAAAAACTGAGGCAACATGTGATAGCGTTCCTTCATCTGCTGTAAGGATTGTTGCAAAGGGACGGGAAACTCAGCTTTGCATGAGCATTTCAGAAAGGATAAGAGTGATGAGCTAAATCTACAGTGAAGGAAGAGTTAGAATAGACATCATGAGAAGTTTATGTGTTTGTTACCAGGATTGAAAAGCACTGGACTACCTGGAAAGGGCATGTGCCTGAGTATCTTCATGGGACTTCAAGGACAGCTTGTCTGAGTATTGGCAAGACAATCCTGCATTGAGCTAAACAAGGATGTGATTGTAAAAATATTCAGCTAGCGGCGTTGCAATATTCCAAGATATCCATCACCTAGACAGCAGTAAAGAATTGTTTCAATGAAGGCATTACCTCAATTTTTGGCCTGTACACTCCCATAAAAGCCCTGTAGCTTCTGTTGGTTGCACCCATCTGCCAAAGGCTACACCTTCAAGACATGGTCACATTCCTGTCTCACTTACAGCAGCACATACTGAGATACAGCAGCAATTATTCAGCATATTTTCCATCTCATCATAACAAGTCTGTCCCAATTTTTGCTGTGATGCACAAGATGCTTTCAGTTATTTCTCCAGAAGTCTCCTGTAGCAGGGATGGATCCCTCCAGGTCAAGGGACACAAGGGTCCTGTTTCACCTGCCTTTCCAAATGCACCAAACTGAGCCTCTAAAATGTCAAATCACCCCGTAACACACTATACATTAGTGTTTAGAAAACCTCTTGGGTTTAAGATACTTCCCACCCAAATGACAGGGCAAAGCAGAAGGATCTGTAAAAACAATACACACAGAGGTTGTAGAGAACGTGGCCCATGATGGGCAAAACATGACACAGCATGGGAGGATTTCCTGCTGCAGGCCAGGATGTGCAGAGGCACACATAGCTTGTGTGTTACTACAAACTCATTGTAAACTCTGGGCTTGAATTTTGACTGGTAGGAGAGAAAATGGCCCAAGCCACTACTGCTTTCAGAGACCTCTCCCAGCTGGGACAGGGCTTTCATGGCTCCAGAGCTACTGTCAGGGTCTCTCTGCCTTCCCCATCCCAGCTCCACACTCATCCTCAAATTTATTTAACGCTGGACCTTCATCCTCTTTTCCTAGCAGTGTCCCAAATACCACTTTTTCACACAGACACCAAGTAACCTCCCTGCCCTCCTGGACAACAAAAGATGTGCAGTGTCTTTTTCTTTACTGCTCAGTGGAAGTATGGACCATTCTTAATTTCACTTGTTTGGGCTTTCTCCATGTTATAGGTCACCTCTATACTAACCTGCCTTTGCAACCCTTTTCAAGGTTTTATTACATCCTCCAGCCTAAGCACATTCCCAGACTTTCACTGACCTACAGTGGCACTGAGTGGAAAAGTGAAATAAAGCCCTGTGTCTCCTCTTGCAGGACACAGAATTACTGGAAAATTATCTGGAGTCTCTACAAGGCAGAGTGATGTGGAGTAAAAATCTTATCTTTGTACTGCTCTGGGTCTCTGCAGCATATAGATCATTTGTCAGTGCCAGTTTGAGGTAGTCTCTCTAAACAGGCTGTTTTGCATTTGAAGCACTCACAGGACATGATGGTTCGGCTAAAAAAACCATGCATTTTACATGAAATCACCAGGATAATTTGGCTGTATATCGTGTTCCCACAACTTAATATTCTACCTACAGATGCGTGATCAAGAAGAGATTCCTTAACTTTGACAGGGCACATCACATTATACTCACTTTATTATTGGAAATGATCACCCCAGGGTGCAAAAGGGAGCAAAGACATAATTTCATCATACCTTTTTTTTTTAATAAACCACATTTACTGCAGTGTGGGGTATTCCAAAGCTACAGAGCGCCACTTGCCAGTGGACAAGTGGCTATATTTTACCTGGATTGTACAAGCAGGAAGTAACTGCTTAATTTAATGCTGAGCTGTGTAAAATTCACACTGGAAAATTCAACTTTTAGGCACACAGTTCATATCCTCCAGTAATAAGTAATTTTAGGTAGTGAAATTAAATATTTTAAATGCTGTACTCATAGATGCAACCAAAACCTCTCCTTACTATAGTTACACATCCTCCCTTGTACTCAGGACAGGATCCAGGACTGGACCCCTGACCTTAGCATTAAGGAAACTTTAACAGTTTTGAAGCGTGCTAGAAACAACAATGAGATTTTTCCTCTGCTTTGATCGTTATTACAACCAACTAAAGTTTCCTATTCTCCAACTCTGCAAAGACTTGACTGCAGACCCAGTTGAGCAGACCAGAAAAATATACTCTTGAATCTCAACAAGCACTTGATACAGTACATTTATCTGGGAACTGATTGATACCACATCTATTTTGGCATTATGATTTTTATTTTTAATCCTCCATTTAAATACCCTATTTCACAACCAGGAAGGAAAATGAACATGGGACGGCCCATAGATATTTAGTAGCTATAAAATAAAACCTATAAAAATGAAAGTGAAATGAATTATCAAACCATAAACTAAAGTTCAGTGTTTAAAATGGGCCAGGGCTTTAAAAATTCAATTACAGCTTTAACAGAAACAAGTTTACTCAATATTTTAATAACCTTCTCTTATAATGTTTTTTTTCTTCCTTTGCAAAGCGTGGCATTACTGAGGATGTATGGCAAGGTTGCCTTTCCTCTAACTACTTTAAGATTGATTAGGAAACAGAAATATTGATGCATTTATCCAAAATAACTTAATTAAATGAAGCAAAAAATAGCACACAGGAACATGTCTCAGTAGAAAACTGGAGCTGATCAAGATCATGAAAGGTTACATTTAATATTCCTGGACTGAAAACATTAGGACCATTAATTGAATATCACTAATGGAGAATACAAAGAGTAAGAAAGTTATTTAATGTTTTCCTAACTCACTGGTGGGTTATTTAATGCTCAGTAACTTCTGTAGGTTTGCAAGCTGCCAACACTTGGGGGTCCTGCAGGGCATCTCAGGACAGCAGGTGGAGAGAACATCTCAGAGCACTAATCTACATTACCTTTGTTAATGCTCAAATACTGAGGTATAAAACTCGATGGAAAGTCAGGTCTGTGTTTGCTTGGTGTTGACAAATGGGTATTTGTCAAGGTTTAGGGGATACTTTCAGCAACGGGCTCTCTTCAAGCACCAGTGGCTGCTCACATTCCTGGAGGCTCAGTCCAGGCTCAATCCCAGCTCCTGCTGGCTTCAAAGAGAGTCTAAGTGACAAAACCCCTGAAGGACAAGACTTCAGGGGCTGTTATCTCAAGCCACAGCAGTTTTCAGGTCTGTGGTTTTAGAAGGGCTTTCTCCTCATCTGTTTTACTTTCTTTGGGAAAGACATTAGGATTTTGTCAAAACCTCTAGAAAAACAGTGAGGATGTGCCAGATGAACTAGAGAATTTTCACTCTAGTTTAGTTTGGAAACCACCCATATCTTCATTTTAAACAGTGGCTTCTGAAATGCAGAGTAGCACCAGATCCAAGCTACAATCAGAGAGGTTCAGACTGCTCTGTGTGGAGCACAGGTGATTTTATTAGGGCCCACCAGGAGCTCCACAGCCTGGCAAATCCAGCTGAAGAGCCAGCCCCACTGGTAAATTCAAAACCTTGCAGATGCAATAACCTGGAAAAATCGGTGTTTCTGGGAGAATGAGGAACTGCAATTGAAAATACATGATTCTCAAAGCTGCATCCAAGGAGAATGGAACAAAGATCTTAAAATACTACCCCTAGAGTTTCCCCCCACCGTGGTTTCAATTGTTTCTGAAGTACCCTGCTTAAAATAGGTTTTCAAACCATACAAGACTAATCATTGCAATTTGGATAGGTAAGTAGGCACTTAGAATGCAGTTCACAATTAGCTAAAGATGGTAGAAGAATCTCAGTCAGGTTGGCACAGGAGATTTAAAAAAAAAGAAAGAAAACATTTTTTTCTAGCAAGAATGACATGTGATGGGAGAACAGAGGAAGATAATTGTCATAACAAAGGGAATATGTTATTATTTATTGGCCACACTTAAGCACTGGAATCCTGGATTATAGTATCTGGTGACAAATGTTGCTTGAAATTTTGTAAATATCACTTAAAAAGTATGATAAATGAGTAATTCTGCACGTACTCCACAACCAACTCTTTCAATAATTCAGTTCTGGGAAGCAGAGTGACTTTTTTTTTTGTCCTACATGAAAAGACAAAATGCCTGAGTACCCTAAAATCTTGTTCTCTTTTGGCTTCACCCTACTCCTACTACCAGTAGAGCAATATTGCTGGTAACTGTGGCAAAAGGATTTTTAAAACCAACTAACAAACGGAACTTTGTAGTGCCTTCAAGGTGTGCCATAGCCCATCCAGGTGGTTCCTTGCCCCCTTATGCTGCTGCCAAGCCCACTCAGCCTTGTGCTGTCCCCAGTAAGGACCACCCAGCCCCGTGGCACTGGAGGGAAGGGCTGAGCTGGGGAGGGTCACAACACTCAGCTCCCCACGGGCTGAGACCATTCCTTTGCCAAAGTGACAGCTGTAAATAGATATTTCGTGTCTAATTTCTATATCCTTCGGTATCTTAACTTATATTTAGCCAAAACCATGACACATTTATCTGATTTGTTGCTATTAATTTCCTGGTTCCCTTCCTATTTTCTTCCTCCTCTCACAGATTCACTGGGTTATCAACTGCAGTAATAACATTTCCAAACCAATTTTTTTCTATTTGAAAAGCTTCTGATTTTTTTTTTTTTTTTTTGATCACTCCACTAGTGCTGGGATACTCATTACCCCTCCTTCCCTCCCCAGCTCTAGAAGTGCATGCAAACAACAAAGCCGGGGGGGCTGGGGGGGAAGAAAAAACCCCAAACCCTCAGCAGTAAGTTGGCTGATGCTGGCAGCAAGACAAATCTGGCACCACACAGCAGGCAGGCAGAGAGTGCACTGCTCATCCTTTCGGTTTGCCGTGTGTGGGAATGCTGGACACCAACACCCAGCGAGGGATTCGGCCAAAAGCTCCTCTCCTCGGCGCCTGAACCCTGCTGCTCTGTGCCCGGGTGGGAGATACAGGTAAAAACAGAGAAATGCTTGAGATAACTGCATTCAGTGGCAATAGAAGGCAGTTAGGAGAAGCCCAGGCTGCCTAATCTAATTCCTAGCACAAACCACAGCGCAGGGGCTGTGCACGTAATGCCCTCAGGTACCGGCACTTATTCGGGATTCTTGGCGTTACAGTAAATAAATTGGTGCAAGCGGCAGTAAAGATTTTTTTTTTGGTGGGGGGTACACTTTGTTCAAGTTGCCTTTATAAATATTTATTAGTATTTGTGTAATCATAGCTCTCTGACAGGAGGCTTTACAGCAACTTTGAGCCACAATAAACAGGCAGCCTGGATGCCTCCTCCTCAGCCTGACCGTACCTATTCTATGTGTTAAATGTTTATCCCTTACCACCATGCTTTGAGCTTATAATTTATTTCATAATGTAATTTATAGTTACATTACAAAAGCATCCCTCTGCAAACAGCAACCATGTAATATTGATAAAGCATTTAGGGACAGAACATAAATTCAACGGCTCAGATATTATGTAGTATCAATAATCTGCAGGGGAAAAAAGTGTCTGTGTAAGTATGCACAATTTATTATGGCAGGAACCTAAACAGAGAACATCTTTCTCTGTCAAACTTTCTTTAAGAGAACTTGACATCCTCAAATTCTTTTCTCTCCCACAGATGTCAGAGGACAAGACAGACAAGGTAAAAATCAAAGCAGCTGAAAGTTTCGAACATGAAAAGCAAAATATTTCTTGGCTGAAAAAAGGTAAGTTACTTTGAATTATTAGTTACAGGTTTGTGTTCAGACATTTCTCTTTTTCTTAAAAAAAAAAGCAGAAAATAGCCTATAGGCTTGCATGTGGCCTGAAATTTCTACCATAACAATTCCATAGCTTGACTTCTGCGCAATATGCACATACAATTTCTTTTGGTACAGAAAGGCCTAAATTATCAAATTTTAGAGTAACCTTAAAGCTCATTTTTCTAATGTCCTTGCATTCCTAGGAAAGTTTTATTTGACCTGACCTATAAGTATGGATGATCATCTTACTTCTGATGAAAAGTTCTTAGTAACTAAAACTGATACTGAATTGTATTAATATTATTAGTTATTATTAATAATTATTTTCTCAAACATGAGTAAAGATCAAGGCTGAATCTTCAGATTTGGCAGTGTCTTATCTTAAAATAAAGCAATATCAGTTGTCAGCGCTTTGGATGTACAGAAACATAGACCTTCTAACTCAGACAAGTCATAAAAGACAAGTATGGGGACCTCTCAGGTTTAAAAGGCTGAAAAAGAAATGGCATTAAGTAGCTAATTTGCAATAAATACCAGTATTTCAAATACTAAATTCTATTTTTAAGCTATTAAAAAAAAAAAAAAATTGAAAGATTTCCTTATTGTTTGTACCCATAAAGAAGGAATCTTCTTAGGATATATTTCTTGCTGAAATTTTTTTATTTGTTAAGTTAGAACATAGCTTATTACATCTTTATGCAAATTTGTTGGTCACAGCAGAATCCCTTTTTACATTTATTACAGACAAGTAGGATTTGAATGAAATAGAAGTTCCAAGATGCACAAGACAGAAATTAAATGTCCATGACTGGGTGCAAATTATGTTTTTAATGAGAACAGTTGTATTCTAATCCTAAAAAAAAAAAAAATTATTTTGGGAAGACTCAACAAGTGACCTCATATTTTGAAAATGCCAGCTATGGGAGTATTGGGCAAAAGGCACATTTATAGCCACTGCTACGTCATCTGTAAGATTTGCATCACTATTTTAAGCTCATGTCATTAGCTGTACATTAGATCTTTTAGGTGCAAAGGAGTTTGCAGCAAAGCAGGCTTGAATTAATGTCCCTGCCTTGTGGCCTTCCATGTTTTCGCAGCATTTGCACAGAATGAAAAGCTCCCCCTGGAGCAGGGCTCACTGACCAACCTGCAGACTTGGCTTGACTGGACACCCAAAGTCCTCTGCTTGCAAGGGGTCAGTTAACTTCAACAGCAGCTCAGCAAACTTTCTAGTTTGTGTGTCCCAGAGAGGGATATAGCTGAGTGAGCAAACAGCAAACATGTAACTGAATTGAGTATTTATTCCATCACTAGAGAGTAAAACATAAGAGATCTGTGACTCTACAAAGGGATATTAAAGTCCAAAGGATTTTATCATGTCTCTGAACAGGGTAAGACTGATGGCAGGGGTCTCAGAGTCCCACATTGTAATTTATCCTCTGGTCCAGACCTCCTCCAGGAGCCAGGTACATCTCTCACAGCTGCACGCTACCTGAGCTCATGTCACTTAGCTAGGCTATTTCACAAGGTTTTATTCTTCCAGTTCCTAAGGAGAGACCTCATGCAGAGTTTCAGGATCATTAGCAATGTTTTGATTGTTCTGTGCTTGGAGGAGCTACAGTCTCTCAGAAAGAGCCAAATGTTGACTATTGGCACTTCTCCTTTCCAAAGTGCCACCAAGCAGAATTGGGCCTTGACGATCTTCTACAGCAGCTGAGTCAGTAACTGAATGTGTCTCATGAGGAAAGCAAATTTTCCTTGAAATAAGAATATGGAAATTATTTTCTCTTAAATTGAAGTTTGTTTTTAAAAAAATTTGTTGTTGTTTCTTTGCTTTAAGCACTTCTGTGGTATGCACTGGGATTTTAGAATATGGTGAAACAAATTGTCTGGAGCAGAAGCTTAACTTCTATGTTTAAATGTTTTAAAAATACCTCATGTATAGATTTCAGGCATTCCAATAAACAAAGAATTGTGGAGAACAGACTTGTACTGTTTCCATCAGGCACAGTAAGAAGACTATATGTTCTTTTAGCATCCAGTGTTAAAGAAAAAGTTATTTTTATTCATGGTTTTGTATTGATTATTTGTTCCTTCTAAAAGAAACAATCATGAACCACATAGTATCAGAAATAAACAACTAGGCTGTGGTTTTAGTGTCTTTCCTAGACTTCAGTTTTTCCTAATGTTTTGCAAAGTAAAAGCTCATGGACTGGTTGTACAGTGGGTCAACAGCAAAATAAGGTATCTATAAATTTTTGTTGTCCTTCAGCATTAGAAACTCTTTAATCAGGGCAGGGGGATTTTGATCTGGCTGCCAATTATTTATCTTCTACTTTTCTTGGAAGAAGATAATTTACTTCTGTTGTGAACCCTCTAAGAGCAGAAATCAAAGCCTCATTCTGAGGGAGAACTTTCCCAAAGCAAAACAGAAACCAAACCAGCCTTGTCAAAAGTATTACAGAAAAACAGAAGTCTGGGCATCTAGAATTGTATCTTATCAGCAGGAAGAGTATAAACAGCTCAGCTCATGGCTCTGCCTCTAAATAAGCCATTTTTACTCACTGATGTGCCCTCACACCCCTGCCACGGGTGCACCAGGAAACTGATGGCAGTTAAAGATGGCACAGGGACAAAAATGTTGCACAAGTCAGCACAGTCTGGGACAGACACATGTACATAATCATGGCCTTGGTCTGTATTATTTTTAAAGGACAATGACAAATTTATCTTCTCCTTTTCTTTATTTCCTTGTACTACAAGCCTTTTTTTGGTGAGGGTTCCTCTACAGGACGTGCAAAATGTAGAGCCATAATGAAATACTAATCAAAATGTAATCAGAGGAGAAGAGTGTTAAATGTGTTTTCTAGGTTAGCTTAGACTTTAAAAAGTCCCACAACATCTCTATCTCTTGAGGCATTTAGCACTGAAGTCTAGATGTGGATAACATGAAAGAATCCCAGAGCTGAAAGTGAGAACAAGGATGGTGAGATGTTTACCGTCCTATTCCAAGATGTCTCAGGGTAAGGAATATATACACCAGAAATTCTTTCTGATAGTACAGAATATTCTTCAGGACTATTTATTTCTAAAGATCACACAACAGATGAGAAATCCTGCATCTGGTGGGTATGCATCAGACCATCATATGCAAATCAATCAGAATCCGTATGAATGAGCTTGGAGAA
Organism: Anomalospiza imberbis; assembly: GCF_031753505.1. Lineage (NCBI taxonomy): Eukaryota > Metazoa > Chordata > Aves > Passeriformes > Viduidae > Anomalospiza > Anomalospiza imberbis. The sequence goes on along the minus strand of NC_089691.1, from coordinate 18,632,894 downwards.
AAGGCAGCTCTGCTTGTCTGACCTTAACACTGATGTGAACCGACCCAAGGAAAGCCTGGGATACAGCAGCAAAACCAGACAGTGACTTCTGTTTTGGGTAGGAGGGGAAACAGTTATTGGTGCTTTCTTCCTCCCATGGGAAGAAAAGGAGAGTTGCTGGAGATGGGAGTTGGTTTTGGATGGAGACACAGAGATCCCCATGCCAGTGCCTACAAAACATCAGGGCAGAGTGAAACATGGGGTCATTAGCAAAGAAGTACTTCAAAAGTTATCTGCCATGGAAAACTGGACCAGGAATCCTCAGTGCATGTGCTATCCACACTCGTGCACATTTTGCCCTGACATGCACAAAATAGCATAAATGACAGTGTCATTATATGACATGTATAAATACAGAGCAGCCAATATAACTTGAAGGTAATATTTGAGAAATGTCCTCTGCAAGGCCTTGCATCCCCACCTGCTTCATGCACTCCCAAGATTCCATGGAGAGAGAGTGACAGGAAAAGTGGGAGGTGTTTTAAAATTGAAAAAATAAAATAAAAAGGAGATATTTAAATTAGATGTTAGGAAGAAATTGCTCCCCGTGAGGGTGGCGAGGCCCTGGCACAGGGTGCCCAGAGAAGCTGTGGCTGCCCCTTCCCTGGAAATGTCCAAGGCCAGGTTGGACGAAGCTTGGAGCAACCTGGGATAGTGAAATGTGTCCCTGCCCACAACAGGGAAGAAACTGGATGATCTTAGAGGCCCCTTCCAATCCAAACCATCCTAGGATTCTGTGATCCGACGAGCAACAAGCAGATCATCACACCTCAAACAAGAAGAATCTCTGGGCCCTTAACCCAACATGGTTATTAGAGGGTCCTGTAAAATCTGGGAGCCACACAAGACACGCCTTTAGAAAGGCAGTACTCAAGGATGAGCAGGACTCCCAGGAACTGACTCTGGGATGGTCCCACCTTGCCTGACGCAGCCACATGGGCCAGTGGCTCCTTCCACCACGGCAGTGATTTAGTGCCAGATTAGCAGCCATCTGGTGGGAAAGGAGGGAGGTCAAAGCAGAGCTAAATTCACACCAGCCCCAGCATGTGGCTTTTGGAGTTCCTTACAAACAAATCTCTTGGTATCACTCGGTGATTACAGCCATATGGAAACGTGGGAGCAGGCAGGAGCTTATCTGACGGACATAAAGCTATAAAAGGTGACACTGATTTTGCACAGGGACCACAGTGGTCTGTTCACTATTTCTGCATCCGTTGCAAACGCAAGGGAAAAAAAATGTTTGAGGGCCTCACACTGCCCTCCCATGGTTTCATCCCAAACTGGCCACGGCAGCCCAGGAACGCAGATCCAAGTCTCACAGAAATGAAATTTCATTTCAGGATATTTTCACACAAAGCCCTCCTGTTTTATGCTGCCCAGCTGTGTACACAAATGTCCTCCATATATAACTTCCAGTGAAAAGTTAATGAAATGGCTTCCTTGCTCTCTTGCCAAAAATATAACTGAAAGTCTAATCTCAAGACTTTCTCCAAAATAGCCCCTTTTTGCACTAAAATTCTCATAAATCAGAAACATTTTTGTCTAAAATAAGCCTGTTTTCATTGTCTTGCAAATAGTAAAAAGTCTAGCCCCAATTTCTTTAATCCACTGCTCCAGCCAGCAGATTTTTGCTGTAGGGTGAAATTCAGCCCAGTACTGAGGGTCAGTGCAAGGTCAGCACTTAAACCATAAAATAGGGCTTAAGTGGTAAATAGAGCCTCTGTTCAGGATTATATTTCACCCCTTAAAAGGACTACATTTCATATGAAAAGAGAGATTTACTTATATCAGAGACCTGGCTGTAGTGGCATTATTCAAATAATACCTTATTCTAGTATTAGTCCCATTGGGTGAGACTGGGCCACATTTCTTCATGGTACATCCCAACATGGGAGCAGACTATTCCTGACTTCACCAAAACTTCCCACAGCCTGGTACTGGGATAAGAGGAAACACTTCTATATGACAGCACTCCAAAGTGCCTTTTTCCAAGAACACTTCTCTCCCATTTACCCAGGGGCTTGAAGAGAATTTTACAAGCATTAACAAAGTGGGAAGGACACAATGCCATGAGACTGGTATTGCAGAAAGAGAATGGTCCTGGAGACACTCTGGCAATTCCCCAGTTTTTGCAACCTTCCAATTTTATCCCTGGTTTGGAAGGACTGGAGTAAAAGTACAAGGCTTTTACTTTTGCTGAGACTATTCTCAGCGGAGTGTTTTGATCTGACTTGCATCCCTTCATTTATAGAGTTAAATGACATTTTTAGAATTTCTTCCTAAAATTTCACAAGTCAGTGAATGCAATTTTACGTACAACATTGGACACTTGTTTCCTGAATTTTGCTGACTTGGGTCCAGAAGCTTTTTTCACTCTCTTCTTTCAGCCTGAATTAAGTCATTGCATTGAAAAGCTTTATAGAAGAATGATAGCAAAGAAAGACTTCTCAGTTTCATGTAACAGAAAATGCCAAATGCTTCTCAGATGAATGTTCTAATCCAAGCAGACGGGTTCCAGATAAGAACACCACACACGCAAAAAAAGAGCGCATTTAAAAACTGATGACAAGGATCCCAGGGGGCTCAAATTCCTGGAAGATGCCTTGTCAGCTTCAGGACTATGACCAAATGAATTAATGAAGACAACCCTTCCTTTAAGCTGTAAAATAGCAGATTTAAAGACTCTTCCAATGGAGAGGGAGTATATGAAATCTGCAATGGTCCCAGCTCACCACTCCTAATTACAGTGTTATAAACTGAGGGGTCCTTGACCTTTGAGCTGGAAGATCCCTGAAGATGTAAGACTTTGGATGTACAGTAAAGACAAGGGTATTTCTCTGGATGATAGTGTTAAAGTTTTAAAGGTTTAAAGTCATGCTCCTATGTGTGTATATCCTGGATATCTATTGTACGAATATACATAAATGTTTATTTAGGTTTGATTGCCTGAAGTAAATTTGTTCTACAAAGGAAAAGTTTATTTCATTCAACTGCCAGTGCTGGGGAAGACCTGAATGTATTGTTTCATTCACTACTGGAAGTTTTCCAGACCAACTCTATTCTTTGCTGTACTTGGGCAAAATATTCAGAATTTTGCCCATCATTGTGTCAGTAGAACAAAGCATGAAATAACACTACAGATGCTCTTCAGTTGTTGAGTATCTCAGCAACATAAACATTAAAGCAGAACCCACATGTCCAAGGGCCTCCATAGCACTTCCTACTTAAGATGGCAAACTGGTGCATGGAAAATCTCAGCCTAAGGGTCAGTGTTAAAGAGATGAATAATTCTATTAAAGCAACAGAGCTGCACTGGCTTGCAAAAAACCTGATTTGTCCCAATATGCTTAAGAATAGATACCACTAATCATCTCAGGGCATCACTGCAGCAGGAGGAACAAAGCCATGGCTCCTTTTACCACCTGAGTTCATAGAGGGAGGGGTCAAATGCCAAACTGGTCTGCTAGATCTGAGGCAGTATAAGCCCATCAGAACAAAAACTATGCAGGCCTGATTTGCTTTGATTTAGAAGGCAGAATAATCATGGATTATTTACAGCCAGTTTTCACGAGGTGTTCTATAGGCCTGGGAAATTACACACTGCTATGTGGAGCCAAACTGACAGTCACAGTCATACAGAGGTGTAGAAAAATCCTTATTATTGGAGCAGTTCAATGAAATATTCAGATTAAATATAATTAGGCAATGAAAAAAAATAGACCTCCCCTCATCTGACTGAAGATTTCTAACCATTCTCTAAAATACAACTGCTTCCAAGTACTCAAGACAAAGTGCTGTGTGGATGGGCTAAATACTGGGCAGGCTGGTGGTCTATTGCTTTTGAAAGCTAATACAGGAAAAAAGATCAGAAGTTAAATTATTTTAAATATTCTTGTTAGCTGAGATTCAACAGAATTATTTTCCATCTATTTTTAAATGAGTATTTAGAACTAAGTCCAAATGGAAAGAGACATTAAAAGTGGCTGTTCTAAATGACTAGTAATAAAATCCTGGACACAAACCCCTTCTCAGAACAGCTTGGTGATTAGATCTGGGACTTCAGATCTGGGCTCAGGGCACATGAGCATAGGAGAGTACTCAGATTCACTCCTTCCAGAAGAAGACCCTCATCCCCAGATATCAGACACTCTGTGCAATATCATGGTTTGAAGATTCCCAAGTGTCTCTGTCAGGGCTGACCACTTAAAGCTCACTGCTCCAGAGAGGTAGAGGGAAGGACACCCGAGTGAAGGGATAGCCCCTAACTCCTGTCAGGGAGAGTATTCAGCTATCAGTAAAAAGTGGAAAATCTTTGAGATTCAACACCCCATCCAACTTTAATTCCTTGTTTCCTCACCTATTGAGTCCCAGTCACCTGACCCTCTGCATGCACTGTACAGAAAGCTGAACCTGGGAGTCTGCTGCCTGCTGGACAGAAGGGCACGTGCAAAAATGAGGTGCTGAAGCCCTCAGTGTCAGCTGAGTTCCTTAATAACTCCTACTACTCCTGAAATTCTTCTCTTTGAAGAGAATTGCACAAGGCCTCTTAACCCCCTAAGTGATATTTCAGTGTTGCAGAGATCTTTGTTATCCCCCTAAACTAAATTAATTTTTATTTTATAGGAGTCAAACAGTCTCTTAGGGTCTCTTGATTATATAGTCTCATTCTAATTTCAGTCTTTAATCTGAATAAACACATTAGAAAAACACAGACACAATTAACTTAATCATAAATTCAGATGGATTGTTTATTATCTGTCTACTTAATGTGCTTATGATTGCAGCAGTTAAACATGATAATGTTGTCTTCTCTCACATATAAATGAATACACAGAGCACAGAAATATGCCCAGGAAGAAAAACTTCTCCCTGAATACATCAATGGGCTCCAGATATAGAGACGTAGATGCACCACTCACTGCTGTGCTCTACAGAAAAACAAACATTGCCATGATATTGTTGAGACATGAGAGAACTGATTGCTGACAGATTATGTTCTTCTTGCTGAAATATGTCTACAAAGAAGCTTCAAATGAAAGGAGATGCTACTGCAGCAGAAATGCAACTAGGAACACTCTTTGCTTATGTCACTGCACCTGCAATTTAAAGGAAGTGTAGATTTTGGGTAAATAAGACCACTTGAGTTCTTCAGAGTAAGATACAGGTCAAATCAGTATATTCCAACTGAAGAAAACTCAGACATCAGATTTAGAGAACTTTCTGCTTTGTGATCTTTGCAAATACAGTTGTCTTAAATAGAAGTTAAACCCTTTTAGTACCAAAAATTGTGTTTAGTTACATGCCCATGGCAACTAAAACTTGTGCCAAAATGCTTTCATGAATCCACAAATGCTTAGATGCCAGAATTTAAATTGGAATATGATCCTTCCTGTTCCTACAGCATATTGAATATGAATAATTATTTCAAGCATGCATCCAAGTTAAGTTGTTGATTATTGCTCAGACTTCTCTGTCACTAGACTAGTTTTTTAATAACCATGATGAAGTTTTATTTGCCTTCAGAATATTCAAGTTTTAACTAAATTTAAAACCCGCTACACTTTTCCCCCTCAAACAAGAACCACTGAAAAATATCTGCTATGAAGGTTCATGAGCAAAGAGAAAGAAGAGGGAAGATAAAAGAATGAAAACTCAAAAGTCAATTCAAGCCTCTTCAGTTTCACTTTCTCAACAGTTTCCCTCATCTATAAATACTAAAAAAAAAAACAGATTTCCTTATTAAAAGAAAAAGAAGTTGTAGGCTAATTTTGAAGCTCTGAAGACCATGCTTATATTCCAAGAGTAAAACAATACAAGAGATTATGAGATTAGGGGAAGAAAGCCAAGAGAATCATAGGAAAAAGCAATTATGGCACCTGGTAATCATTCTGCCTAGATGACGTGGTGACCAAATTTATTGTCAGCAGGTATTTTAAGTGCTTACTATTAAAAAAATACTATTGCTATTATAAAAGAAGGCATATAAAATTTAGCATAAAGTATTTGAACTATAGCCAATTCAGCTTCCAGCTAAGCCATCTTTTTTCTTTTCCTAGTTTATTTATGACTTAAATAAATAAATAGCCCATGAGCTTTAGGAAGATATTCACTTCACACTCTTGGTCCCCAGCTTTATCATCAGCCCTGTTCCATCAGAAATGGTAACCACTGAGCAAAGAAGCTCCAAACAGCAGTGGAAGCTTCCCCAGCTCTGGCTTGGAGGGAATCACCAATACTTGTAGAAGGATAGTACAGTTCCCATGCCTTGAAATTTTTTCATGAAAAATAAATAAAATATAAAAACTCAGCAGTGGTTTTTACAGTATGACACAGCAGTATTACTTGCATTAGGCCAATTTACCACTTATGATAGCAGTAATAGCACTAAAAGCCAATAAAAGCGGTCTGTTCGTTCAGAGATTGGCTTTTATGGCTTATTCTAAATATTATCAAGTGAATCAAAAGCTGTCATTATAGTGTCTAAAAAGGCTTCGTACCTTGTAAGCAAACAGTGTGACTTTGACAAATAATCATTAATATGCCTGTGTGAGACCAGGGCTAAAAGAGAAAGAAAAAGGAAAACCCAATATTTCACTTTACATAAATCATTAAGATCATTACAGTTAAATTTCACACAGAATAAAACAGATTTATATGTACAATGCCATAATTTTCCCAAATTGGAGTTTTTTTATCTCTGTACATTTTCATAAATTAAGAACTTGTCAGAACAACAAGCAATGGATGGTTGGACTACAAACATGCATCTCCATCAGCTCTGGGAAAACAAATGGTGTACATGTCTAGGCAATGTCTTTTGGGCCACATCTAAGCTAATCTTCCCTTGACTCTCATCCTGCCTGCCAAAAGTTTCTTCCTCATATTCTCCTGCTGCTGAACCTTACAGGGGTGGTCTCTCAAGGTCACACCTCTGACAGCCAGATATCCTTGCTGGTTGGCTCTATAATGCCCTCATTTCTAATTGGATCCCCTTGGGCAGGCATTGCCTGGGCTACCTAGGGACAGGGAGGAGGATGGACAAGGTGGAAACATGGCAGGAGCTTCAGGACACCACGTGGGATGGGACATCACATGTGGGGAGGGTGAGCACAACACCACGTAAGAGTGCAGGTATTGGAAAAGCTGGGCATGGATTGTACAAGAGACTGATTATATGGCCCAGACTTTTCTCAATTAATGAAAACCAGTTAATGCATAAACTAATTAAACTAATAACCAGTGTTACTCAAATAACAGTAGAATCTTAGCTGTGCACACACCACGTGCCCCTTCTGCTCACAGAATGATTTTTCAGTGCAATGTCAGCAAGAGCATTTGAGAGCCCCAGTTACTCTGAGCACCTTATGAAGAGCCTGCCCTTAGGTCTGCAGGGCACAGCACTTCCTCAGCCTCCCCTTGGCCCCCAAACCACCCTCAGTGACCTCTTAACCACTCTGGCAGACATCCAGGCTCCGGGCATGAGACCATGAGCCTGGGACAAACCAAGATCCCTGCGCCAGCCATGCCCACCTGTCAAGTGGCCTTGATTGCAAGGCTTGGGCAGCTGGCTCAAGCATTCCTGCTCCCACAGGTAGTGCTGTGCCTCTGGGAGGTTTATTTGCCCACTCTATACGGCTCTGGGGGCCCCCAGCGATGGCCAGCTGGCCTTGGCAGTGTTATGTGATCCACTGCCCAGCTGCACAGAGTACATGGACAAGCAGGAACATGTGGTGCTGCTCTGCCAGGGGAATTAGCCCCCCAACACAGCCCTTCAACAGCCACGTGTGTTTTGCAGGCAATTTATGAGAGCAGAAAACCAACAGACCTCCCATTCCAAGCTTCTGATTTCTTTGGCTGTTTTTCTTTTTTCCCCCATGAAGAACTTTCCAGAAACACTACATTAAGAGTGAGTTAGAAAGATCCCAGGTAAAACTGGTACTCCAGGTTTTGCCTAAGGTATCCTAAACCATGGTAGGAAACCTGATAGGATTTACTACCTGCTTGCATTTATCCAAGAGGAGGTGTATTATATCCTTTAAATCTACACCAAGTAGAGCTGCTTCCCAAAAAAACCCACCCATTGCATTATGGGTTTCATTGTTTCAACATAAAAAGTAAAAAAAAAAGCAGGTAAGAGCTGTTGATCCACACAGAGCCACAGAATATTTTGGGATGGAAGCGACCTTAAAAAGATCATCTTGTTCTCACCCCCCTGCCTTGGGCTCAACCTTACAATGATAAAAGGATTTTGGTCCATCTGAACCTCATCTCTCAGGCAGAGTGCAGCAACTACCAAGGTCCCTTCCAGACTCAAAACACAAATTCAACACCTGCTCTCCTATGCCCAGGCTTAGGTGTTTTAACAGAGGGTCAGCCATGAAGACCTAGAGAGCAGAAGGTGCTCACTGAAATTAATAATGTCAGTGTTCCTCTCCCAGTATTTTGCAGTGCTGATTTCAGTCCCCAGCATTCCTAGAAAATGGGAGAAAAAGATTTTGCCGCTCAAAGATTTGAGCAGTTTGGTCTGTTTGGTTTTCAGGCCGTGGGTCTGCAGTGCATGGATTCATCACACACAGTTTTCCTGTATTATTTTTCCCAAGGCTCCAATCCCCCCATACTTTAGCCCCACCTTCATTCCTGTCACACTCAAGTTCTCTATTACTGCCGAGGAAAATCAGAGTACAGGACACTGCAGGTTGCTGTGCAACCCAAAAAAACCCATGCACATGGTGACAAAATGAAAACATCAGATACAATTCTTTAGACCAAGATTTCAAGAGCAGAGTCACCAGAATTACTCATATGCCTGAAGTTAGGCTTGTGCTTAGACCTGTTGCTGAATCTGCTTCTGATAGAAGATGAAGAATGCCTTGGTTTTGATTAGAGGCCACATCTTGGCTACAGTGTTGCACTGTTTCTAATTGTTGTTGTAGTCAAGAAACTCTATCCTTCCACTTGAGACCACCTGGAGAAATACATTCCCCACCCCAATCCCCTAAACTTCTCCCGGGAGCCCAAAACTTGGCATTAATATAATACATATTTTCCATTCTCCCCCCACTAATGAGATGCATTGATATTTTTACCTGCTTGTGCTGTGTTTTGTTAATGGGGAATGTTTCAAACACTGCGTGGTAATGGGATATGGGATTATATATTTATTAATCCCAAGAGCACTGTGTAGACCATACCAATAAGTTACAAGCAAACTGGCAGCACAGGGTTTGAGAAACTCCTCCAAGCCTTGCCTGTTGGGCTGCATTTGTCTGTGCTTTAAAACTTTGTGCTGAGCTAGAGCTGCTTGGGTCAACTGTGCTGCAAACAGGCTGCACTGACCCCTCTGCTCTGGGCCAGCTGTGTCACAGCCAGGGGGACCTGGTGGCCAAGGAGATGCACTTTGAGCAGCTGATCAATATGGTTTGTTGCATAATACAGAAAACCTTGTTACATGCAGAGAAAACTGGAAAAAAAAGTTAGTCATGGTGTGCCTCCATTGACAGAAAAAAGCTCTTTCCACCCTTGGAGATTGTGTTTATATGCAGTGATGCCAAAATCTGTCTGTATGTGAGTTTACACCAGATGCTGCAGTCAAATACACCCTCCACCTTCTCTCCTGCCCCAGTAGGTCAGCCTAGAGTTCTCAGATAAGTGGCTTTATAGAATTAAAGACATTTTTTTCCACACCTGAAAGACTGTCACTTGAAGATGAAGCCTGATGCACCTCCCAAAGGAAAATTAGAGAAAGTTTGATGGATTTGCCCTCTGTAATGTTCAAGTTTGTGTGCAGCAAGAAAAGGAAATAAAAACTAATGGAAAGAGACATTTCCTCTATGATCAAAACTGAATTCTTCCAAGAATGCATTCCCAGACTTTACTCAGAAGAAACAGTTGTGAGGTCAAATGATTCACAAAGTCCAGCTTTGCTCAGGCACCTTGTTTTCCCTTGTGAGGTAAAAAAACTGACAAATTTTTACTTTTCACTTGAGGTTCTCAAATCCTTTTCAGCACTTAACCACTAAAGCAGCCTATTTGCTTCATGAAGGTGATTAATAGGAGTGGAGGTGAAGCAATTACTTAGAAATGTGATTGCTTTAGGTATATGTAATACTTAGATATTCTAAATATCCAGCCTTATGGGTAGCTGAGACCCTTGACTGCAGTTTCCAGTGCCCAGCATCTCTTAATGAACTCTGCATATAGCCAAGAAATAAACAGAAATAATTTTAGCACTCAAAATTAATAGCTGTAGATGAGGTAAAAATCACAAAGGACTGACATTGACTTTAATGAGAGAAATGAGCCCTTAATAAAAATGCCAGTACTGAATTGTTAGAATCTGGCTTCCCCTGATTCTCAGTCTCATCTTCTGTTGTTTTATCACTTAAAAGAAAAAACAAAAAACACAAAGAAAGGTGGCAAAATCTACTTTTCTGGCCTGTGATAACCTTGTTTGTGCAGTATCAACCTGTTCAAAATAATGCATTTCATTTTATCAGCTCGAACTGAAGCCCTAGAATTGGTTTTAAAACTAAACTTTCACTCCAGAAAATAAACATTTTTGAGGCAGATGCTCACAGCTTTGTACATAAATTTTAAGAGGTCTGGCTCCAGGACTGGTCACTCTGACCTCCTTCTCCCATCAGTGTTCCACTGGAATGAAGGTTTTGTTAAAAATTAGGTCTGAGTCCTGTAAGTACCTCCAAATCCTGATTCCCTTGGACTGCCAGGGAAGAGGCAGCAGTCACCATTAGCCAGGTACAGCACTGGAGCTGTTGGCATGGCTCTTGCCTTGGAATGTATGTAAATTTACACTACAGTTATTTAAGCAGCTGATCTTAACTGCTTTCTTCATCTACATTACCCATAATGTATATTATAAAATCCTTATTTTCACTATGGTGAAGGCTGCCTAAACTCCAGCTGGATAAAGACTCTATTTGCTTTGTCTAAACAGTGCAAGCTCTCCCATATTCAATGACTACTGGAATTATTGTGTGATCTTTTCAGCTTCTAATGCATATTAATTTGTAATATACAAAACCCTTCAATAAATAATTGTGCAGACTGAATAAAAAAGCAATTTAAACTTTTTCCCCCCCTAACTGGAGACACTTTTTACAAATAGTTCTTTTAAGTAGTCTTAATAGTATCTCTTTAATATTGCCATTAAAATTCACCAGAGTTCAAGAGCAGAGCAAATTTACATCTGTTAAAATAATGGAATTGACACTGATATTACATCATTGCTATTTTAAATAATCATTCTTCATAATTCTAACCTACTTGCTTTAAGTTGCAAATAAAGGGCTTGTTCCTACTTTCACCAAAGTGGATGGCAAAATTCCCTTTGGCTTTCAGGGAGCAGCACCTAGATTTAGAGACAGTGCTCTCTGCTGAGGTGTTGGGGTTTGACTGCGTTCACTAATGCAGCAAAGAATAAATCCCTCTGAAAGAAAAATTACTGGCAGGGGTTCTGTGAGCTCCAGGCAGAGAGGATAATTGTTTTGGGCTAGCCTGTTCCCAAAAATCACAGAGCTCCATAGACTACTCTGAGTTCCAAGGTAGTTACAGGTTTTTTGCTTATTTTCACAAGAAAGCAACATTTTATATAGGTGGTTTTTGCCATTTTAGTGCAATTTTGTGGTTTTCCTTTCTTAAAATTTTGGGAGAGGTTGTTTGAAAAGAAGCATAATGACAACCCTCACAAATTCACCTTCTCTTGGTAGAATATTAGAACCTTCACTGAAATTACATAAGTGTTCTATGAACAATTCAAACTGAACCTAAAGGAATTAAAAATATACACCATACACAGCTGGAAAGCCACCTAGAAGGTGAAATCAACATAGTTCTTTCCCTGATGACAGCAGAAAATGAAGCAGGGATTTTTAAGCAATAGAGAGGATAAAGGCTATAGCTGACGCTATTTAAAACTGGAGAAAAAATAGGCTTTTCATAATCCATTTAGCACTTAAATGAACACAGTTTTGTACCTGACTTTACCTGAGCTGCTTTTGTGTTCTTCAGAAAAAATAAATCAGTGTCCACATTGCAGCTTACCATCTGTAAAATCACCATAGTTCAGTTGTCTATGTAGACCTCAAGTTTTCAGGGACAGAAGCGTTTCACCTGTATCTGCACTGAGCATTTAGTGTGACGGATTTCTGGCCATGGCAGAAATCACCATCACTCCAGCACCTTTGTGCTAATGCACCACTGAAATATGCTGAACATTTACAGGACAATAACCACCAGCTGAATCTTAACCATAATTTTGCACTGCTGTAACGGGGCTGTTACATGTTATCTGGGAACCAGAGAACTTTATTAGCACTGTCATAAAAGCCAAAGCAGAATCAACCCCTTGTCCTAGCACCACTGACACTGCCTATTATAAATAAGATATCCATCAAACATACTTAGATCCTAAGTGAAATGGCAATTGCCTTGGGTGTCTTTAAGGGTAATTTGATTTAAAAGAAAACCACATGAGAGAACAAAATGTGACCCTTTATTGTGAAGAAAAGCATAAGTAAGCAGCACCACCAAGACCAGGAGGAAACAAATTATTCCAGAAATATCAAGTTTTGAAGAATCTGCAGTGCTGACTTCTTTACTCCACTTGGAATTACTTACCCATTATATAACTTTCCACTTTCACAGTGGGACACCTGCCCTTGTGCTCATTTGGGGAGAAGAATGAAACACAGCTTGAATGTTAGGGAAATATTTTCCAAGCAAGGATGATTAGGCAATGCTCTGCCCTAGGAAGTGTTTCAGGCACTGTCATTTAATGATGTTTAAGGAGAAATAAGAGGGAAAACACCTAAGTGTTTAGCCCACAGAAATTTTCATGTCATAAAGACTGGACCTAGCTGAACTGAGATCTTTTGCACCTGCATGACCTGTAATTCTTTTTGGCATCATTCCTCAGCTTTAAAATATTCCATCATTCCCCCATGCCAGTGGCCCTAACACAAGATGATGTCTGTGCAACCCATCCTTCAGGACAGTCCTGAATCACACTGCCAACCAGGGAAGGGCAAACTAAATATGTTACAAATATGGCTTTTCAAAGAAACTTACTTATTTTGTGGCTTTCCAACCATATTAATAGGAGGAAACATATACCTGACACGGAAGACCAGCTGTTGCCACAATTCTTCACCACAGGAAGGAGGAAAATTCAAATATGCCCATCCCTATTTAATTAAGCCTATATTATACAGACTATTTTTATATTATAAATGTACATTCTAGATTCTTCATTCCAACACTATTCTCTTCCAACACTAAAACCTGCTTATCTGAAGAACTCACGTAGCTGCAAAAATTTTCATTGGAAGAAATATGTTCTCATGTCATCTATTTTTGGCTTTCCATGCTGTGACAACAGAGGCTGGCCTGGTGTTTCTATATCTGAATATTTCTCAGGTAGCAGAAGAGCTGCCGCAGATTGCCTGGCACCTGCTCGAGGATGAGGTGAACAGAAAGCAAAGCAAAAGTATTTTTATTTCATCAAGAACATTTTGGCCAAGCCTCATTTGTAGAAGGTAAAAACTGAGGAAAGTGTAAACCGATGGGGAATGTAATCTTTTAATATTTTGGGAGCATGAAACAGTGAAATCAGAGTTCAGAACTAGAGCAGGTTTAAGATACAGTGGAGCAAAAGTGGCAGGTGCTGGGGAGAAATATCTTTTTCAGGATAAGTGTTTTCAAGTCCTGGTAGCTATGTTTTGGTAGTTCTATTCTTGTTTAAACAAAATATTTTCTGAGAAGGCAATATAAAAAATGGGGAACACAAATGCCAATACAAATCTATTGCAAGTATGAAACAACAGCAACAAACCTATGGCTGCTGAGTTAGGAAAAAAACTCCAATATACTTAGATACATTGTCTTTTGCTAATATACTTTTTGAAGATCTGACTTTTTTAAATAGAGCAGCTATTAAGAGAAACTAATTATGATTTTATTTTTAAGGGCCTGGATTTTCTCTTACATGTATCATCCTAACTCAGGAGAAAGGCCATTCAAGCAAATGAGATGAGGTTGGTGTGAACGAGTTTAAATGATCACACAAAGGCTTCAAGATATTTATGGATGGAATGAGTCATTCCTGTTCTGGTTGGATGATTGCATCAGTGGAGAATTAGTCTATCATCATGCAGGGCCTGAGCCTCTGTTCTTTTACATCACCATACATCAGGAAACACTCTGTGAAGTTAGTCAGTATTTCAGTAGCCTAAAACCAACAAGTTGGTAGCACTGAGCCCACTGCCCCAGTTCCACATAGCAGCTGTGCACTGACTCTAAAGAACCTGCCCTATCTAAATCAGATCACCTGGTCTTTCCTCTTTAGTCTGTTTACCTAAAGTAACTTAGCAAAGTCTAGTAAGACCTTTTTCTCATTTAAAATGTGAAGTAACTGTGGTCAAAAAAACATTCTTTTTCTAGCAACACATTCAAAAAGGTAGCTTTTTTCCCCATCAGTCTCCAGCATCATGTCTACAAAGGAGACATTAAATAGATAACACAAGTTGAACTACCCAGACTCATTTTTACACTAAATGCAGATCTGAGAGACATCTTCAGCAAGCCAAGTCTTGGAATATTTTGTCATGATTTCTGGGTAAAAAGTAAAATAACTATGCCAGAACCAGCTGGATTTTTGCCATTTTAGGCACACACCAGGTTTGGTGGTGCTAGAACAACATGTGATCCATCCATCTTATATCTAAGAACAAGCAATGCCAGCTACTCAAGAAGCCAGCTCACAAAGTGTTGTGGTGAGCTGCTGTGACTATCTAGAATTGATTATGAGAGAAAGAAATGGCTGGAACATCTCCAGCAACTGTTGGAGTTCCCAAGAAGTTTTTTCCTCACAGTAATGACTTTAAGGCTAATTAGAGACAGAAAACCAAAACGGCAAATTCCCCAGACACCAGGTGTTTACCAGAAAAATCTCTTCCCCAGCCAGACACCATCCCTGTTCTCAGTGGTCTCCACGAGCCTCTCCCCTGCCAGACAGGAGGTGTTCTGCCTCCCCAGTACGTCTGTGCACTTCACACTTTGGAGAATTGGGAAGGCTTAAAATCACCTTCAAGGTGGAGAAAACCAAGCGTGGATGTTGCTTGGATTCATCTCAGCAGCCCCAGGAACTGGCTGAGAACCAGAGTGAGGTTTTTCATGCTGTAGGCAACCAGGGCATTCTGTTTTGCTGCTCTCCTGTCCCTGCCCAGTCAGAAGTCTACCACAAACATGAACCTGGAGAACACTGGATTTAAATAACTCCCAGTGCAGTTTTAATTACTACTATTCCACCTTTTTTCTGAAGATATTTAAGCACCAAGATTGCAAGTATTGTGGTTTCATATTCATGCTATATTTTACTAGTACCTTGTAGTGTTTGTCTGCATTAAGTTGTGATTTTTTCTCTTTTCCCACAAATAAGAGATGTCTGCACCACAAAATAACCTTTGGGCAGTTCTATTTATATCTAAAGCCTGAGGATTTTTGGGTGGGTAAAAAAAAAAAAAAGAGTATGTATTTATTCAGAAATTAAATGAGATTAATAATTTTGAAAGCAATTTACAAATAGCAATCAGCCACTGCAATGAAGGTCAAAAGAAAAAGGACACATTAGCAATTGAATCTCTTCCCTTCCTTTAAAGTTTTAATGCTGCATACCTGTTAATAATGGGAAATATTCTTCTTCAAGAGTAGCATTTTCAAAAATTGGTAGGATCCTTTTGCTAATTCTAATCTTCTTTTAATAAAATAATTTGCTAAAAAGGATTATAAAAAAGCATGAAAGTGAAATACCAATAGAAACGTACTGCCTATACAACAAATAGTTAATGTATTTTCTAAATGAATGATTTAAAATAGCTATTAAAGTAAAGAGAATGAGCTTATGTTTCTAGTAATGACTTCTCTTCCTCAGAATGAAATCTGTAAATCCCTGATTGCAATTTCACATCCCAAAAGAACAAGCAGTCCTGGGACCGATGCTTATTGCCTTTATCATTAATACTAGCACACTAAATATGTAATTTTTATATCACTGGTTTGAATATTTAGATTTATACTTGTGTATGCTTTATATTTTAAATCCCACACAACCATTCTGTCACAAAAATAAAGCTCTCCTTCAACAAGGCTTTTTTGTACGTACATGTATACACAGACTTTCAGTACAACTACAATTTTATTCATAAGAGTGCATAATGATTCAGGCTGTGATTGTTAATAAAAATGCATTTCTAACCATCAAATTTGAGTCTATTATTCTAAGTTAATTGCATTTGCCCTAAAGAGACTTGCGACTGGCTGTCAGCCTATTTGTGTCAGTTCCATTTTATTCATCAGTCAATCTTGTCTCCTCTTTTTTCACATCCCATATATTGATCAAATAGATTTGTTAGCATGCCTCTGCAGCTTTAAAAAAGTTTTTGTTATTTGTCAGGTTTATTTGATTACTGTATTAGTTGAGTGTTATCTTAATTGTTATTTCAATAGAAAATAAATGCCCTTTGATAGACCCACAAGATTCCCATTAAATATAATCCATATAACAAGTTAGTGGATGAAGTGAATGTGGTAAGAAAATAAACACATTAAGCCTTCTTTAAAAGGTGGTATTAATCTGTAGCTGTATTGTACTTGATCCAAAAGACAGGAATAGAAATAAGTACAGTGTAAAACAATTTTGATAAACATCAGTGCCGTATCATTGCATATTATGCTATGTATAAAACACCTTAACAAAAAGATGTGTGATATAAAACAAACTGAGGTCATATCTGGAAGAATGGGGTTTGTGGTTATGTGTGAAATTGAACTGTATTAAACGTGGCTTTTGACACTAAAAATTAGGCTAGAGAGGCAGTACACAAAGGGAGGTAGAAGTGCTTGTTCTATAGGACAAATTTTTGGTAGGGAGAGAAAAAAAAGGTAACCATCTTTCAGGAAAGCATTTATTGCAGCAAAAAGTAAGCATGTATGCAGGAAGCTTCTTCCTCCACAAAGGTATGATACACAGTTTAGTGAAATAAAGAAGAGTTGAGCTAGATTAATATTTGGAGACAGCATCTTGTGCACATCAGACACTCAGTTTTGGTAATTAAGTCACAATACCAAAATTTTTACTGCAATCTTATCTAAGGGGAAGGTGATGCAACCAGTTTTCCCTTATGAATGTCTCAGAAACCTGTCTCTCATATTTCATTATCAGCAAGGTTACATAACCCTGGCTCCTTGCCCAACCTTAAATCTGGGATCTGCCCAGCTGGTACCTGAACTTAAATACCATCTCATTTTAAAAGATATGAGAAGTCCATATGTTTTAAGATAGCAACTCAAGATATAGAAGCATTGATTTAATAAAAATTTTAGGAAACATAATCTACTGCTTTACCTGTATTGACGTACATTGACTGAACCCATTACTTCCTGAAACTGAGATGAAGAACCTTATGAAAAGCTAAGTTTCTCTCATTTCTTTGGCCAGGATTAGTCAATCATCTGACTTCAGAGAATTTTGGGTTCTGGTCTGAATAATTATCTGTAGCCAACTGCAGGGGGAAGGGATGAGAGTAGGGACAAAACCAGACTTCCAAAAAAGCCATTTTTTCCTGGCTTAATCTCTTCAGTCAAGGTGAGATGACTTGCAGCAGGATGGATTTGTCTTCCATTGATTTCTGTAGGAGTTTAGGCAAGACTAAACAACAATCCTACCTATCAGGTAGAGCTGGAATGATGAACATCAGCCTAAGGGGGACCTCTCTCATTAGAGCAGGAGCATTTTTAAGGGCCTATACCTGGCTGAGGATGCTTGAAAAATCCAATTCCCAGACTGTTTTTCATCTGGAACCTCTTTATCAGTATTTCATACTAAACTACCATGCTAAATCTTCAGATGCCCTAAAAAACCCTCAAATTTGCAGTCGTCCTAGAGCTTTTAGCAACACTCCTGTGATTCAGAAGCACACAGTGTGATGATAGTTTCAAGCTAAACTGTTATGACCAGCTAGTATGGAATATAAACAGGAACAGATGAGAAGAATACAGCCTCAACATTTGAGACAACAAAGAAAGAGTGAAATGATTGCTACATAAAAGACATTTCAAAGACCTCCCAGAAAAGCAGGCATTAAAATCCCCAATAAAAAGGCTCAGCAAGAAAACTGTCACACCCCCTAATCCTCAGCAGACTCTAACAAGATGTTCGTATGAGCCAGAGATTGTCTCCTTCCCCAGAAGACAAAAGGCACAGAAATCAATACTGTCTAGCATAGGATTAGGAGGCAAGAGATAGATAAAAAGGATTCTTTAACCTTACAATTAGAAAGCCCAACTCTCCAGCCAAAAAGATAATCAGAAACAGACTGCAAACCTGTGTCACAATAATTGCTGCATCTTTTACTCTTTGAAAACTGATATTTTCAGAAGATTTTTTTATAATTTATTGCCACCCCAAGAAAGGTTTTGATGGCCACTTAGCTGCAGACAACTGCTGTGACCAAACCACAATTCAACACACATGGCAATAGAATTATTTCCTAGTCTTTATGTTTTAACCACCTCCAACCAAGCAAAAATTATATTACCAATGCTTGTACCAACCTCCCAGCAAATTGTACCACTAAAAGCAAAATGATATGTAATGCACTACTTCTAACAAATGATCAGCTTACTGTGCCCTGAACCAAACACTTCCACAGATTCTTCATGCCAAACCTGGCATAAGCATGTGCTCTGATTAAAAAGGAAACAACTTAGTTGTTATAGCAAGCGTCTTTAGCTTTATTTGGTATTAGTAATGCTTTTAAACAGAAGGCAGGGTACTGGCAAGAGCAAAAAACAGACTTGAAGGGGGAGGAAACCTGCAGGCTGGAAAGAAGCTGCAGTCTCCGAAGTCCGACCCTCCTGCTGTAGATAACGAATGACCATAAGATGTGAGAGCTGGAGAAGTTTGCTGCATAGAAATTTCAGACTCTTTCAGAAGCTCAGCGAGGGAACCACAAGACATTGACAATGACATTTATGAAGCCTATATTAGCCTACAGCAATTACTTAGCACCAAATCATACATGCTTAGGTACTGTGTGTTCCCACTTTACAGGGGGTTAAATAGCACCAGCTCTTATTGAGGGACAGTCAGAATTTAAGCAGTCAGCACATCCAATGTCACAAGACTTTCCTGGTCCTGCTGGTGCCATCAGGAGAAGAAAAGCTGTATAATTTCTTTTTCCTCCAAGTGCAAAGCACTTATAAACCATCACTTCATGCTCCTGTGATCCTACTGTCTACTGAACCTTAAATTTCCTGCCTTAAGCTAACTTTCCATGGTCTTGTTCAGTGCAAGTTAGACACTACCTCAGAGCTGCCTCATGTTCTGTGGCAGATGAAATAATCCCTGTAAGTAAACTACTTGAAACCACTTAGAAAGAGGTTGGCAGAGATGCAACTTAAACCATTGTCATTTGTCATGGAAAGACAAACAAATCACCCTTCCCAGAAGAGTCATGACTCAAAATAAACACATGGAAAAAGGAATGAATTTCTGTTCCCTTTTTAGCAAGCTCAAAGACAACATAAAGCTTGTCTTACACATTCTTGGAGAATAAGAGAGAGAAATTATATCTACAGATTTCTAAGTACATTTTCTGGACCTCAATCCAGATGGGAATAAGTAATTCCCCCAGTCCACACCCAAAGGCTGAACCCAGCAGTGTGCCAGACAGAGCAACCCAGGCTGTGAATCAAACAGGGTGGGAGCAGAGGGCAGTGTGGTCTGCACGGTGGCATAAGCAAATTAATCCCTTCTCAGACACACAGCTCCCCAGGGACTCCATGTCTCGCTTGTGGCAACGTGTCAGTCTCACAAGTCTTTGCCTACCAGCACACTCATCCCCAAGCCACAAGAAGCTTCACTGCTGTCCAGCTGGAAGGCCAGCTATGCTGGAATTGAGTCTGGGAATACAGCACCCTGCCTGTTATCTGAAGGATATTTCCAGCCAACATTGTCCTCATTTTATAGCAAAGCAAGCTACTGGTTAGCACTATTATGTTGGGGAAGATGAAATAGGAAAACCTTATAAATATGATTGCCTGGCAAAAGATTTGGAAAATACAGACATTGAGATGAGAACTAGATTTGAAATAACAAACCTTGACCACTGAATAACTAGAAAACAATAGTATAGCCAGGCTGAAAGCAATCCCCCCTTCTGATTAAACAACGCCCTTTACCTGCAGATAGGTCCAAAGGTCAAATGGAATGCTCTGTCTCACCCCCCAATGTATGGTTCATCCCACACCTGTGACCCTCCCCTGAAGTATCAGATATCTGTGACCCCACTGGCCCAAGTCCTGCTCCAGCCCACCTTGAAGCCCCCTGATAAGGTGTGCCTGAGGGACCGGACGCTCTCTTGGACCTTCCCCTGGGACCCTCACCTGGAACCCTTGCTCCCTCTCTCTCCTTCCTCTCTCCCTGGGCCTGCCACGAGTTGCGCCTGGCAACTCCAAGCAGGGCCTTTCATCCCTTTTAATAAACCACATTTTCTAAGACCTGACTTCAGAGATCTCTTATCCATCCAAACCGTCCTGGAGACCCGCGCTCGCTACACTATTAGAAGCACAATTTGAGACACAATTTGTATTCAGATCAAGATTTACCAAACAAACTGCAAAACATTACCTTAGTCACCTCTGTGTGACACAAAATCCCACACGCATGGGGATCCCAGTGCCACCCAAGCATTCAGTCATTTAGATGAGAACTACATCTTCCCCTCCAAACAGAGGAGAAAGGCACAGTGCTACAGACATCACCAGGCTTTCAACTTTGCCAGTTAAAGATTTTGAGATTCTCAGATGTCATAGAGGTAAAAGGCAATGCAAAAGCCTAGAATACCTAAAAAGATAGGAGGCATTGCTATGCTGCAACAGAGAAATAAGGATGGGTGAGCTGAACTTGAACTTTCAAAATATCCTAAACCCATGGTTCAGAAAACTAGACTAGGGTTATATTTAATAACTTTTTCCACAACCTTCAACAGTCCAGCATCGTTATCTGTACCATTGGTAGCAGCAGAGATGTGACAAAGCATACAGTTCATTACCAGTGGTCCTCTCAGTTGTGATCATTTTAATGAAGGTTTTACATAATTAAGACTTTCATTTTGGTGTAGGTATCAGATACAACAGTTTGTATGGTTTGCCCTGCAGCCAAACATTTCCATCACCTTTTCTGGGCATTAGGATGGTCCCTCATGGACTGAGGCAGACTAATTTCACTGGTCAGATGCATAAAGAAAACTCAGACATGGGCTACAAAAAAAAAAAAAAAAAAAAAAAAACAGCAAAAGACAAACTTTACTCACTCAGAAACTCAGGGTTCAATGCTGCATCAGTGAATCAGGATTCCCAAACAGTCCCTGCCCTTTCGGGTAAGACAAGTTGTGTCAACTGCATGAAAGTGGCTGTATTCCCTGGGGAAAACACAGAATTATAGAATCACTTTGGTTGGAAAGCACATCCAAGATCATCTCAGTGAGAGGCCACAGGACACTAACTAAAGGGAAGGGGTATCTCCCAACTCCTAATAATGAGGAGTTATTTTTAACATACTCGTGAAGTCAGTTAGGGGACATAGCTTGACTTTTCTCTTTCCTCTGATAAGAATAGGGCTTTGAGGTGTTCACAAAACACCCATGTGGATAACAAAGGCACGTCACCAACTGAGTAGCTTCTCCTGCCTAGTGAAACTTTCTTTTCCTATTATTTTCTCAAACTGGGCAGCCCTTTAGGCACTCAGGTAAACCTCTCACCTTCTCAGCTCTTAGAGCAGGGCATCACATCAGTTCAGCTACTGAAATAGAACCTTCCATGAAATAAATTAGCTCAATAAGTCTAATTCCATTGGGAGATGGAAGCAACACTTTTTCCTTAATATTTTTCATCTGTTTCAGCTTTCAGCCCATCTTTAAATTGAGTTTATTTTTTATGTTAATGATGCTAAAGAAAATTTTTGAAGTTTACTCAAAACAGCAGGACAAACACAAAAATGCTGTGCAGAGGGCTAAGCCTAAAAACTTTAGAGCATAAGAATAAGCTTATAAGCTCACCACCATTCTCTTATGAAAATTGAGTAAGAACCCCAAAAGGGTCAGCTTAGAAGCCACTAAAATGCTGCTTATTCCCATTTGCAGGATCTCACTTGATTCCTTTGGTATCAGGCAACCCTTAAGCTGCCTCCTTTCCAGGGCTACTAATTTTGCACATTACCTGGAGAACTGCCATGATGCTGTTTGCCCTCTTTCCTCCATTTATCTACTTATGGAGAAGCAAGGCCTGTGGCCCTCTCCCTTCCCAGCTGAGGATGTTTTCCTAACTGAGGCTTCTCATACCAATTAACACCATCTGAAAGCCTTCAGAATGGGGAGATATGCCAATTTATCTGCTTTCTACCCAGCCACTCCAGAAGTGGGTAATGCTTATCTGCTCCAATTACTTCTGAAAATGTCATTTGGCTTGGAATAGTATAATCCTTAAGGTCCCCTCCAACCCAAACCACTGCATGATTCTATTTGTACTGGAAACACACGTGATGCAAACTTTCTCTGCAACTTAGAGGACACTCATGAGGCTTTGGTAGGCAAGGTCAAGATGTTCGCCTGCTCTGATAAAGCATGAGGAGGTAAATCATCCTGTGCAACTCAAGTCATTCAGAAGGTACTTTTGGCATCTCCCCCCCACTCCTGCTTTTGTTCTGTCAGTCTGAAGAGAACAGCTCGTGTGATGTAATTTAGAATGGAGCTTTTTTAAAGCTTTCACTCAGGAAAAGCTTCGGGAGCTCTGGGGGTATAGCTTAGCTCGGAGAAATAGAAAGAAAGCAAGTTTGCATTGACAGCTTGATCCCAGAGAGAGGTGGCTGCCTGCTTGTCTAACAGGTCCTCTGGGTCTGGATGAGGCAGAGACAGAGGAGCAGTCATATTAAGTGAACGCGCGCTGCCAATGTTAAAGGAACAATTACCATTATTCTGCATAGTTCACTGTTTGCTACTGCTATTTCCTTCAATAAAACCTCTTTTCACTTGCCAATTGGAGCTTGTCATGTAACAATATTTCTTATGCACAATACACATACTAAAATGCCCCTGTGTTTTTAATACATTTATAGTTGTTAACAATAGCAGTATAGCGACAGAAAAAACTGTGCTTGCTTTGAATATAGAACAGATTGAAAAAGAGCAAACCAGTGGCCCTGCTCTGAAGGATTAATGGGGGTTAGATTTTGCCTAATCTGTGTTAAAATAGTGGCACCTCTTCCATTTCTTTGACACCCACTTCTTCCTCTCAGGGCCAGGACTGTGGCCTCCTCGTTTGGAAAGGGTTGTACACCTGAGACTTGTGCAAAACTTCAGTGATGATTTTGATGTCAGGGAGTGTTGGGGGCAGCACTGGGCTCTCACCTGTCCCTGTGCCTGGGCAGCCTCGAGGTGGATGGACAAGGGGTGCCACTCCTGTGGCCTTGGCAAGCCCAGCCTACTGAAGGTTGCCCAATAGCCCTTCACTCCTTGTGCGTGGTGCACAGACAGGTGGGAGCTGTGCTACCGTTCAGCAGCTCCTGAAACTCTGGCGTTCACTGCCCACATCAGACTACAAAACTCCTTGTGAATGCAGCTCCTGGTGAAGCAGGACAAACAGACAGCTTTGGGGAGACTGACTTTTCCCTGGGGCTCTGGAGCTCTACAGCTCTCCCCCAAGAGCTCACACAATGCAGACATTGTGCTACTACTGCACTTGCCAGCATCACAAAGCCAGGTGGAAATGACTGCAGTGAAGGTGCCACAGTGAGAAGAAATTACGTGTTTGCACTTCTGAGCAGGCTGAACCTCATATTTCATGCACCCAAAGGAACAAGCAGCTGTTTGGAAACCTTTGTAGCACAACCATGAAGGAAACTTTCTTCTGCCATAAGACTCGTGTTTTCTAAGAACACTATTTTCTTGAGAACAAGTTAATATACACAGGAAAAGACATCTTGAGTGTTCCTGACTCTCCTACACTATCCAGGAATAGTGATAGACTGCGAGTTTAAACACATTCTTCCACTGCACAGTGAGAGAAGTGTGTTTAATGCTGTGAGCAGAACACTTACCATGTTTGCCTTTGCCAGAGCCGGCAAGACTACACCATTCTAAGAGTACTTATTACATGCATAAGTAACAGTGGATGTCATCTGTCTGCCCCCAGAATAGATGTTCTGCATCTTTGGTGCAGGGAGAAAAAAGGATTTGTGAAAAGATGCACAGCATGATACATCTTCTGCTTCAGATATTGCTAATTGCTTTGTCTGTGCCTTTTTCTGAGGAAAAGAGTGAAGAACCCCAGAGAAGGCCACCATATTGGAGGCAGGTTTGGAGCCTGGTCTGAGCTCCCTGGAATTGTTTTCTTTGACATCTGGTGGTACAGGATCAAGCCCTTGCGAAGATAAATAAGTTGTTTTCCAACATGGTCCAGCACAGCCTGTTCTGCAACACCTGGGGAGGTGCTCAGATGGCAATAAGATTAATAATGTTTATTACAGTGTGCAAGTCCAGCTCCCAGTTGTGTTCCAGGGTGGCATGCAGGCAAGAGAGAAACAAATGGAAGTGTTTGCTGGAAAAGTCTCATAGAAGACATAAGACTCTCACAGATTGCCACTCACCATTGGGTTCAAATCAAAGAAAAACTTTTATACCTTATTAGAAGATGTGGAGGGTTGTAGTCATATATTATCATGTGTCAATTTACCACCAGTAGAGCTCTAAGGACTAACTGTGAGAAATGCTGCATCTGCTGTGATTTGCAGCTCTATTTCACAGCATTTAAAATGTTTGTATTTTTTTTTAGGAATATATATGGGTTTGATGGTGTTAATATATGTGGGTTTGTTGGTGTTTCCCTCCACCAAATGAAAATGCTGGCAGTCTCAGAGCAGCTCTGGCATTAATGCTGTGCAAGAATATCTTTGTGACCATAACTGTGTGTAATGCCTGCTTTGGGAATAAATTCTTGGCACACAGGTTCTGTGTCATTCACAAAGCAGCACAGTTGTCAAGGACCTTGAGACACGAAAGGAAGACACTGTGCTCTCTTTTCATTGGAAAGTTCACAAATTCTGCCTAGAGATCCCTCTGATACTTTCACTTTTCAATACATAGTGATTACCAAAAATAAAACTGAGAATTTTAAGTGCTTTCCAAATTTAATGACACAGAGTTTTACATGGAAAAGAATTCTTTTGTAATAAACTCAACATCTTCTGGTTTATATTACCTATAAATTTCCCCAGCTAAAGAGTGAGGAACTACAAAAGGACGTCCATGTGTGAGACCTACCTTTAGTTACTGTGCCAGTGATTAAATAAAGTCCCATCCACTTCTGGCTACTCAGCTCAGGTTAGGATTTTGTTTCTGAAATTTGGTCATATTGGCAGACAACCTTAACCTCATTGTGGGGAGAGTCATTAACCATGAGAGGAAGGAAAGTGAATTAATGCAGCAGTGACATCTAGGCAACAACAAACAATAACAATTCTAAAGTTTGTTTTTTCTCTGCTTTGAAAACAGCAAGGTCAATTCAAATGAGACAATACCTCAAACCTTCCAGTTTCATTCTGTGCAGTGAGGAATAAAGAGAATTTGAGAGGTTTGAGTTAGCCCTGCAAAACAACAAGAAGGTGTCCATGAGCACTGGGATGGATCTGCCTCAGGACCCATTGAGGGGTGTGCAGGCAGCCCCATCAGAGGTTGGCCTCAGGGGCTCTGTGTGGTGCTCTGCATCCCAAATCCCAGCCTGGGGAAGAGGACAGGGACTGGCACAGACATATGGTGACTGGGGTGACCTACTGACATTAATAAAAACAAACATTGCTAAGCTCTCCACTTGGAGGGGAAAGGACAGTACTGCGTGCTTTCAGTTCATGTACAGTTTGTGACTTCCTTGTTCTGAGTTTTTAAATTATCCCTTTTAGCAAATGTCAGCAGAGTGCAGTTTTAAACAAAAAGAAATGGAAAAAAAAAAGAATTTGGAAAGCAGACTTTAGCTTCATTTACAACACTTTTTAGGGCTGTTTCATATAATAGGGCTACCACACACCTACAAGGTCCTCCGCATCCCTGGAGTGTTTAAGGCCACTTTCCACAGGGCTTGGAGCAACCTGGTCTAGTGGAAAGTGTCCCTGCTCATGGTAGGTAGTTGGAACTAGATGGTCTTTCAGTCTCTCAAAACCCAAACCACTCTATAATTCAATAAGACGAAACAATCTGGTCTGGGGCTTAAATACAACTTCAGGTATAGCCACTCCATCTCAGTGACTCCCAGAGAGGATGATCTCTTTAAAGACCTGCTGGAATAACAACAGGGTGCCAGGATGCTCTGATCATAAAATTCAAAACAGGAAAAAGATGATTTAAAAAATTACCTAACAGCAAGAAGCATGTGAAACACCACGAGATCCTGCTGCTGCCTGGACTATCCCCAATTCCTGTAAAAGATTTATCTCATGGAAGCCGCTTAAAAAGTCACAACTGCCAGGACAGAAATATGGACCTAAAGAAAAACGAGACAGGGAAAGAAAACTATGGCTGAAGGGGAATGTGGGAGAGCCGATCTACAAACGTCCTGAGGGCTCTGGTAAAGCTCTCCTGAAGGGTGCACAGCTGTATCCCACATCCAACCCCATGAGTTTCAGGGATTGCCTTGCCTGTTGACCAGCTGATGTTGTGTTTCTGCTGCAGTTAACACTTGATACCAAAGCTGTGAGGTTCCTGGGACAATTCAGTGATCGTTCTCGGTGCTCATCAGCCGAGGGCTCCTGAGGACCTTGCAGCAGGCTGTGACGGGGACCGATGGACAGGAAGAGCTCTGGGCAGGCCCTGCAAACCAGCCAGTGAACACACTGTGAATTTTGCTATTGTGGTCATTTAGGGCATTAATTATGTCCAGCCTTTAACACAGATGATGATGTCTGATGCTACAGGGACTTTGGACTTAGCACATGAATACCTTTTCATAAATTGCTCAGTCCCCCTTCTTGCAAAGTTGTTACAACTCCAAGGTGTAAGAGAACAGCATAAAATTCACACTGATCCCTTCAATTCTTTTTTAAGCATCTTTAAATCCAGCTTTTTTTTTTTTTCCTGCTATACATCTTACTTTTTATAGTTAAATGTAATTTTAAAGCAAAAAAGAACATAAACAATATACACTGACTCTTGACACTCCATTGCTTTTTTAAACTAGAATAATAAAAATTTGCAAATGAACAAAAGAGTGGGAGGAAGATATCTGATTTACAATGTTTTTGAGATAAAGAACACTATAAAAAAAGATCAATGTGAATAATAAAGCATTGTTAACTGAGTCATGACATTTCTATTCTCAGTGAAGATTTGAACAGTAGAGCTCTGCAAATGAGCACCTTGTGCCATTTTCAAAGTGGGAGGAAGACATATAATTATAATTTTTAAAGTGAAGAGAATTTAAAAAAAAAAACTCTGTGAAAAAGTTTATTGAAAAACATATCGACATATCAATATGACATAAATTACTTTAATTTTATTAAACTGGGAGGGGGGAAAACCTCTTTTTGAAGACTGGCTGCAGAAAGCATTCCTTGAAAATAATTTTCTTTATTAAAAACCCTTTGCTAAGATGAAACAGCACTGAATGTCAGCACTACCGTATATTTATTCTGTAACTCTTCCAACAGCCGAGATCTATAAAAGAAACATATTTTCAAAACACTTTTAACCTCCATTGTCTTGATCATTCGTATTAACATTTTTCATGTCACCTATTGAAATCTCTTAAAGGAACCCTTTATTCAGTCAAAATTAATGAAGCCGTTTTCTTAAACAGCCTCCAAAAAGTAAAAAGGACGTAATGTTGTGCGTTTTATTTGACATACATTTTCTGCCATTTCACTTATTTGTGTGATGAGAGCAATACTTCATATTTATGCTATCAAATCTGCAGAGAAAAGTGGTTTTGAGAGAGAAGAAAACCAACTCTGCTCTTGCTGTGTGTGCAATTTAAATCCACAGTGAAAATACAGCATTGATCAGATTACTCCAATTGAGTCATTTAGTGCTTTGGCATTCCTGAAGTTAGGGCCCAGCTGTGAAATCATAGTTGAGGCCAAACATTGCTGTTAGGTGAGTGCACATGGCTCCCATTTTCTTCAAAGGGAATGACACACATGGCCAATATTTAGCTTTCACCTCTTCCATTCTTTAGCTAGCAAAGCCAGAACCAGTGGAGTATATGCAGGCAATTTAACTGAATTAAGAATACAATCAAGATTTTCCGGGACTTACTAGTGATTTGGGATATATAATTCAATACACATCAAAACACAGATGCTCAGCATATTCTGAAAATCAGGCCATCTCGAATGTCTTGCTTTAAGCAGGTAAAATCATAAATTACTCTGAGTATTTTGGCCATTGGATCCTAACAAACTGGGTGTAGTACACTTCTTCAAAATTATAAACTCCAATTTCTGGCTTGGCTAGGATGCCTGGGAGAATTGCAACTTCCCAAAACATTTTTGTTCCTGTGTTGGCACACGGCTCTCCCCTGCCATTACCATTACAGGACTTGAACACAGTGCAGGTGCCCTTCTGCAGCAGGTGACCCCTAGGGAAAATACAGCTCTTGGCTCTGCAGGTCCCCTGGTGTGCACTGAGCTGCTGGGATGGTCCACAAGACCTTATAGCATAAGTGCCATGGAGAGAAAAAAGGATGCATCCCAAAAATCTAGCTGCCCCATGCTGCATGCAGATCTTCATTTCAACTCAAGGTCAAGTGGAAAACTTTTCTACCATCCTTGCTGACTCTCCTCTTCACTTTCTCCTGACTCCATCTGTTCCTCACCCATCTCCTTCGTTCCGCACTCGCCTCCCTCTTCTTCCTGTGTCCATCTGTTCCCTCCTTCCTCGACACAAGTTGGGGAAGGGAAGTAAATTCAGTCATTCACTGAACAGATTTCAAGAGGAACCCCCTCCCTCTCCAGTTCTAACTTCATTCATCATGGTAAAAATTATAATGAATAGAAATGCTGAAGGTGAAAATTTATTAGGGATTGTGTTGCTTTCTTATATGAAAAGCAGTTAAAGCGGCATATAAACATTGGCTTCATTCATTTTTTCTTAATATATGGCATAATTAGTGAGAAATATTAGTGGAAGTGCTTGCTATGCAGTCCATCAACACATGCCTGTCAGAGCTTAGGACCTGGGCCAAAAGTTTTTGCCAGTCCTGTGATAGATTTACAATAAGCCTATAGAAGGCTTTACAGTTAGCTGGGTCACTAATTCATGAAGTTAAAATGTATGCAATGAGGTCAAAAATTCACTATTGATAAAATACCCCCTCCCGGGATTGCACCATTAGCTTTGTTACTGCAACAGCAAAATAAAGTAAACCCAAAGCTCCTGTGAATTACCAGTCCATCATCGTAAATCAGTAGTGAAGCACTTGCACGAGTTCATGATGTCATCTGAAGCCCAGGATATATTTATAGCCTTGTGTACTATTTCCTGTTTCCTCATGACAAAAATAAACAGTCTCCAAATCCCCTGCATCCTTCTGCTTGAGCTCAGCAGATTGTAATGGGCACGAATCTCTGAAAGCCCCCGTGATATATTGGTCTGGAGCAGCTCCCTTCTGATGGGCCACGGCGCCCACGCTCCCTGCGGCCTCTCCCATGTGGGCGACAGCAGTTCCCATGGAGTTTGCTCCATCTGCTGCACTCACTGCTGGGATAGTCCCACACCCCCTCCTCCTTTGCCTCCCTGACACCTGGAGAGAGAAGGAAAGGAGATTTAAACCTCCAAGCCTTAGGCATGGAGAGAACAGACTGGCAGGCGCATCCGAGGTGGAGGAGCTCAGCATTGCTCCATGTGGGGACCTGGGCTTGCCACCACAGGGACCTTGGCAGTCCTCCAAGACTGACATGCCATGAAGGCTAGAGTTTGGGCTTAAATTTCCTCTCTTCTCCTTTGCTCATAATTTGGGATCCTCATCTAAGGTTTCTGGGTTGTTTGGGCATGGATGATGCCCCACATTTCATCTCAGACCTCCCAGCTCTCAAATTTTCTGTACCAACCTGAATTGCTGTGTTTTCTGGTGATCCTCTTCACCTCTTTTTGGGTGAAACTTTCTGTCTGGGCAGTGAGTTTCATTTTTTGCTTCCTTTCCTGAAAAGAGACAGAGGGTAACACAAACAGTGCACCATGCCATGTAACCTCCCTCTGCAAGGAAGCATATTTGCTTCTGTTTGACCTCAGACCAACAACTCCTGAAGTCAATGACTGTCACTAAGTGGCTGAGGGTAATAGCTGTGCCAAACCACATTTATTTTACACTTATCCCTCTTCAATTTTGTTTTCTTCTCACCACCAAGACCGTCGCACCAGCTCCCTGCCTCTACTGGCCCTCCCTGGGGTGACACCGAGCAGTGAGGACCATCCAGGTAAGCTGCTGGCCCCATGCATGCAGAGATACTCCCTCCCTGGCAGGCTAATATATCCCTTAAATGATCAAGAAAAAGTGTTTTGTTTTTCTTTGGCTTTTGCCTTTTTGAAGAACTGCTGTCAAACCCTGAGGTTTGGGTTTCATCGTTCTATGAGAACCAAGTGAGTTCAGATCAAGCCTTCATACGTGCAAGTTTTCATCCATCGGGTCTGATGTGGCTCTGCCTGTGTCATCTCGGCACTGAGCGGACACGGCACACAGCTCTTTCAGTGATGAGCATGTGATGCATTAAACAGACAGGTAGCAACAGCAGGGCACGGGATAATGAATGCTGCACTGATACACCAACATGCCTCAGGGGAAAATTAAAAAGTTGCAGGTCCTAAACGGCTACAGTTTTCCACACAGTTTAGCATTAACCCTTGGGACTCCTTGCTACAGGGGTGTGAGACAAAGGGCCACTGCCAGGATGGATTTGGAACAAATGCCAGCATTGAGCAGAGCCACAGGCTCCCTTGTCCTTTTCTTGTATGATGTGGATGAGCCCTAGGAGGGTCAGAGATCAATTCTCCTTCTCCTTCAGTGGAGTCTCCTCCTAAACAGCTGCTCCAAGAGCTGCTTTGGATTACCTGCATTGCTACAGTCCCTGTTCAGCAGAACAGAGCACCTCTTAAACCCTCTGTCCCTTATCAAAAATAGACTTAGAGCCCTTGTATACCTCTATACTAAATCTAATTTCAGAAGCATGCAGGGAAGCTGCAGACTCCTCTTCTCCAGGACTGCAAGAGGCTGGTTTGTGCCTAAAGCCAATGAAGAGAAATAGAGGTCAGGGGACATACTGCAAATGCCAGTCTTGGTATCACTGCTCCTCCCTATTAACCAGAGGGATCTGGAGCTGGCATCAGTGAAAAGTAAGTGATTTACTTTGTGCTTTCATGAATTTAGACACTTGTAGTCAGCCATCTGAATCATCCAACTCCAAAAAGAAAAAGAAATTCCATGAGTATTGAGACTATCTTTGATACAAACATGGTTGAACAATCCCAGTCTTTGACTGCAACAGCCAAGGCGAGTCTCAGCTTCCCCATGTGAGGAAGAAAGTTGCTACTTCATATTACTTAAAAATGGCACATTGTGGGGGTGTACCTTTAGCAGCCTCTGCCTAACAGTCTAACACTGAATAATCTGAGATTTCTTCATCATGATACACTTATTTTTCCCTTTAAGTTCACTTCAGTGGCTGATTTCTATACGTTAAAAACACAGACATATGTGGACATTTGAAGCTGAAAAGAGGCTCTTAAAAGACAGTTGCAAAGTTTGACCCTCTTCCCATCTCTAATTGTAATTTGGGGTTTTTTATATTCTCGTTTAACAGTAATCATAAATACTACGAGTGGTATGTAATATTTTTTTAAAGCCTATTTGGCGACATCTATTTGTTCCAAACTCAACCTACTACTGTTTCATCCAGCAACAAACTATAATAGGAAAAAAAAAAAGTGCTAACCACCTTTTTTTTTTCTGCTGGTCTAGCACAATCTTTATTTCTTCAGACACTTTGTGCAAACATTAAATTGATAAAAGACATAATGTAGATGGACCCACAGCTGAACTGAAGGTAATTGCATAAAAATGAAATGGAGACCTATAATTGTACACTGCTTTAGCCTCTCCCGCAGTGTTTTCTGGAAGCAAGGATCTCGCTTGTCATAGCAAGTTGCTTGTTACAGTGATTGCGTGAAGACTTGATCTAGCTGTACGAGACAAGTATAACATTACTGAAAGGGAGCTTTTCAAACTAAGAGTCTGACACTAAAATGTACTGTATTTTCCAAGATGTAGTATGCTTTAACAAACAGAAGAGTCCCTGAGTGACAGCTTTTGTTACCCTTTTGTTTGATGGTGCTGTATTGAAAAATTCAGGTTATGTCTATGCCTTTCTATTTCTGGTTTTGATTTCTCTTCAACAGCACTTCAAGAATAAAAATTGACTCCAAGTATGAATAGTAGAAGTCGGTGGATACAGTAAATGTCAGTCTGGCATTTACTGATTACTTCTGTCAGACTTTTTTTCAGTCTCACTTCTTGAATGCCTAAATGCATTCCGTGGGCCATTGTATTGTTGCAGAATTGGGGAACTCAACAAATATATCGTGAATTAAAACATAACTAGTTTAGATTTTTGGGCAGATCTTGAAAGTGGAAAATAATAGTTATTATTGCCTAAGCCTTTTGATCTGATCCATGTGTATCCAAAGGCTCAGCCTGAGTGTGGCTCTCACTGTGAACAAGCAGGACCCATTTGTGATATTGGCACCTGGCTAACAGCTAGGGCTTGTGTCTTTCAGACTCACAAAACAATTGTTATCCAATAAATCCAATGCATAAGCAGGACATCGCTTCCTCCTGAGCTCTGCTGCTTTAATCAGCAGAACTTTTCCTGGAGATGGTTTCTTATTGAATGAAAGTGCAGGCAAACCTGTGGAATGTCATTGATTTACAAATACTGGGAAACAGTCATGACTGTACATGTAAGGGCATCCAAAATACATGAGTTTTCACATTCTGGACTGAAGAGGCTGGCCAAGGAGTCAGAGAGGGAGAAAAAAAAAGCTGTATTTGCTTACTCTGAGGGGAAAACCATCAACAACTCATCACAGATGGGCAAACCCAGATATGCATAGCCTCAGATGCTGGTTTCCTATGACCAAGGGTACAAGCTCAGGGGAGAACTGCTGTGCTTTGCACTGCTGGGTCACACCCAGTGGAGCCACTGCCTCTCTTGTCCTTTCCATCTCGCCTGTGGCTTTCCTTCATCATAATGTTCACAAAACCTGACAGTTATAGGTTTCTGAGCCTTCTCTCTATGCCACTGCTCTCTTACAGCCTCCACCCCATCATTCGCTCCCTGCCCAAGGCCAACTCTCCAGGACAGGGAAATTCACATTTCCATCACAGTAGACTTTGTTGTCATTATGACCTCAAAATCAAGACAATATCTCTGCCAACACAGAATTTTAAAGCAGTGATTTAAAATGAAAATTATAGCCTAGTTTTTGTGCTTATCTTATCCCAAGATCTCACTCTACTAACCTCTACCCACCTTTTCTGCTTCTACGTATTTCATTAGATAAAAATAATCTAAAATGGCTAGAAACATGGCTAGAAATTTAAATTAATTGCTCACTCATTCTGTAAGTAAATGGAGTCATAGAAATAATAGAAAAACTAGCTTGGAAGGGACTCTAGAATCACCTCATTTGGCCTCTGCCAGAAACCTGCAGTAAGAGCAGGTTGCTGGGGTCCATGCCCAGCTGAGCTCTTCTTCACACAGCCACAGCCTTGCTGTGGTCTGTTCTGGTACTTACACATTCCCATGATGAGGAATTCATTCTCTGGGCAGTTCCAACTGCCTTTGCTGCAGCTTCTGACCATGCCCTCTCCTTGTTTTCCATCTGTGCAGTGCTGGGAGGAGTTGGGATCTGGCTTCTCCATTATCCTGGCTCTGGAGAGGAACCAAGCATCCAGCACTGTTCTTTGCCTTCTCCTTGGGCCCAACCAATGCCAGCTCCCCCAGCCTCTGCTCACACAGAAGATCTTCCAGACCCCTCACCACCTCAGTGGCCTTCACTGGACTCGAACTAGATGCCACTTATCTCTCAAATCCTTGCTTCCCCCCTCCTCAAGCCTCAAACTTTATTGTTGTGCTGGTTTTTCACTTACCCTGCAATCCATCCATCCATCCCATCCACATTTCCTCCTCTTGCTGCAAGGATACAGGGGGACCAGCTGCAGTCTCATCAAGGATTCACTCTCTGTCAGCCTTTCCTTGGCTTTTCTTTAACTTGTGTCAGAAGCCAAAGGTACCAAAAAACCAAGAGATATGCAGGGCCTCTCTTCAGACTCCTTGCAGGCAAGTGCAGACGAACCACTTCAGAGCACTTACTGTTCCTCTCGGAAAGTAGCATTTGCAAAACTGAGGTGTTTGTAAAGATTGATTTTCTGTATATAGCTCAAGAGCAAGCATATCACAAGATTTAAGTGAGATAAAAAGTGAGGCTGTGCTTGATGTGAGGTGCAGGAGTTAATCAGCTGTAGATAAGAACTGATGTGGTTTTATCATCCCTGCCATGGAGAGAATGACTGTGTTTCTTGGCCACTTGATCACTTCAGAGAGTGGGTGAAACTATATATCAACCCATGTTTATCTGTGCCTGAGAAGTTCTTCGAGAATAAATTGAACTCAGAACTCTTCTTAACCTTTCCTCTAGTTGGGGCTTAAAATTAAGCTCTCCCTCTGGTTTCTGAGCTGCCTCTCTGGCACGCTGACAGCATGTGAAGTATCCCATCTCCTGGTTAACTTCCAGGCCAGCAACGCAAGTGGGGATGAAGTTATGAAATAAGGAATCTGGATGCTAAACAGAGACCATCTGGCTGTCTTTCTACAAGATTATGAGCCACGGTGAGCTGGCACATCTGCATCCAGGTACCACCTACGTGCACATTGTTGGCTGTTAATTTAGGGAAACGAAGTTGCAGCTGAAAAATAACAAGATAATTGTTTTGCCTTCTTTTATGTCACAAA
Organism: Anomalospiza imberbis; assembly: GCF_031753505.1. Taxonomy (NCBI): domain Eukaryota; kingdom Metazoa; phylum Chordata; class Aves; order Passeriformes; family Viduidae; genus Anomalospiza; species Anomalospiza imberbis. Next base: position 18,597,733 of record NC_089691.1, on the reverse strand, counting down.
TTGAAGTTAGGATATCAAACTCTAAATAGATGTCAACCTGAGGCAATAGTTCTGTTTTCTTTCCAAACCTGATCCCACACACTGGAAGTGAATTATTACTTAGCCTCTAAGTCCTCTGGGTTTAAGAGAAAACCTTAGAAGGCAAGTTCACAAATACCTTTACTATGAATAAACCTCTGTAAAGAGACTGAAATCATTAGGTGAGAAGGGTTAGGCCTTGGAAGTAAACAACTGTAGGTTTGAAAATTCTACATATGTTATTCTCTTAGATCTCTGCCTTGGTATCACAGTCTTTTTTTTTCCTAATCCCACCAGATAACCAGCTTACAAATGAAAAACACACAGATGAAAAGCCTATGAAAGGTATTGTTATGAGTTCTGTCGCAGAATTCAGCATCACAGACGCTTCATCAAAGGGTACCAAAAATGAGAAGAAATTGTCAGATGCAAGCAGATCATCCATTGCTTCCCTGGAGAAATGCAGAGAATTCACTTACATTGAAGATGATGCATCAGTACATCAGAGAGACAGTGACGGTATGTTTTATAAAACAGATCACATTTGGGCTGATTTCTAAATAATGCCCACTGCAAAAGAACTATGTATAACCAACTCGAAATTAAATGTTGAACAGGAGGTTCAAGAACATCGCCAAAAGCAATGTTAAGTTGCCCTGCAGACATTTGTGTGATAGATGAGAATTTCTAGAAGATGATCTTAAATTGTCAGTGATACTAAAGTCATAGAAGAGGAGCTTCGAGCTTATTGTGCCACAGAGCATTTGTACTTTAGTAATGAGAGCTTGCACAGAGGCACCAGTGTCAGTATCGGATAAATCTGTTCCTGGCTATTCCAGTGCATGTTAAAAAAAGGCTCTGTGAAGTATTTCAGAAGTTTCTTTTGAGTGCCTTTTGCAATAATGGATTAGTGTGTTATATCCAATGGAGCTGGGATCTGTCATGCATATCATTTAACAATTCCTAAATTAAGCATTTCTAAATACAGATCAACACAATAAAGTGCCCTGTTCTCCAAGAATCATTAACATCTCAATGGTGTCACAGATCCTTACAAAAGGGATGTCTGTGATACATCTATTGGAATATGCTTAATTTCAGAGAAGGATCTGAAGTATTTATTTTATTTAGGGGACTTGTCCTCTTGTCCAGACACTCCGTATTTTTGAGTTTGAGGTCTATCTCAACCACTACTGGCACACAGGTGTGTGCCATGTGATGCAAATAACAGATTTCATTCTCCTTAAAAAAAGCTAAATGTGAAGGAAATTAAGAACAACAACAACAACAAAAAAAAAAAAAAAAACCAATCTGTGCTTAATTAATAATGTTAAGGGCTGGATAGAAGCCAAGAAAACCAAAGGAAGACAGATTTGTGGTTGTCATTGCATACTCAGCTCACTCCACTCTGACAACTTACTGCTTATTCCACATACACGAGGCCAAATCTTGTTTGCTGGTGCTTGGAGAACCTCTGAAGGCAGAGCAGTAGATGAGGAAATTGGTGATTATTTTGTTCCCAGGGCTCAGACAAGAGCAAATACAACACTCATAGGTCTCACCAAGGATGACCAGAAAGGCTTCAGCAAGCTTTGGACCGGGGTTGTTCAGCACATCATCTGTGTGAGCAGATGCCACCAAACAAGAGCAGGAAAACTTAGAGATGAGGCATGCTAGAAAAATTATTATAAATTCTTCTTTTGTGCTAATTAATCTAGTAATGTAGAGAACGAGAGCTGAGGTCATTGTTCTCACTGAGATAAACGCAGTAACGCCGTTTGGCAAACAGCAGGGAAAACAGAGGGGAAAACAAGAGATGGCATCTTCTTTTATGCAGTTTGTGGCTAATTTATTTTCAAATATATAAATGAATGCATAGGAATGGATGTCTAATTGCTAATATCTATTATTTATATACATTACCCCACTTAAAACAGGACCAAAAAGCCTCACACATGCAGATTTTTTGAAATGTGTTACATCCATTATCACAGTTCATGGTGTGTGCTCTGATGGGAATTTAAAAGCATCTTTACTGCACATCACAGAGTCTGTGCTGAAACATTACTTTATTATTAAAATGTTGTGCTTTTTGTGTGCTCTCTTTCCTGGATGAAGCCCTAAGAATCATATCTATTCTCTCCAGATTACATAAGCACCATTATGGTTAACACATTCAGGGAAGAAAAACTGTTATTAAAAAATGGATCTTTGGAGAGGGAGAAAAAAAAATTGCCAAATCCTTAATTAAGACATAACTTTGAATTCTGTCTCTCACTTCTATGTATAGGAAAGAAATTTCATAAACATCAGAGATGTAAAAGGAGTAGTCTTAATTACACCAAGAGTTACTGGATAAAATGATTACATTTTCTACAGTGTAAATTTCATACAATTAAATACAGTGGTGTCACCTTATTAACTGTTTCAATTTTATAATTATTTCAGTTCATTTAGCTAGGAAAAAATATAAGCATGAACTTACTGAGTATCACCAAAATCTAGTCATTCGTATTTGACAGAACTGACTTAGAAGTTAGTTGTGCTTGTCTGAACCTAAATAGATCTTGACATATTTAAATAAGTATTAAAATTGATAACATTGGTGATGATATGCCATTTAGAAAGAAGTTCAGTCATATGCTATTTGTTCTTGCTACCTGCTTTAACTGCCTTTTTAATAAAGAAGCTGGAATGATATTTTTTTAAATTTTGTTTTTTCATCAAGAAAGCTTTCTAAAAAAAAAAAAAACATAATTCTGGAAACTTCCTGGCAGTTAACTTCATGTTACGTGAGCTAGAAAATGCCACAACAGAACCAATGCAGTTGAATGAGTTCACAGTTAGTCATCCTAGGGCAAGAAATGTGGTTATAACCATATGCTTTCCTGAAAGAACCAATGAAAAGACACTCATATTGTTGAAGGCATTTTTCCTTTCCAAAAACAAGAAGGGAAAAAAAAAAAAAAAGGAAAAGAAAGGTCTGGGTCTGTGCTCCAACTGGATTCACACAGTTGGAATCTCACACCTGCTGCACCCAAGCAGTCTCCCCAGATGCTGGAGGCTGAGGGGTGAGGAGTTAATTAGTTGATTTTGGGAGGGCACAAACATAGCACAGAGTTTTAGTCATGGTGAGCAAGTTTTCGGGAATATTCACTGGCTCCAGATACACATGCTACATAATCTATTTTCCAAACTTTTGTCTCCTTTGAAAAAGTGACATTTGTGAATAAAAAGGTAAGTACCCTGCTTGGTGGGGAGCTGGCAGGACGCTGAGCTGAGGCACACTGCCCTCCCTGAAAGCTCTTCTCCAGACCTGCTCTCCCTCCCTTTCCTTGGTAGTTTTTAAACATTTTTAGTGCAAACTCTTGTGAAAATGAAAATAAACTCCAGTGTCACCTGTGCTGGTGTTGTGGTTTACTCAACCCCACAGAACCCCTCACTCACTGCCCCACTGCAGAAGGGGGGTACCAGAAGGGTAAAAGGAAGAAAACTCATGGCATGAGATAAATACATTGCAATAGGACAGTGTAGTGGTTTTACATGGGAAATAATAATAATAATAATAATAATAATAATAATAATAATAATTAGAATATACCAAACAAGGGATACCCATTGCAATTGCTCAGCACTCACCAACTGATGCCCAGACAGTTATCTGAGCAGAAACCCCTGCTTGTTTTCTGCCTAATTTATATTTATGCCTTATGGTCTGGACTATCCTTCTAGCCGGGTGGGATCAGCTGTCCTGGCTGTGTCCCCTCCCAGCTTCTTGTGCCTCTTCAGCCTCCTTGCTGTCCAGGCATGAGAAGATAAAATTTGGTTTAAAGGGCTTGTTCTGCATCTCACTACCACAGAATATTTCCATTCCAGTTCTTTTCATACAGCTGTTGTTTTTCCAGAGCAATTAAAACAGAAAATAAACTTTTCACTTGTCTCTATGAAAGTAGGCATCATCAGTGTGTTTTTAGATCACCCCCTCACTTCTGTGTAGCCACGCTGGCTTAAACCTGGGTAATCCCAGCTCACACTTGTTCTTACGTCTCCCTGCTTTTCCTTTCTCTTAGATGAATGCGCAACACTTATCCTGGCCTGCTTGTTCTGCCAATTTTGGGACTTTCTTATAATGCTGCCTGATACCTGTGAACATTGGCTGACAGATACCTGTTGTCCATCCAATAGATATTACCAGACCTCCGACGAAGACCACGGCAACAACGACTGCAACTGTGACTGTGACATTGATTGCAGCCTCTTTGAGTCCTGCCACGAGACTGGGGAGTGCCTGGAACTCGCCATGGAGATTTCAGAAGTCTGCTACCGCTAATAGGAAAATAATTGACAAAATTCCTCAAAACTACCTGACACATTACAAAGGAGTTTGTTTTTTTTTTTTTTTTAATATTAATCATAACCAGAGGTTTTGTCAAAGAGGACTATGTGCATCTTGTCGCTCCCTCCTTGGAGGTCTCTATATCTGTACCGTTCTGGTGGCATGATATCACAAACTGCTGAAACCAATAAAGGACAAAAAGGGGTCTTCTCTGCCATAGATGACAACAGAATTCCTAAGTGCCAAGTGTGCTCGCTGCTTTACCCACTGTCAATCCAAGCTTTTATAAACCTGTAATTGCTTTAAACACTGATTTCACCATTCATAAACACAGAACAAATTAGGACATTATTTTAGGACTGATATATATATTAGTTTGTCTTCCTAATGGATTCATACCTAAACATGTATTACACATTGTTGGTTGTTATAAATAATTTATGATATAGCATCATTTTATAATTAAAAATTTATTTATTCAATCTCTTAAAACACTCTGATATGCCCAGTATAGGTAGAAAAAAAAATAATGAATTAGAAACCATGCTACTCATAATTACAGCAAATGTCATTGAAAATCTCCAGTGAATTTTGTGGAGGAAGCATTTTCACAGGGTATTGCAATTCGACAGTGTATTAATGTGCTGGCCCATGGTTATGTAATAACAGGTTATGCCTATTGTTCATTAGTTATAGGAAAGGGCTTCATAAGTGTAATTAGCCTAAATGCGAATTGACTGCACACTTCCAGAGGAGAATTACCCCATAGATAGCCAGCAATTCCTTTGCTTGATTTTCATTTGTAAGACTTCTGCAGGAAACAGAATATTGCCACCTATTCTAGTGCAAACAGGCATCTCCACCTGTGCACAAAAGATTACAAAATGACAGTATCTATCCTGGTCGTGCTTTCATACTCCCTCTATCTCTTTTCTGATGGCAGGTCTGATTAATAAAAAGAAAATACATGTTGCACATTACACATATGACAAGAAAAGCATGTAAATTCAGCTGCCTGAGGGTGCAGAACACAGGTATTAAGCACAGAGGAAAATACAGAATTGCTTGCTCATATTAGGTATTTATAGACTAACACCAAAGTCAGTGTTTTCTTTGTATAAGCACTAAAATTTCTCCCTAAACCCCCACTGATCTCAGTGCAGAAGTGCCTGTGAAATCCCAAACAAGGATCCTGGGCAAGATACTAGAATATTAAGCATTTCTAAAATCATTGAAGCCACTTGTTTATTAATCAGAGTAGTCCTGGTGCACAAACATTTAATGGGGGAAAACAATCATGTCTATCCTTTCCTTATCCCCCTTCTGGCAAACTCATGTTTTCAAAAAAATCAGAAAGCAAGAAGTAGAACCACTAACAACTTTTTTCCAAGCATCTTACAAAGCCTAGTGACCAGAAGACAACAAACTTCAGCAATGCAGTGAGCAGCCCAGAACACCTGATTTCTCTGCTCCTTCCAGGACGTTGGTGGGGAATAGAAGAGCTTTGCTAATCTTACACTGTCACTTTGTGAGCTGTAGTCACCTAAAGGAGCTAAATCATTAGTTCTTCATCACCACATCAGTCCCAGCCTGCTGGCTGGGTCTGGACCCAAACCCCACAGCACAACCCACTGCCTTCCAGGAGGTACTGGTTTGGCAATGCTGAGTTTTAATGCTTCAATTTGCATTCTCCCACAGAATTTTGATCTTAAATCTTCCAAAGCTAAGCTGAACTCTCACTGCTACATACCACGCCACAGAGGCTTGGACCATTCTATCCTTTGTACCACCTTTATATCCTCTGTATTGTTTTTACAAAGTGGCATGTGGGTATTTATGGATAAAAACTCTGACCCGACACATTTAGGAGTCAGAAAAGAGGGAAGTTTGTTTCACATACCATTTCCTAGAGAAGCACCAATAAAGATGTACATTGGCAGTCCTTGCTCTTGATGCAAACTTCCAGAATGGGAGATTTCATGTGTAATGGCTGGACAGAGCCCAAGAGGGGAAACCAGAGGGTGGCATACCCCAAAACATTGTCAGTGAGGGAATCAGAGATGGGGACTTTGCCTTTCAAGCCAGGATGTCCTGTACCAGTTCTGAGTCTGCAAGAAAAAACACGACGACCACATCAGTATAACCCATGGCAAGAGAACTCATTCAGCTGTGGAACTGGACTGGGGGCTTTGGGCACAAATGTGGAATTTTTTCCAACTCTTTTCCTAGGAATCATTACTCAAAAGATTTTTTTTTTTTTGGGTTGTAATCCATAGGTTGGCATACTGAGGTCATGTCTACTACAGGGCACAGGTAAGGTCAAAGACAGAATTACTATAGCCATGATTGGACAGGATGTCCCAGCAGTATGAATGGAATCACACTGGAATGTACTGAGAGCTGCTGTTGGTCGTGTTTTAAATAATGCAGCAATATCTCCTTGCCTGAAATGTACAAGGGCACACTGGTCAGTTTCCTGCTTTAGGAAGTAGATTTTTGGAGACATTTTATGAGCAATGAAACCTTGAAAAACATGTTACTTCATACAACACAGAAGAATTAACAGCCTATGATAACTTTGTTTTCTGTCACAAAGTTGTTAATTGCAACATTGTACTTTCATGACACGTAGGAATACTTAAACATATTGACACCAGAGAAAGTCAGTCAGACTTTTCCATTAACTATTCCAGAAACTCTTTGAAAAGCCATCCTATTCCCACACTAAATTGACTTCCTAGTGCAGAAAAATACCCATTTATCAGATCTGAACATGGGTAGACATTCCAGTGAAACCGAAGCATTTGGAACAATTTGAGGCTGTCTCTGCATTTTTTATTTACTGGGAAGGAAGGTCTGGGTGCTCGAGTAGGAGGCGTTTGGGTGGATGGCTGTTGGGAACATGTTGGACTCAGCTGTGCTCCCAGGGAGATGTCAGTGCGTGAAACCAGCTCCTGAGAACAACAAATAGAAGTTCCAGTTTTGCAAACGCGAACAGCGCTCCGACACGACGCCTCTCCCCGGCACCAGAAATGCACTGACAGATTGCTTGGGGGAAGAGAGAGACAGAGAGAATTACGGAGAGCTGCATTGCTACCTTCCACAGGAAAGGACCATGGGATGCTCTCTAAGGATCTCCTCTTGGAAATGACCCAGCAGCCTCATCCTTGAGACAAAAATGTCTTTTCACCTCTTTTCACTCTGTTCTCAGAACACAATACGGATTAGGATGTAAACTTTAGAGGAATTAATGTTTACCAAATATTGGGAAAGCCTCTGGTGGCTTCCAAAAGTTAATGTTCAGTTATCTCAAAGAATCTTAAGTTCTCTGACTGACCATGAGCCCTTCCATTATGTCGTTCTGGTGCCTTACTCTCCATGTACAATGAGTCCCTTAGATGTGGGGCTGGCAAAAATTACCCCATGTACATCCCCAAATATAGGGATGGAATATATTACATTACCTCATTCGACTTTCCTCTGCTTCCTAAAGCACTTTGAGCATTTGTATTCTCTTGAGCAATCATCAGCTAGAACAACCAACATCTTCCAAATGTCCAGAAAATACACAGATCTGCCTTAACTCCAGTGCTGCTTAGGGATTCAGGCTGAGTGCTACAGTTGAGCTCTAGAAGACTTTGGTTCTCAGGAAGAAAGCAAAATATGGGAACAATTAAGATGTTTGCAATTGTATTTCTCCTATTATGCTTGTACAGTATCAAAAAAAAGGTTCAAGAGTGTCAGACTAAGAATGTATGTATCTATTATATTTTTCTTTTAATTGTATGAAATGGGTGGTTCCATTGCTTTCATCTGTTTGGGTTCTCTTAAATGCAAGGTAAGTTTCCTATTATGCAAGAAAATGAGTTTACCAAGCAGACTGGGATTTCCAAGCACTGCTCCACTATAATTCACTGTAACTGAGCATTAATCATGATTAATAATCTATCATTCCTGTGGTTTAGGAAAATAAAAAGGACCACTTTATTGAGAAACTGCCCTTTCTCTTAGCATACTTCATATAATTGCACAATGGAACAATTCTAGGGAATTCATTATTCTGCTGGTAATGATCTAGATTTCCTTAACATTGCACACGAATGGGAATCGTTGCCATCTGATGGATGTTCCACGGCCTGTACAAAATGAGTTGGTGGGTGCAAGCCAATTCGTAATGGATGTGTGCCCATATCACAAAAAACACCATTATAATTGGTACCCTTAGGAAAAATGCCAACGTCTGAGTGTAAACAGAGCACTTTTTGTCCCAAGAGCTCGCGCTTCCGTGGTCAGAGTTGAAGCACAACAGAATGAGCAATGCTGAGCTGCATCTGCTGCCTCTGTACAGCTTCGCTCTCCTGAGGTAGCACATGGCATCTTGGACCCTCTGTAAAATAAGAAGAAATCTCACTCTGAAGGGCCACCCTTGTGCCTTTTCCCCCACCATCACTAAAGTCATCGTGGGGGTTGTGCAAGTATAAAATGTAGCAGAGAAGGTCATTGCTACAGTGCATAATTTGTTCTCTTTCTAAGTGCATCCAGAAAAAAGTATATTGTCACTAAATGAGAAATGTTTGTTCGCCAATCCTCATTTGAAATTTGAGAAACCTTCCTATCAGAAAATGCTGGAAGTCACTGATTTACCATCTCCTAGTGTTTTCCAGTAGGAGACACCATTTTAGTTGTACTGAAGAGGGACCAGGGACTTCCAACAGAGAAGTTCATAGGTCATTGGTGTACATTGCTTATAAAACAAAGAGAGAAGAATGAAGATATCTCATGGACATTCTATTGATGGCCTGCATGAACACAGCAGCTTAAGCAGCAAAATAATATTGGAAAAGTCCTCTTCCTTATTAGAGAATCCTGCAAATCAATCAGTCATTCACATGCCCACACCACAGTATATTGAAATGACCATGGTACAAAGAGATGAAAAATACCCCCACCTTATCCAAATGCATGAAAAAAATCACCATCAATGTCATTAAAATGCAGACTCAATTTATATTGCCAGCTTTGCCATGCTTCCAACAAAGTAAAAAATAATGCCAGAGTGCACTGAGGAAAATATGATTAGATCAACTGTATAAAAAGCATGAATGATTCCATTAGCAAGCACAGCTGAGAAAAGACAGGATTTAAATCAAATCTAAATATGATATGATTATACAGCCAAAGTGACATGTCCATTTTAGAAAACATACAGAAGAAGCAAAACAAAAGCAGAATTTGGTGTTTATGCCATAAAACATGTTCCATCTCACACAACATTTAAAAACCTGATGGAAGCATCCTGTCATCTCTGCAATTTTATACTGTATTTGTTCTAGGTGAGTCACAGATGTGCAGATAATTTAGAAGAACACCCTTTGTTCATCTCTCTTGCAGTATATTTGCATCATTTTTCCCTTCAGAGAATCACTGTACTGTATCACTTGATACAGACATCACACAAACCCTTCTAACGGAACAGCAAAGCTGCCCACAGAACCACAATTCCACTTCCTAAAATCTTTTGGGGTATTGTAACCTGGTGTTGCTCCACGTGGAAGGTGAAGCAAAATGTACCAAATTTTGGTGTTAAGCGGGACAGCCAATAGTTTGAAATAAAAGGATCAGGTTTTCTAATGTGTTCTCTTTTGGAACAGGAGAGTTCAGCCTCCACTTCATGAGGCTTTTCATCAAAAATACAGATGGAAAAAAAAAATCTTTGTTCAAGAAGCATTTTCTGGATACTACTGTGTCAAAAACATTCTCCTGTATATGTAAACGGAGAGAGAGAAAGAGAGAAAGAGAGGTAGGAAGAGATGGCGTATCTTTGAGTAATGTGACTGAGACCAGTTGCTCCTCACTTGTGATCTCCAATTGCTCTGTGAAGTTTTCTCTTGTCAGGGTAATCCTTGTGATTTCTGCCACACCAGAGGCAAATGAGCCATGGGATGAAAGCAGGATGAGCCTTTGCCCCGGCCTCAAAGATTTCTGCTTCCTCATGTGCTGCCCATTCCTGTCCTTGTTTGCATCCAGGTGGTCTCTCTGATAGAAGTTTTATTTGTAAGGGATTTCACCACAGTTCAAAATCAGGAGTGGGGAAGGACACACATCAGTATTCATCTTCTCAAAGATATAATCAAATATTAATCCATTTTAAACCCCTCGATTTTACTATGCATTTCAATTTTTCCTGTAATCTATAACCCGTACACACCATAAAGTCATCACTGAGAGGGGAAGCTGGAAAAATCCAGCTACCTTTCCAAATGGAAATCAGAATATATATTTTTAGCTACATTAAGCCAACTGCATGCAGTTCTGCACACTTATGTAATTCCCACATAAAAATAATCCATAATATTCCAGAGGAACAAATCCAATTCTTAGTCATATAAATTTTCATATAAGTCCATCAAAACCTATTCCAAAAATGTCTCAGTCTTTTTGAGTGCCAGAGTTGGAACAAAAGAGCGAGTCCTTTAAAATGCCTTTGGAGCTTCCAGGGATGTTAAATCTAATTGCCCTTAGCATAGCACCGATCCACAAAGGTTTAAGTCATGGAAAATGTATTTTACCTTTATACAAGGTATACTATGCAAAGTTTATCGTGGCACAGTAAAGTCATGTCTAACTTGCTCCGTGCAAATTTCAGACAGAAAGAAATTAACCTTTGATGCTTCACTTTGACTAACCAGGACAGAAAAATGTATCTTCTCACCGCAGACACACAATATTGTATTAAATGATATGATGCAGCATGGTATGATATGATAAAATGTCCATTTGTGCACTTGGGTCTATATGTGCACGTAGAAATCCATATTTAAACTCACAGATATTTATAGCAAGGTCTCTACGTTCCAAGAAACAAGAAAGGATGGAGTAGGCAAAGATTAATTGTGATAGAAACCTTCTTAAGACAAAGCCAGAGCCAACACTATTTGTTAATACCCTTAGAAGCTGTATAATCATCCCAGCTGAGGCTGAGGATAAATTTTTCAGTGAAGGTCTTGTTCATGACAGAGGGATCATTTGCTAAAGCAGACCTTGCAGCACCACGGGTGTTGGAAAATGCTCATTTCCCTCGGCAGTTCCACAGGGCTTTGCCACCCCACAGAAAGAGGAATGACCCAGGCCCTTGCCTGGCAGCCTGGAAAGTCCTGGAGACTCAGGTCAACCATCAGTTTAATTTCATGAAAATATTAAATAATAACTAGAAGAAAAACATTCCTTTTTTATTCCAGAAAAAGTTCTCTTTGACGATGCTCCTGCATGAGTTATTTAATTTTCTAAAATCTATCGGAACAAATATTTTTCCCCAAAGTCCAGAATCTCTGGTGGAATAAATTGCTCTGCTTTTGTCCATAATGGCTCTGTCACAACCCCTGTTTATAAGAGTAGCTACATCTGAGCCAGAGAGCTCATAACTTTACAGACAAAAGAGGGAACACTACAAGACTCCACAGTCTGCCATGGGAAAGCAGAACAAAGGGACCAAGGACGGATTTTTTTCCCTCAGAGAACTTTATTTCTCAGCTAGAAACCTGATCTGCAGCGAGGGGAGCCAAGGGACAAGCCGTGTTTATAGCACAGCCAAGGATGCCGTTCCCTCGGTTCAGTCCCCCAGCGCACTCAACACTCCTAAGCTACATCTGCTCTATAAAGGCCCAAGAAAACTTAGGCAGCCTTAAAATTTTTTTTTTTTTTTGCAATGGCACGTCTTCTTAACCAGCATCATGGAAAAGTCATGCTGCTCTGCATATAGCCTTCAGGATTGTGTCTGTAACACTTGAAATCCTGCCCAAGTCTGGCTCCGCTCGCGCTAACAGGTACTCTGTGTGCTTCTGCATCTTTTCCTACAAGCAAATGTTGCAACTTTCCCATTGCGACAGCTGTAAGAGGCATTCACTTTACTCTGTTTTTCCTTAACACTCCTGATTCCTTTTATATCTAGTTGGGAATACACTCAAGCGCTAATGGCACTTGTTCAGCCATCCAGGGAAGGCGCAGCGTCGCCTTCCTAGCTATTTGTATTTCTTCATTTTGGCAATCTGAACTTTGCCAAGATCCAAATGCCTGATATTTAACTTAGATTACTCTCTCTTAAGGTCAGAAGGCACCAGTAATATTATCTGGCAACACAAAATCGGCATCTACTTGGAGAAAGGAGGTTTTAAATCAATCATTCCTCCCTCTTACTCATGTAAGTGAGAGGATTCCAGGTGCCAGGTTATTAAGACACCACTGACAGATGAGACAGGTGATGGACCTGCATCCCTATGCTATCACTGCTAGTTTGATAACCTCAAGGGATGCGGCTCCTGCTGCACGATGGGGATCTACAGCTGCTGGTGTTTGCTGATCGCTCAGCACAGGCTCCTTCTGCCACTGCCTGATGAAAAAGTCCCAAGGGGACGAGCACAAACGTAGTTCTTAAGGTTCTAAAGACATCATTACATGGAAAAGGACCTGCCCTGGGGTTTCAGATCATAAACACTTTCAGCTGTCAGCCCTCTGGGGTGGTTCAAAGCATAGGGACCAGCACCAGTGCAGCCCTGCACAGTGAAAAATAGCCCAAACCACCTCGTGAGCCACTTCCAGATCTTTGAACCCATGTGGAGAAAGTGGCTTGAGCAGTACAAGAGGAAATGGCATTAAAAGCCCTACGAAAGCCATTGGTAAGGCAAAGCCAGCAGAGCTGCAGGGGAGCTAAAGGAGCGTGGCGACAGCCAAAAAATTCAGAAACTCCTTCAGCAACCAGGAGAGAGACAAACCACCACCCAGGCGGGTCTGACATCAGGGTTTGAACAGGAGCCTTTAAAGTTTTTTTATGAGGCTCCTTTTCGTGAGGCAGGGCATAGCAAATACTCCATTTAAGGCTTCCATGGAGTAGAACCAGAAATATCCAGCCTTGCAAATATCCTCCCCAGCCAAGCGCGGAGCCGAGACATGCAAAATGAGCGCCCGTCAGCTCCGTGCCAGCGCAACAGAAGGCAGAAGTGCTTCAAGGAACTTGTGACAGGTTCTCTGGATGCACCAATTTGAGATGGGCCAATCCCTGCTTGAAATGTGCAAACTCTCACACTCCTTGGCATGACCGCACAGCCAAAATGCACATTTTTTAAAGGATTTAAAGAAAACACGACCAAAGGGACAGGAACGTGGAAGAATTTGGCAATGGGAAGCAGATGCTTCCTAGGGAGGAGACAGGACTTAGTTTGAAAAAGGTTTGAGGGAAACTTTATATATAGAAGTTGAATGAAGTTGCTGAAATTTGTTTTATGGGAGAATGTCTAACTTACAGGGAGGACTGCACCCTAAACAGTCACACCTAGGAGAGCAACTCTGTGAAGCTGCATCTGGAGGAGTGAGGCAACTTAAATGGTACAAATATCAGGGTTCTGGTTTACCTACAGCAGCTGCTGCTGGCAACCGCTGCCACGAGGCATCACAACCCAGCTTAGCCAGGTTTTGTCACCACTGCTCTTTAACAGCCCCTCTGGAATCCCAGGGGTGACGTATCTGGAATGGCTGCAGCCAGAGGGTGAGCTGGTGTGTGGGGCTGCAGTGGGAAAGAGAGAGAGAGGGGGGATCAAAATGCATTTAAGGCACAAACAAGAAGAGCAGAGACTCAAGATGAACTCCAAAGTTGCTGGCAAGGAAGAGAAGAAACATGACCAGCAGTCATGAAGAGGGAGGTGGTACAGTCCAGGCTTGTTCCTAGCTAGTGTGGTAGAGATCTTTGTTGAAATTTGCCTGAGAACTCCAACAGTGCCAAGCACAAAATGGAAAGGAAAGGAAGGATAGGCTGACTTAGGAGGGATGAAGTTTCCTACCTGAGACAAATAGCAGGTTTGAGGGAAAATGTCCCAGGATAGAATAGAAAGTCCTACAAGAGAAAGAAGAGAAAGAGCATCACTATTCTCCTTCATTGCACTAAAAAACGGTTTGCAACCACAGGCAAATCTGAAACACTTTATTGCAAAAGGACTACAGTTACATTTTGAGCTAAGCCTTTGCATCCTTCCATTAAAAAAAAAGAAAAAAAACATTTGAGGTTGTCTGGGATTCAACTCTTTTCATACTGGTGCTAATTTTATTTTTCAGGCCGAACAAGATCACTCCTCATTCACATTTTAGGGCCTCCTAATAAAATTAGCCTGGGAAAGCAAGACAATTGGACTGAAAACTTTGGACTTGCCTCAGCTTTGGGACACTGTAAAAAAACTTATGTTTCCTTGGAAATACTCCCCATTTGACCAAACTAAACCTGCTCTATTTCCACTAAGTGTCACAAGACCGTACCTCCTTCCAGCGGGACCAGAAAATTTCCTTCCTATAAAGGTGGTTTTAAAAACCAGCTGCACTCTTGAGGCTCCAGCACGGCCTGCAGCCTCCAGCACACCCCATGCCAGAAACCAGCCTCTCTACAGACTCACAAAGGCTGTAAAATATCTTGTGCAGTGTCGAGAAAAAAAAAAAAAAAAACTAAAAAATGCCAAGGAGCTTTGCCAAACACTTTCTGCTTCCTCACATCTATGCCAAATGCTTTGCAGGCTTTTGCGGGGGACCTCAGACCCTCACAGGTCAGCCCAGATCTGTCCTTTGCAGAGAAGAGCTGATTTTGAGCTAGCTGTTGCCCTCAGCTCCTGCAAACCAGCATCCTCAGGCTGCAGTGAGGGTTCCTGCTGGTGGCTGCCAGGGAGGACGTGGTTCTCCACATCAGCAGGTGATGCAGAGGATGGACAAGCATCCTGAAGGCACAACCCAAGGGTTATCCCTTCCTCATCCTGCCCTCATCCCTCACCTCATGCAGGAATCAGCCCTGATAAAGAGATCCACAACAATCACTTCTGACTTGGGCCTGAATTTTGTCAAAACCTATAATTCCAGCTCTGTTTCTCCACTGTTTTGAACCTTCATACCTACAACTCTGAAGGCTCAGATTTGTCAAAACACGCAAAGGTGCTGCCAGAGGCTGAGCAACTCATTTTAGTCCCTTTACAAAGCCATTTTAAGGAAAGAAACAACGTGTCAGGGCAATGCCAACAACTGACTGTACCAACAAGGAGAGATTTGACATACCTTTCTCTGCTGCAGTGACTGTTATAATAAAAGACAGCAGTGCATTAGTGAAAGATTTATGCTCATATCTCAACAATGGAAAACATGAGCTTTGCTGTATTCTCATTCACACTGAGACAGGCAGCGAGGGCATGTCATGTAACACTATTTCCAGGAAAGATGCTACAACTGAAGAAATGCTGGTGCAGTAAGACAATTCCTGGAAGCAGGACAGACTCTTGTGTTACTATCATTGCAGAGGGAGAATTTGACTGTAGAGCCTCTTCTCCTGAGCTGTTTTAGGAGGGGAGGCTCTCCTGCCCCTGGGGCATAGGGAGGAAAGGTGAGCCAGAAAGGCTGGGAGAGCTGCCGTGGCCCCCTCTGTGCAGCACCAGCCTCCCTGGCACTCTCAGAGCCCTCCATGCCAGCAGGCACAAGTGCCAGCTAATTGAATTTGCTAATGATATATTCTCTCGAAACCCTTCGCACTGATCCCCCCGTTTTGCACTTGCAATTAAATTACAAGCAAAAAAAAAAAAAAAAAAAAAAAAAAAAACCCACAAAAAAAAAAAAAAAAAGAAAATAAAAAAGGAAAAAAAAGGAAAAAAAAAAAAAAGCCATGTGGTGTCATTTGACATTTAGATGTCAAACTAACTGATTGACAGGGAAAAAAATCAACAGCAAAAGGCCTGTTCCTGCCAAAGCCAGTGGGGAGGTTGCCAGCGGCGTTGGGAAGAGCAGGATTGGGGCCCTTGCAGGCCAAAGGGATGAGGCAGAGCAGAGGGCGAGCAGAAAACCTTGTGCCAGGGTATCTGGCCCTGAGAGACACAAGAGGAAGGAATCAGCCACCTCCTGGAGCATCCTCCCCCTGCCCTCCAGCACAGGGGTTTGGGGCCCTCTGGAGGAGCAGACCCCGACACCTTCACAGGATGGTGGCTCTGGGCACAGCCTGGGGAACTGGGGTTCTGCCACCTTGTCAGAGGTTTTGACCTCACAGTGGTTTTTTTCTGTCCCTGTTCAGGATGAAGAAAGAAGGGATTGCTAAAAAAAAATATTTCTGAGCTGACCACTGGGGAAAAAAAGCAGAGTTAAACAAATCACTAATTTTGGTCATTTTGAAATTTTTTCTTCATTTTTTTTTTTTTACCTTAAACACTTTTTCTGGTTTTAACCCAGAGAAGAAAGTAAAAACCATTTCAAAGCAAAACGAAAAATTTAGCAGTAAAAACATGGACAGGTTCCATATTTTTAAAAAGCTTTTTTCACCACAAACCTTTTCAAACTGAAGAAAATCATCAAAATAGGCCCCATCCTGCAAAAAGCCTCAGCAATGTTAAATACAACATTTTTCCAATGGGATTAAAGGTTTAATCACCCAGATTCCTGGTGAAGGAGGGAGACCTGCCTTAGGGGCAGTGAGGTGGGAAAAGGACTTCATCCACACCTCAACAACCTCAATCAGCATCTGGACACGGTTCAAGAGTGAAAAGGAGCATTTGGGTTGGGAAAGGGAAAAGAGGGGGGAAAAAAACCAGGAATTGCAGGTGCACCTTTTCTCATTCAGAGCTCTCACATGGATGTTGGGTAAGTAAATGAGATTTTGGGTCACCACTGCAGGCAGCCCCAGCTCCGCCCACATGGTCCTCTGCTTCTGGAGGGGTGCAAGTTCCTGTAAGAGAAGAAAATACAGAACTAATCAGACAAAAATAGAAGGTCTCCCCCCTCAGGCTCACTCACACAGTGTCCCTAGCAAACACAGTGATGGTCCCTGCCTGCCCCATCCCTGCCTGCAGCAGTGATGTCCCACAGATCCCTCGGAATGTGGGTTTCCGTGGGCTCCAACTCCTCCCCCCAGACCAGCACTGGGCAGGCAGAGGGTGCTGACATTTGTGTGCTTTAATGGACTGGGCTACGTATGTGCATGGAGTTAAAAATAAAGCTTTGGGGCTTTCTTCCTCCTTTAGATGCAGGTGGGGCTATAAAACCCTGTTAGCATGAGTCAGAGATCCAGACTTGGCAAAGCTTGGCTTGCCACTTTAAAAACAGAGCACTAATTAAATCAAGCAACAACAAGGGGAAAAAAAAATCTCTTTTTTTCCAATAATCCAGCCTGAAATGAATTAAAAATATTTTACCTGGACGCTATTCATGTACAGAATAAAGCAAAAAAACATGCCTGAAAAAAAATTGCTTGGCAAAAACCTAATGCAAATTGATCTAGCATGAAAGTGCAGACTCTTTTTTAAGCAGTTTAGATAGATTTAATCATGAAGCTGAAAGTCTCCTCCTTCTCTAAGGAGAGGCCAGATGAATAGCCCTTGCCTGGGTGTTCTTTGTAGGGGAGAGAGGTTGGGGCTGTCATAGCCATTCCAAATTTCCCATTTCAATCAGACACTAACAGGCAAAAATGTATCCTTTATCTTCCAGTGTATGGTTTACACCCCAATACTGCTGTGAGTGAGTTCATTTAGGTGAGGTTATGGCAGAAGTTTAGAATTTGGGGCTGGTTCCGTATCCCCTGTGTAGAGGTCAGCCTTCACTGGGCAATGCTGTTCTGCCCCAGAATTGTCCCTGATAAGAGATGCTGAACTGGTCCTTGCAGTACCAGCCTGGAAGATTTTAATAACCATTACAATGATTTCTTTCACCGAGTGTTCCAGATTCACACAAACTTCAGAAAAATTAGATCCATTTTGAACCTGCATCAACGCAGAAAAACATTAATTCTTCCAGTACTTCACAGCTCCTTGGCACTATCCTTACAGATTTTTTTTCCCAGGGTTGTTTTTTTCCCCTAATAGTATGCTGTTTATTAAAGAAAAAAAAAAAAAAACCAAAAAACTTCAGAAATGTCAGTATCAGTGAGACACAGAAAATTAGTGCGAAAAACACTCAGTAAAAACACTGGGATGTGACAGGAAGTAATCTATTTTTAAAACCAGCTAATTCCTCCTGAGCACACGGCACTTGCAGAATTAGTTAGGAACAGCCAGGCTTCACACAGGAGTCATGGGACAAAGCTGTACAGTTGTGCAGGACACCTGATCAGCCCATCATGGGATGCACTTGCCTGTAAAATTACTTGGGGCAAAACCCTGTGCAAATCCAGCTCAGTGTACACGACAGCCGTGCCATTAACTCCAATGGAAACCTGCTCACCTGAATAAAACAGGGAAGACTTGCGGGGGAATTTCTCTCAGTGCAGCAAGCAGTAATAGGTACAGAGCACACAGCCTGCAGTTATTCACTCTGGAAATTTTTTTTTATTGGGAGCTATTTACAGAGGTAGCTGCAGCTGCACTTCTGTGGGTGCTCAGGCCAGCCTGGACCGTGCAGTGTGATCCCAAGGGCCACCAAGTCACACTGGCACCTCTCCCGGGGGTTTGCTGCTGCAGGCTGTGGTCTTGTGCTCTGTGTGGGCTTAGACTTGTACCCAAATCTGCCAGTAACCACAGGGATAAATCTGGCTGCCAAGGAAAGTCCACTCAGCTGGGTGGAGGGCACATCATGGACCGCATCACCCATGAAGCCTAAGCATCAGCCCCATTAATGGCCATTAAAATTGCCAGCTGGTTGGAAGGAAAACAGACACTGGTTGGCATGCAGGGGAGTTAAGGGGAGGGAGGAGGCACCACTCCCATGTTTCTGCAGGTCAAACCTGGTTTGGGTATGGGTCACCAAAGCATGGGGACCCACAACCACAGAGCTCAGGGCACCGTGCCGAGCCCCCCTCACAATTTGTCCCCTCACTGTCCCAAGCACCTCATGTGAACCTGGCTCCCCAATATTTCTGCAAGGAAAAGAAAACTCAAGGAGCATACCTGAAATTACATAGGAAAAGTAGTGTCACCTGAGACTTTCCAAGCCCCATCCTCGAGTTTTTCCACTGAAGTCTTCTTTGGGTTTTTTACCAAGCGCTCATTTAAATTACATTTAATAAGATAGGCACGTCACATTTTGTTTATAGAAGTTTACTCTTCAAGTCAGTAGGGAAAATAAAAATCTATCGACTCTGGATTTTAAACAATAAGAACACAGATTTTTTTTATTAGCACTTCATTTCAGTGCAGACAGAAACATCTCTGACTATCACTGTTGTTTACTGTTAAAGGCATAGCTCCTACCGCCTTTCCACACATAGAATATTCCCATGGCAATCAATGGAAGTTTAGCATAAAGAGCAAAATATACTCCATCATGTTGTCTCTCTATATAGTAAATGCTAATTTCTTGCCAACTACAAACTTGAAAATTTCTTGCAGTACATTGCAACACAAACCTATTCTCAGTGTGTAATTTAGATTTTCAGGATGTGTACATTCCCGGAGGAGAGTCATTTGTGTGTATGTGTGTGTGAGCACTCGTATAGAGGAAATGAAATGTTAATGACTTCTCCATCTCCATTTTTTTACTTTTTAGCTTTTCCTATGCGTTTTCTGCTGCCCTTCAGAGTGCTAATTGTGCCTGTTAAAGTCCAGGAAATTTGTGTCATAAATAGTTTCTGCTTATTATAGCCAATGAAACACATACTGAAACAAATATATGGGACTGATCACAAGTTATTTCACTGAAGTCAGTGGGGTTACTCTGCATTTTGATTTCGATTTGGCAAAGTATGTGGTCTAAAGTTGGTCTTAGAGACAGGAATAAAATTAAGCACACGCATACATTCTTGTCTGGGGCTTTTTTTAAAAATTGATTCCATACAGGGAGCAGAATTTAGCTAAATATATTGAATATAGCTTCCTTCTGATTTTCATCTCTATAGATAATAGCTTGTATTAGGAAAAGTGTGCCATAAATATCACACTTTTGCCAGCGAGTGGGCAAATAGGAAATAGTGATGCTGCTTTTGAAGCAGTAGTGCTGATTTTGATGGCCAGGTTATTGCCATCTGGCCATTAATTTTTCTGGTATGTTGGAAAATAATTTTCTTTTCTGCGTTAACTACTGAATTTTTTATTCAGGAACAACAACAAATTCTTTGGATTCTCAGGAGTTCAGAAGAATTACTGTTTCTTTGCCTGTTCCCCAGTTTTTAGGGCGTGTCACTCTCTCTGGTGGGTCTATTCGGCTTTTAAAACTAAGTTGCTTTTTTTTTTCATGTGGTACAGAGCTTTGTGCATGTGTGTTTTTAAACAAGGGCACCTGCATGAAAAATGTCTATCCTCATTAGATCCATTTGCTCAATTAAATTCAAGTTTCTATGTCCAAAAGGCATAAATCTGGGTATCGATTTAGCCATAAAATAATGAAACTCCCAGCAGTCTTCTAAACCCATTTTACTTGGATGAGCGTATAAGCTTTTAAAATATCGAGTTATTCCAGTATTTAATACACATAACTGCTTCCAGAGGTCTGGAGGCAATAAGGCATATCTTCCCCACTCCATTTGAAGTGCTGCAGTGAGAGCCAGCCAGTCCCTCACTACTGGTTTTAAGGCTTTTGACAATTTTACTCAGTGTGAGTTTGATACTTTCTCAACAGGGGCTATATCCCCCGAAGCCAAAATCAATAACCTATCAAATCAAATCTCTATAAAATACCAATGGGCTCTTGGTGGTTTGCTCCCATAAATACAATTCAGCTTAACTCTACACTTTCAAAACAGGCTGATTCTACTTTTTCTGGCCTCTTCCAAAAAGTTAACTGCATCAGCAACAGTCACTTCCAAAAATTTCTTTCTAGGCAACAATTAATGATCTGTTCCTTGTAAAGTAAAGAATTAAAACCAATTCCACTCACTTGTATTCAGGGATAATTCTGTGTTTGGGTTTCCTTTTTTCCAAATGGGACAGACCTTTGCTCCTCCCGTGCCACCTTTACCTGGCTCAAAGGACATCCACAGCTGAGCAAGTGTAACCTCTGTGGGGATAGCAGGAGCCTGGAAAAGCATTGAAGTTTTGTAAATGTAGTCCCATTTCAGGTTAAACTGGATTTCACAGTGCATAGATAAATGCAAACAAGCTGTAAAGGTACACTGACCTCTTGCTCAACGTTATCTATGCCCAGGGCAGTTGGAAAATTTAGAAAGAATAGTAGATGGAAGCAAATATTTTTAAATGTGGCTTTGTTTTATTTGAATCTTTTTCACTCCCACTCCTCACACACATGTTGAGGTTGCTGCTTGATAAAGCAAAATCTCACAGAGATGAGCATTTTATGAGCAAAGAAGCCTTCTTTTCTACTGCAAAGTGTAGCAGTGCAAGGAGTAACTTACCTTGCTAAATGAAAGCAAAATCCCATGCAGTGTTTTTTCCCAGCTGAAAGAGTTTAACAAACAAACCTGCCCTGTGTAATATAAAAAATATTCTTCTAATAACTAGGAGCAGCATTTCAAATTCTGTGGGGTTGGAAGGTGTTTGTTCTGTTGATGCAAGTTGTGGTTCCTTTGCTTTCCTCACCTCTAGCGCCAGAAGCTGGGTTCACTACCATATTATTCCAGGATTTGCACTGATACACAACTGGGGCAAAGCACCTGTACTGGAGATTTTTGAGTTATTGGAACGGTATTGAACTCTCAAGTTTCACTGAAATTGCACTTCCCAAAAACTGAAGTAACATAGTGATGAATTAACCTCCAAATACAAGTGTTTTGGTTATTAATGATCATGAAATACACTTGTTCCTAGAAATTCCTTGTACACCACTGCTCAGCAGCAAGATTGGCTTCTAAATATAGTCTTGAGGTCAGCATGTAAAAACTGTAATGTGTGGCCACATTTCAAATGTGGTTGTATATCATAAATCAAAATTAATGCCAACAACTTTCATTCAAATTAGTGTCTTTTGGCTCTGCCTCTCCTCTCTTACTCTGATGAATGCTTTTCATATAAATATAGCAAGATAGTTGTTTTTTTTTTTCCTTTGAATGGCATTTACAGAGTTCCCTTACAGCAAACATCACAGGAACTTATTTATGTGTTGATCTCTTGTGTCTTCCAAAAAAACAGTTCCCTAATGCAGCATTATTCCAAACGGGTTCTTACATTCTTGGCTTTGTTCTGCAGAATTAATAAACATGTTTGGTTTTTTTTTTATGTTAACAATAAAAAAGTTAGAGTCGTTGTTTCAGATCGACTGATATTATCTGTAATATTTCCTGCCACTATTAATTCCATGTCTGCAGCTAGCAAGGACGATGGCCAGATTTGGAGGGCTGAACAGCTGCCGAGCATGACCACAACCTTTGTTTGATGCCACCTCTTGTTTTGACCCCTGCTTTCTGGTCACCAGAGAGATGATTGACTAAGTGCACAGCAAAGTCCATTTTTAGTGCGATGGACTGGAGCACGGCATGACAAACTGTGATGTCTGAGTTTTGTGTTACACCATCTGGCCTGCCACTTCCAGAGCCTCACATCAGAGTCCTGATGATGTATGTTTAAGCTTGGCACTATCATTTATCTCGTATCTTGTGTTTAAACAGATGCAAGCTGAATATAACAGGAAAGGAGACCTTGGTGCAGGAGTCGCTGAAGAAAGCGATGCTGTTGAGGTGTCTACAGAATCCAAGATTAAGTGTAAAATCTGACAGGGAGGATATGTATTAAAAAATATGTGTTGACAGAATGATTTAGCTTATATTTTAAAGACAAAACACCAACTGAATTTCCATATCACTTATAATGTTAGTGAACAAGGTACTACAAAGCAGGCTATCCCCTTCTGTCACCAGCATCTTAATTCACAATTTTATTCTACAGATCAAGAATGTTTTAATAAAAGGAAGCTCTGGGGCCTGATTTTCAGCTGTTGTACATCAACCCACATACACTGATAGCACCAGAGTAGCCACATTAATGAAGTGACTCAACTTAGAGCAGCTGAGAATCTGTTCCCTAGTTCTAATACAAGTTCTTTTACACAGCCACAACCTGCTGCATTGCCAGGAATAAAAGAGCTCAACAATCAAAATGAGCCCTTAAAATGCTGTGGGTGGGGACTCATGGTCTCACCCAGATGTGTTCATCAGCCCAGGAAGAGGAGATGAAAAGAGAAGGGTCCGCCCTGTGCCATGAGGTCATGTGGCGGTACTGGGTGAGGGTTCCTGCTGTTCCAATTGGACTCAGCTCTTTTTTAACTTCATCCTGTATTAAAACTATAGAATCACAGAATGGTTTGGGTTGGAAGAGACCCTAAATATCATCTAATTTCACTCCCCTACAACAGGCAGGGACAGCTTTCACTGTCCCAGGCTGCTCCAAGCCCCATCCAACCTGGCCTTGGACACTTCCAGGGATCCAGGGACATCATGGCTTCTCTGGGCAACCTATACCAGGGCCTCACCACAAAACACTTCTCCTGGATCTAGCTTACTTTAATCAGCAAATTCAATGGAGGGATGACATTTCACACCAGCTTTGGGTTCAGCCTCTGAAGTCTACACAAAGTTCAACAAGCTGCAGAAATTCATCTAATGGCACCAGTTAAATTAGGAGTCCAGATCTGCACTCCTAATCCACAGAATGAGGAAGGCACAACCAGATGGGGGAGCAGCCCATTTTAAGATATGAAACATTAACTGAGGGGTGAAAACCTCAGTTCTCTGACAGCAAGAAAAGTGCTGAGCAACTATGTTGTGTCTTGGACAGCCATGTCCCAACATCCAAAAGAGAAAATATCTCAGGGCAAACAAGCTTATTGACGCAGGAAGATTGGAACTCAGGGGGAGAAACTGCAAGCTGGAAGGGGGAGAAAACATGGTGAACTCAATAAAAGAAGTAGGTAATTGAGATGTGAACAGTTTGGGAAGACCGAACTGTGCAAAACCTGGATATCCCTCTTATTCCCCCAGCACTGCTGTAAGTGACAGCAGCACTTCCATGATGTCCATGACACATCCTGGTGCTGGAACTGGACAGGAGCAGCCCCGGTGCCAGGGGGAGGAGGCAGCAGCCCCCCGAGTGACACACGCCCTGCAGCAGCTCCCAAGCAGACAGTTTTCAGCCCTTATTAAAACGTTAGCACTTTATTTTGTGAATGGAGCAGTACTTTCATTGCATGCACAATTAGCCTTTTCGTATTAGCAACTTCCTAGCAACTCTGTTTCTTAAAATAGGGACTTACAGTGCAAGCTTTTATCTTATATAATCCCTTAGAAAAAGATAGCTCAGACACCTTTTGGGGGTTTTATACATCAAACCTTCAGCTTGAGACCTGTCTTTATCAAAGGAACTAGCAGCTCTATCTAGGGTTTATGTTCTTTAGAGGAATTCCAAATTGCCTGTTTTTTATAGACTACCTACATAACAACCTCCTACAGTATTTAAATTTTTGTAATTTTCTACTCCTAATGTGATCTTCACATTTAAATGCACACAGATTATTTTACATTTATCTATTTAATATCAGAGTTATGCCTTTCTTTAAATGCCTGTTATCCAACAACTTATTAATCGAGAGCATTTTTTTTTTAACAGAAGTCATTTAAATTTAGTTAGTTTATGGTGATTTCTTGAATCTTTTCAGCCAGGAGAAAAGACTTAATAGCCTAGAAGACTATATTTATAAAACATATTTATCTATTTAGCCTCATATATAACATCATTATGAGAGGAATAAAGAATTTTTCCTAACTTTTCTCTATATAGATATAACATGGTGGTACATTAATAAATGTGTCTCCTCTGAAACAAACTTGCTGGTTATCACCAATCCATACAAAGCGTTTTGGCATTTAAAAAGTCCCTCACAGAGTATTTAAGCTGTCCTCAGAGACAAAGGTCACAGCCAGAGACAAAAATCACTGCAAAGCAGTGCTTACCTTGGCTGTCACACTGTGGGGTCCAAGTGAGACAGTCCCTCAGCCATCAGCTGACAGATGTGACCCCACCCATGGTGGAACAGAGCACCCCGGGGTCTGGGCTGTGCACAGGGCTGAGCAGGCTGGATGCGGCTCAAAGAAACATCACCTTGTCTGGGAAGGGTATCTACCATCTCCTGGGCAGGAAAAGATAAGGGAGGAGAAGCAGTGTGGGGTCATTTAGCACCACACTCACCCCTGCAACCTTCTGACTCAGGTAAGCTTCATTTTGGGGCACAGGTGGGCCATGGTCTGGAGCAAAGCCTTGGCAGGGGCTGTACATGATGGGCAGAAAAGCTCACAGGGTTTCAAAGATGCCCTTGGCTACTGCTTAGCATAAGTGAAATGTCCTGCTTCTGCAGCACATGGAGAGGAAGAGAGGAGGGCTGGGGGCGAAATGGTATCAGCTGAAGTGGTGTTTGTAATGACCTGCACAGGACCATCAGTGGGAGCTCCAGCTCACAGTGTCACTGCCTTCACCCACACTGTTGGCTGCAGAGCATCCCCCAGGCAGGAGGGAGGTGACTCCCTCCCTTCTGATGAGTGTCTGAATATTATTCCTCTGGAATAGACTGAACAGGAGGAAATGAAGGGCTTCACAAGGATGGGAACAGCCCAGCTCCCTACATTCCCACCAGATGACGGTGAGAAAGATTTGCCTGTAGAGGTGGGTCTGTAGAGTGCAGGCAGAGCCTTGGATCAGGAGCATCTCACCCACCTCTTTGGATTGTCCTCCTCCCTGCAGGGCCTGATCTGCTTGCAGGTCGTGCAGCTCCTGGCTCCTCCCCTGCTGTGGGTACCTAGCAGAGAAGCTTCAAGGAGTCCTTTTTCTCCTTTTTATTTATCCACTGAGCATACTTCGCAAGGGCTAATTTATATTTGAGCAGCAGTGTGTATGAAGGTCCACACAAGGCAGCTCAGCCACCAGAAAAGTTAATGTGTGCTTTGCATTTGCTGTCTCTAATTACGGAAGGGAAGCAGTGAAGGTAGATCCATGGCTCTGCACGAGCCCCTTTGCCTATTTGAGAGCTAATTAAATATGTCTCCTGTATATAAAATATATCATCTCCAGATAACAGCATACTGTTAAATTCTTCATCTTATTAAAAGCTTGCATTAATGCTTTTCCAACATAAATTTTAACTGTGGACAGGTACTATTTGAGGAGCCTGACAATAGGACTGACCTAGATTAGGCTGACAGTGCCAAAAGATATATCACCTCTAGCTGTCTGGGGGAGAAGAAGGATGAGGAATACATTCCCCATTATTGCCTAATGCTGATGTGCCAGCATTATCTCCAGAAACTCAGTGCTTCTTCTCCTTCAACTCCCTTGGTGGGGTAGGTGGCTATACCCTGCTGAGGAGCGATATTCTCTGCTGCTGTCTCTTATTTCCCATCTTATAACTCAGCTGAAGGGAAATTTAATGGGGCATTGGGTAATGATTTTAAAGGCACTGATAAGTCCCTCTATAGTTTACAGAATTACGGGAGGAGTCAGATCATTCCAGGTGATTGGGTTTGTGCAGTGAGCTCTGGCAGGCATTTGGGTCAGGGCTGTCTGTAGAGGGGCAGAAAGAAGCCTTTCTGTACCAACACTCAAGCCTTCACCAAAAAATTCTTCTCTAAGCTTGCTTGGACTCTAGTCAAGGGGCAGTGATGGCAGGTTTAGAGACCTCAGGGTGTTTCACCACACAGGGAACATTTTTTTTCTTTTAGCATATGTGCACAGAGCTGAGCAGAGATCTTTTCAAGGCATCCTTGTAAAAAAAGGAGACAGCAAGTGGGCTTATAAAAAACCCTTATACTGTCACACAACTTCTAATGCAGAAAACAAGACTGCTGAAGAGCAGCAATATTTCTCACATGCATTACTGAATATTCAAGAGATATGAAAATAGCTTTAAGAGTCTAAGAAAATAGAAATTCCAAATATTAATAGGAACTCTGCCATTGATTTTAGCACAGAGCTTGCACTGACACTGTGAGATTGCTCTGTGTTAGACACTTGATTGACATAGTGATGGCTCATTCAAAGTGTATGCAAAGTCAGTGCAACTGTATTAGGCTTTTCTCTTGACTTTGGATTTTTTAACTTTTAGCACTGACATCCCAAGGGCCATTGTATTGACAGAATAATACTTCTTTTGTATGAGACACTTTCCATTTTGGGAAGGGGGAAGGGAAGACTTTTCATTGCTGTCCTCCTGTATGAAGAGCTCAAGATACAGTGATTGAGGTGCAGCTGCAGAATCTTCTGCCCATGAAATTCTTATTGGACTAATTGGTGGGTTACACATGCAAAAATTCAGTGAAACCCAGTGTCGGCTCCCTCTACAAACCAGCACCTCTGAACGTGGGAGTTTATATGTCCTGCGCTATGGACAATAAGGACAAGGATCAGTTTTGGAGCCACACCTCTGGGCTGTTTCCCAGAGCTGGCTCAAACCTCCTCAGCAGGAGAGAAGAAAACCAGCACTGTCACTTTCCAAAAGAGGACAAAACTGCTTCTCAGGTCAAGAATGCCATTTGGCATGTCCCTTCCCCATGTACCCAGCCAGTCATCTGCTGAGAGGGACCTGTCCTTTCCCCAGGCAGTGAGCACAGGGTCCCTTAGTCATTGATGAAAATACCACTGCAGGCAAAATTGACTTACCCAGAGGGGAAAAAAATCCCATTGCCATCTGCTTGTGCTGTACAAATGAGTGAAATGTAAAAGAAGGGAAGAAAAAACGATGGAGGAAAGGCCTCTCTGGGGGAAAAGTTATTCCTTGAGCACAAGAATAATAAAGTAAAATTTCTTGTATCTATGGATTCTGTCTGATAAAAAGAAAACTCAGTGCAAAGGGAAACTGAGGATTGGAAACTCAAGAAGTGCTGGGTCTTGGGATCACTTCCTCAGCAGTAGTAAATGGCTATAAATGCACTGGATTTGGTACCAAACAAAAATATTTCAGGGATCTATCAAAAATGTCCTACAGAAACAGATGTTTCCACCTACTCAGAGATATGGACAAGAGTCTCACTTACCCTAAATCCCGCTCATGCTCTTCTAAATATACACCCATCATATGCCCCTTAAAGTGTGAGAATGATGCAAGACCGACTTCACGTGTTTAAAAATTTTATCCTGGATTTTTACAGGGAAAAGCATAATTTATCATTAAACTTTTTCCTAACAGTTACAGTGGCTGTGGAAATTCACCTCCTCATTTTGGAAGGCGTATACAAAAATCTGTCTAACTCAAGGTAGAAAAATGAAAAGCAACAATGAACCATTATAATCTGCTAGATCAGCTGGAGCACAGAAATAAAAAATGCTACCTCTTAAAAGAGTAGTTGAAATTATCTTGATTTTTACATAGAAATAAGTGACAACAACCTCCAGATAGCACCACTTCCCACCCGCATATTTAACTTGAAAGTCAAGGTTGAGTGAAAAAATATTGCTGCCGTGAAAGATAAATATATTACTTATATTAGCTATATCAGGAATATGTGCTAGAGTATAAATATTTAAATTCAGATTTGGAAACCATATATTTTGAAGAAACCTAGGCCAATAAATATTGGATTACAAATTCATATCCACAATTTTCTTTAAAAAAAAAACCTTATGATTTCTGTTTCAGTAAAATGGGGTGATAATAATTTATCTGTGTTGTACAAATGCTTTATTTGCACTCTGTTCTCCAAGCTAACATTTTCTAATGCCTTTTAACTACCAGAAAAAGTGAAAACTTTGCCCTAAAATATTTCCATTCAAATTTCCTAGATTAAATCATATGCTTTTAAAGCTCACTCTGTGATCGGAACTGTTCCTGCAGCACTCCAACCCAGCTAGTTGAGCAGCATGAGAAGCAATAGAGTTGTTTTAATAGTGCAGTGCTAGTTTGGAATAGATTAAAACAGGAAGGTTTCGCAGTCAGCAGCTTACAAAGCCCATTGCCAACAGAAAGATCCTCTTGAAAGGAGGATCTCTGCAAATTTTTAAGAATAAAGAGGTGGGAGGAAGAGACCATTGTACATAATTAGAGCAGAAAGGGCTTGAAATGTCTTAAAATATAAGACATGTGCCAGCCTGCAAGGAACATGAGCAAAGAGAAGGCATTTCCTTTGGCCTGCTCTTTCATTCTGACCTACTGTAAAGATTACTGCATTTAGCTCCAGGGCAGCTCTTATGGGTCATTTTTACCTACAAAATTATGCCTCCATAGCCTAGGATCTCATATGATCTGATGGTTCCTGCATTAATTACTGAAGAGCGGGTTCTTCCCTACTCGCTCGGATGTTGGTCCCTGATGGTGCAGGCTCTGCATCAGAGGATTTGTAGCTGCATCATGGCAGGAGCTGGGAAATTATAAACCAGCAGAAAGAAAGAAAACACTGAAAATTAACTTTTCTAAAAGCACCAGAAGTTTAAAGTACTCAAAGGATGTTTTTTATAAAGTCTAGGGAGAATATAGACTGCAGTCATATGGATTTCATGGAATGAAATCCTGGTGTGGTGCTAACAGTAAAAGAGGGAAAGAAGAAAATTATCTGATTGTCCCATCATGCAAATCAACAGCTGCAAATGTTCATGCTGGGTGAGATCCCAGGGGCTGAAACATCATGTCATTGAGCTTAGACTCCTGTCCCCTGGTGCTGGACCCCCATTTCAGCTCAGGAGGGAAGATAGCACCTCCAGGCAGGCATCCCAAGAATGCTGAAATCCTCCCCAGCACAGCTGATGGTACAAAAACCAGCACATCACTCTGGATTTCAGAAGGAGATTGCTGGGTTTAACTGCTCTTTTTGGGTGGCTGCCCAAGAGAATTGATTGTCAGAGAGCAAAGGCTTGGGCTGACTGTGAATCAGGAGCTAATAAAATGTCCCAAGGGACAGGTGACGGCATGCCAATTGTTTTTGAAAGTGTAGGCTTTTAAACATGACATGACTACCAGAAAAAAACCCCAAAAAACCAACCCAAGAAAAAAGAGAAAAAAGAAACTAATTTTTGTCATAGCTAGAACATTAAAGCATCTGATTTCAAGAGGAAAAAAGAAAACAAGGGGATTTTTATCTGCAAAATCTAACTGGAAAACCATCCAGTAATTGAGTATCCACAATGCTGACTCAGATAGGTAAGACTTTTTTTTCCTCTGAGAAAACATCATTATCTTTTACATACCCCTCCTTTTCTCTCTAGAACTGACTGTTGTGACAATGCAGTGTAACTCCTGCCCATTACTGGACCAGTGACTGTACCAAAGAAAATGCTGTGTACAGTTAGTGCCTTGATCCAAAGAGAAACATTAATGACAAAGGAGTTTAAAGAAGCCTTGGGATAAATTCAATTTCACTAAGTTACATTACCACTCTTTCCACCAAGTTTATCTCAGCACTGATCACCCACTGCATTCACAGGGAGCGTGGCCTTCATGTAAAATGAATTTTGACAATTCATCTTTCTCTCTGGGACACAGCAGGCTGTGTTTCCAAATCCTCCCTTTCTTGGGAAGTTTTAACACTTGCTCATTAATACTTGGCTTAAAGGGCAATTTGCTGCCCACTAGTGTGTAGCCAGCATTTTTAATAAATAATGCATACTGTGTAATGGGGACAATAAAGGCCAAGGTAAGAAATGTAAAACATTTTAATGGGATGTCTTGACAAAATCTTCCCATCACCTTCTCTGAATACTTTACTAATGATCTTCTAGCTTGGGGAGATTTTTTTTTCATTAGGAACAATTTCATAATGTACTAATAATATGCTGTTAATTGTTGAAGTAGCAAAGATCAGATGTGTTATTCCAGCTTTTCTCACTGAGTAAATGTGCTTGTGTCACACCCCAAAAGGTTCAGGTGGGTGTAAAAATTACATGCCTGGGATCCTCTGCAGCTCTGCACTGTCTGGGACAACTTCAGCCTCTCAGCACTGGGGTGGATTCCAGTTTTCAGCAGTGGAATATGGAATAATGAAGTGAAATAATAGCATTAACCAATACCTAATTAACACACAATCTATTTAATTTCTAGCTCCACCATTAGGTTACTATTAAAGTATATTTAGTTGGCCTGTGTAAAACCACATTATGACAGCTTCTCAGAGTCAGGCTATTCACAGGCCATTTGCAATGTTCATTTCTTTTCTCTTTAATGTCATAGATTTGACTTCATGAAGGTCTAGTGCAGGTTAGTGCAGAAGATGGACGATTACAGCCTAATAGGTTTTTTTCTTGGCCCTTCCAGAGGATGTATTAGAAACTTGCACAGATTCAGAGCAGACATGTGTCTGTCTCCTCCTGGACTTCCAAGCTGAGGGGGAGCTGCATTTTTAGGTAAGAGGAACTGGGATTTTGGACAGAAATGTATGTTTCTCTGCTGGGCACCCAAGCATTTCATATTTTTGCATAGTCACACAGGTAAACATGGCCAGTGCCTGAAAGAAGGCTACATCCATGTGTAAGATCTGCACATTCCCAGTTAAACTATTCCATCTACCCCAAGACTGGCAGCAGTCACAGGTATTATGGTCTGCAGCTGAGACCTTGGGGAGTCACAGTCCCATGTTCTTGCCTGCCAAGACACCCTGCAGTGATGGTCCATATCCTCTGTTGGTAACTTTAGTAAATCATTCAAAATACTGCCTAGCCCACAACATAAAGGACAGCTGTGATTTAGTAAAGCTGCAGAGCAGAGCTATCTGTGTTACCTCAACCTAGAAAAGGATGAGTTTTCAACAGACCTTCTCAGGATATTTTAATTTGTGTAAGTGCATTCAAAGCATGAAAGCAGACGGACAATATGTGAATTATGAACTAATTGGGGGAAGATGGAAATGAGAAGGTAAATTTCATTTACATTATCTCCCTTTTTATGCTTGCTAAGGTCTAAGGTAAAGGCTCGGTCTCTTTCTGGTCCATAAAATATGGATTGCTATTTTCAAACTACATCAACACTGCTAATAGCCATTCCCATTAGTCAGCCGTATAATAGCATTATGATGCTATGAAATATTGACATGATAAAACAGTGTAGCCAGAGGTTACTGACAGTGCACACTCTGATATTGACAAATAAATGCTGATTTTTAATGCACTCCTTTTGCCACCTTTCTACCTGGCTGACAGTGTATAAAAAACATTTTTCCAGATCCTTCACTCACTACTGTTAATAACACCAGCTGATGGCAGAGGACCACTGAAATTAATGAGGCTATTCCCAATGATGTTTTTCAGGGTGGATAAAAGATTCAGGAGTTTGGTTAAAATGGGGCCAGCACAGCAGATTTTATATCCCAACCAATGTAGTGAAAAGAAAAATCCTGTTTGTGGAAGCAAAATGGGTGTGGAGGTTCAAGGAACTAACAAAGGAGTTGGTGGACAATATACAACTTTTGGGAAATGTAAGCACAGAGAAACAATGAAGGGAGGACAAAGTGACAGACCTGGATGCTCCAGCACCTCTTTCTTGCACCCACGTCTTCTCTGGAAGGCAGCTGCCCTGTGTTCTTCAGCTACTCCTGGGGTATCTCCTTCAGCTACCTGCAAAGTCATCTTTGTGCAAAACAAATATATTTAAACACAAATCCAGCTACCCCAAGGGAGTCTTCAATTCTATCATCGATTCAGTGCCTAATTTTATATCCTAAATCATATCTGCAGTAGTATTAATTTTGTTGGGTTTAGGCAAATTTCATGTAATATTTGACAATAGAGTATAGATGAAAGGGAGAAGTCTAGTTTCCAGAAATAATGATTACAGGTCACATACTAGAATATGTTCCAGAAACATTGAGCCTGAAATTATATATTTGATTTAAAACATATCCTCTGTACCAGAAAATCTGTACCATTCACTAGTGCTCTCGCCACCTCTTGTTTTTAGTTATGCCTAGTTTCACAGTGTTGATTCTTCATTTGTAACCAATGTCCACATAAAATTTCAGATGTGGCCATCTTTCTCTTTCAGTCATTTAAGCACTGTCTCCTCATTTACAGCTTTGTGTCCCATCAGAATTTGGAATAAAGACTCTTGCTAGGCAGAGGTGCTTCACTCACTGATGTTTGCAGAGCAGTTGGATGTACCCAGGATCTAAGGTCCAGAGGCACTCTCCTGCACATATTCCTGCTTCCTTGACACCTGAGAGGAACCCAGAACAGTTTTCTGTGTCTCCTGGAGGATGTGTCTGCTGGACTCACTCCCCTCCTCCCAGGGCTCCACCCTCTCATTCCTCCAACCCATCTAGTTTAATGACGACTAATTTCCACTGCACATAAATCACCAGCTCCCCCTTCTTTTCCTGCAAGAATCCTTATTCTGTGGTACATACCTCCTTATCTGTTCCTGTAACCAGCTGTCCTTCCTTTGATGGTTTCTTCCAGAGCTGCTACACAAATCCCCAGACCATATAAATCCCATCCTGTGGAAATGTGGTGGTTTTGCCACCGGGGTGTCCAGCCCACTCCTGAGATGACAGGACTCAAGGAAAGGCCTGTAACAAGCACGGGCTTTGATGTTGTCTTCCCACACACACTATCGCCTGGTGTCTGAGGCTGTTTGTCCCACAGGAGGGTGCAGCAAGGGCAGCCTGAGGAGAGCTTGTCTGGTGGGGCCCATTCCAGGAAGATTCGTGTTTCTGGTCTCCATTATCTGCAGGAGTCAAGCAGAGGACATGTCAGAGCAAGCTGCTGGGGAGTGCTGAGCTAGGGAGAACACAGCTGCCTCTGAACAAACACAGCTCCTGTGTGCCTTTAACAGCTTACACTTCACAGGCAAGGTCTGGCTAAGACAGGAAATTTCCCCACCAGAGGCTGTAGCCCCTACCTGCACCACAGACCACACAGGGGAGCGGAGCAGCGCCGGGTGAAGAACAGAGGGAGACAAGGTTGGGTTACTGCTCCCCTCCTGCTTCCTGGCACTGCTGGGACAGTGACATCTCCTCTTCCTTCCCTCCAACGTGTGATACATTCTCTTGCTTAAGCTTTAAGATACAGAGGCACAAGGATGCTCTGAACTGCTGTACAATAAAGACAAGGATGAACGAGAGAAATAGGAGCAATTAAGAGTTTGCCACTGTGACTATTGTAGTACCACAGGGCTGATAGAAATCCTGGAGGAGGCTTACATCCCTGCTAATCTCAACTGCTTTCTCTGGTCTTATTCAGGAGACAGCTCATGAGAACAGGCTTTCAAAACCAGAACTTCCTGTAAGATTTAACATGACCAGATTTCAGCACAGGTTTGAAACCTTGCTCAGACTAGGACAGGATGCCTGGAATATGCTCTCCTGAGTTAGCACATTCTCTGCTGATCTGGCTCCTTACCTGAGCACTGCTTAATAGCCATGAAGTAGCAGAGAGCATCCCAAGTTTTGTGCTACACTGCTGAACTGGTGGGTGAAGCGTGAGCAATTAAAAATGCAGTCAGAAATAAGTTTTCAGTTGCAATAGATAAGATAAATGATATGCAAAGCAGCTGCTTGTCCTTACTATTTACCTTGGTTTAGAAACTGATGGCAACCCTCCAAAGAAATAAGTTTAAACTGAACACTGAACTCAGTTTAATTAGTTTTAAGATACTGACACCACAGCAAGAACCATCAGACAAAACTTCAGTGCTGGATCAAACATATGGCTTTATCTGTGTCCAATGTGAGGCTTTTGCTGCCTAAACCTGAAAACTTCTTATCACTTAATGGCTTGGCTCAAAAGAAAGCTGATTTGGGATGGTAAGTGGATTGACTGACCAGTTTGTGTTTTAAGACTAATCCACATGTGCTGTACTTCACAGTGCTCCTTGGTGAACTACTCACCTTGTTCTGAAGCTTTCAGTATAAGCTATCTTCTGTGACAAGTGCAGGGAGATGCAGTGAAGAGTTAAAAGTGAATCTCCTGCCTCTTTGAACTGTTTTCTCAGTACTTCATGTACACAGATACACTTTTGATGTGTTAACTAGAAAATCTGACTGAAAAAGAACAAAGCAGCTGTCACTGAAAGGAAGACACTGACGAAGAACCACACAGCCTTTTATTGAAGAACTGTCAAGATTGATCCTACAGCACTCAGTTTGTCTGTAGTATTTATCAAAGACCTAGATCAGATGAAGGAAATTAAAAAAAAATAAAAAATTCTATCCACTGGACATTTAAAAATGGTATCTGAAAATGCATTACATTTAAAACACCTATGAGAATGGGTTTTTTAACAGTTCAGGGACTGGAATATAAGTACACTGGCATTTTTCACTAGTCTTGGAAAACAATAATTTGTCATTGTTGAGAAAACCCCCTTAACTGCTTGCAAAGTTTTAAGCAGCAAACTTGATTAAAAATCATTCTGTACTAGAAAATAAATTAACTCAGAGAAAGTTCAAAATCTCTTGAAAAGAGAAGCAAAGCAAGCAATGCACTCTTCTAAGTACTGATATTCACATCACAGTTGCACTGTGAGAGTTGAAAACAAGATCAAGGCACAAGAGTGCCAGAACCTCCCCAAACATCTGGGCAGGGGGCAGATGGCCACATGAGCAGAGGGATTAAGGTGTTTGCCCACGGTCACATGAGGAGCCCTTCGGACAGTCAAACCTGCATCCCTGAGGGTTTTAATCCAATATTCCACCACAAGGCCAGCTGCTAATTGAACACCCTTGCTGGCCTAGGGATGAAGCATGTGATGCATTTCTCACAGGACTGCCAATGAATGGCATTGAAAGGATATTGAAAGCCAAAACCTTCTCTGGATCAATACCATAAGTCCTGATCCTGAGCTCCTGGAGAAGCCAGCATTCCATGGTGGGTAGCACAGCAAAACCTGTGGTTACTGCCTGGTGTCTCTTGGCAAATGCTGACAGTTTAATGGTGTCAGCTCTGGAGTTATCTCCAACACAAAGACAGTAAGACCACTACTTAAAAGTAACAAAAGCACCTTCTTTACTTCCAAAAAACAGAAGTTGCTACACAAGGTGCTCTGAAGTATTATTCAAATATTAATTAACACTCAGATTCTACTCATCTACACATACACACCCATTTCAGGAGAGTGAGACAGATTAGGGTTTCTGTCAGCCATGGGCAGAAATTGCACTTAGGAGACATGGAAACCTGCATTGAAAGAAAAAGTGCTTTGTGCCACTGCCCTTTGTGAATACGTACTCCTGGAAAGTCTGGTGTGGAATTCTGCTTCCCGGGCTTTCTCTGGCACTGTTTCTCATGGACTACAAAAGGGGTTGCTGGCCTTTTTTTAGCCAAGGCTCACCTGAAGAAGTCAGAAGAAATCTGCACCACATTGAGTCCAGGTCCCTCCACCACCCTCACAGATTTTCACTCATGATGGTTAACACCTCCTAGCTGCCAAGGCTGCCAAAATTCCCACCTCTCCTCCAGAACAGTAGACCCACATCCCTGAGCAGGGTAGGGCATATGGCCAAGAGAGGCAGATATAAGGTACATCTGAGAGCTGCCCATAGTGGGGTCAGGCACTCTCCCTGCACTGCCAAGAGGGATGTTTGCTAATAAGGTAGTCAGGCCTTCATCATTAATTCATGTGCCTATGGATGAGCACATTTCAGGCCTGCCTCTCCCTTGAGAAACGGCCCTGGGAGACGTGGCAGTGGGTTAGGCAAAGCAGGGGTTAAGGAGTTGGATTGGGAATAGACGTGTGTCTCAGTTTGACAGTCATACGCTAACTGGGGATGGGTGAACAGATGCTCTCCGAATGCTAATGTCACTCATGGTGTTCTACTTTGGGCAGACTTTCTCCACCAGCACAAGTCATTTGGGAAGCAGCTGAGCTTGGAGGAGCTGGTGGCCATTCTCCTGGGGCAGTGGGGCTCTGCCCAGCCAGATCTCAGCCCAGCACTCGTGGCCAGACTAAAACATTTTGCTCAAACATTGCTTAAGTGCCTTAAGCCAGCATTGCCCCTTTTTGCCAGCCCTTGGCAAGGGGCAGGGGGTAATTTCTCTAAATCACCAGGGAATGCGGCCTAAGCCATTCAGATACTCTTGGAGGAATTAAAAAACACATTGGACTTGCCATGTTCGTTGTAAAAGACATTTACAAGTCCTTAGCCAGCATATCTCCATCGATTTAGACACCAGTTCTGTATTCAGACTGGCTCCTACTCAGACTCCACTTCTGAAGCACCTTTTGAAGCTGAAGTGTCTGTGCTATCAAAGCCAGTGCACGGTCAAGACCTCGAATAAGAGGCTGCTCAGATCCAGGATGTACCACGGCGACCTGTGACATTGGATAGTAATCATTAACAAGGCTGGCTTTAACTGCACTGGGAGAAAATAGATATTTATATAAACTTAGAGCAGAAGATCCCAGAATTTTAAGATCACTTTGGAGCTGTCCATAATAAACAAAATAGCAGAGCTCTTCCCTAGCTCTACCCATGTAAGAAGCAGGCAGAGGCTTTCTCACATATGATGCTGTCAGTGCAGTAACACTGATTTACACCACTGAGAATCTGTCCCAGAGATTTGACTTTTTCTGAGAAACACTTCCCGCTGTGGCAGACATAACGCCATATCAAAGGCATGTGCTGTAATACACAATAAAGATATAGCTTTCATAATTTTCAATTACACTTCCTCTGCAATGATGTTAGTGAATCTCACCCAAAAGTAAATTATTCAGTGCAGATGATATAGAAATCGTTTGATGAGTGTCACTTTTCCATTTAAAGTTTTACCAAGATCTTCTTGGATAAAGGGTCTCTTTTTTTTTTTTTTTTTTTCACATGACACATTTTATATTTTGTTTCTCTCCCTTACCTTCATTCAGCAGGCTTTTTCAACTTTTTAATATACTTTTCTTACAAAACACTGAGTAGCCATTCAAATAGGTCTATTCAGGAGAAGTGCTCTTTCATTCTGCCAGAAATACTAATATATATGTTTTATTTAGTTTTAAGAATACTAGTTTTTTCATTTTGAGAACTTTGAAAGCTGGAGCCAAATATGAAAAGGCAACCTTCTTTCAAGGCAGGCTTGGAGGGAGAAGTATTGTGGGCTGCACTGGAAATCCTTTTCTTTCATGTAAATAAATAGTTCATTTACAAGAGCTTTTTAAATGGAAAAAACATATCCAATACACCAATACATTTAAACTCAATCATATGGTAAAATATAGCAAACTGAAAAGCTGAATTCCAGAATGTTTTTATCTTTCCTTTCATGAAGTTACAGATACATTGAAATCTAATTCCAAAAAAATTCAATGTCCCTTCAACTTCACAGGGTTTTTTCCTACTTGCTGTGCTTCAGAGATGTACAACAATTAATCATTTCATTTTTCAATAATTTAATTTTTCAATCTGGTCTTTCTCTTCTACCAGGCTATTCATAATCCTGCCTATGTGACATGGCCAGTAAAGGGTGTCCAAGTAAACTTTTTATATGATTCAAACTCCTACTTTTATGTCTGGATGACTAACACATTCCTTATTACCTCAGTTATCCTGGTCAAGAAACACCAGCTACCAGTCCTGTAAGGGTTCTGTCAATTATTCCTGGTTGGAAATGGGTGGGTAACCCTTAATTCCAGCCATAACTATTGTTTCAAGCATGGAAGCAAGGGAAGGAGCTTGAGGAAGAAAAGAAGGCTTGTACATTATTACAGTGTTTAACCAACAGACAAGGAAGCCTCTGTTCCATTGTAGTAAGTCAGAAAAAAAAGCCCCATCTCTATTTACTGGTGGAATGGTGGAATTCCAGTGATGAGCACAAGGTCAAGAGAGACCAAGAAGAGCCTTGAATAGGAAGAGAAGCAGCTTGTGTCCGACACTAAAAGGGGTAACAACAAAGGAGATGAAAGGTGATGGAAGTCTGGACAAGAGAGATTTAGCTTGTGTTGATGGACAGGAAAGGCTGCACCAGCCATGAGGGGAGGAGAGATTACTTTCTTCACTGTTTTCCTCCTTCTGCCTTGAGCACTGTGCCTGCCTGCATTTCCCTGACTCTAAAAAGGGCCTGGATCTATCTGCAGCTCATGACAGGTGACACATACCCATGAAAACCTCCAGGCTGCAGCATCTGTCACTGAACACATCCAAAGCTTAGCAAAGTGTACCTGTTCATCCTGGCATTTATCCTGTACTTGCCTTATTTTTGCACTGCTCAGGCAGTGCAGTGTGAGCCTGGTTCCAGCTTCTTGTAAATAGCCCACAGGCAAAGGTCAAAAGCAGACTTTAATCTTGTGCCTTATGCTAATGGTGTTTTTCTTGATGATCTAGAAAAGCTTCCTGAAGATTAAGAATTCTCACTAGTGCACAGATACATACAAAATTTTATCCTCTACAGTGATAATCTGGCAACAGAGACATGCAACACCTTTTGGAAAAAATCAGGGAGCTTTTCAGTAGGAAAATATACCATTAACTTCTGTAAGTCCTACTGAAGTTTTGTATATGCAAATGATGCAAAACTTTTCCATAAGAAACCACAAAATTTGATGAATCGTTCCAGTGTGTGGATCAGAACCTGTGTTATGGGCTAACACACCGGTGTTACTGAGAAGTAATTTATAGGTGCATGATAGAATAATCAAACCTGTGCAAATATCTTTATGGGAAGAACTGGAAATGAGTTGAAATGTTTACCTTAAAGGAAAGGACATACAAGAGAAGCAGGTAATAGAGATCAGCTAGGACTTTTGGTCTCTCTGAGTTAAATCATAAAAGGAATATAAAAATGGGAAATTAAAAACTGATGGTTACTTGTATTTTCCCAATTTCTTCAAGTGCAACAGAAAGCCCTTGAAACCTACAATCCTGTGAGATTCAAGAAGGGACTGGACTTCAGGACAAACTTCACTATCCAGAGAAATTTCAGCTCTGCTTAGCAGCCCTCTGGTAAACACAAAACATCATCATTTTAGCCATTCTTAGATTTTAAATGGCAGATCGGTGTGAAAATTGTAAATGGCAGACCAGTCACATTATTGCTAGGCTTTACAATACAAATGTGAGAGTTCCCAGACTTCTGGGGCTCATGGACCACCACAAAACCACTGATGTACCTACTGATTGCCACCCTAGCAGTGGAGAACTGATAGACTTGCTAGTCTTCTCATCCAGCACAGATCCATCCATCAGCCTCAGATCACATCCCCTTGCCATACAACCAGATTGACAGCCCATGCTGGGAAACCTGGTACAAACTTTGACTACTGTTGGCGTGCTCCTTGAGCAGACTTTGATTCAAATGTGCACAGTACTCAAAGAAAGAAGGCCACAGCCCAAAAGACAACGGGATACCCCTTTCTGCAAGCCGGCTTATCTCCCTAAGCCAGTGATCTATCAGGAACATGATTCCTCTCTACCACAACCCCTCATCTCTGAAAGATGGTTTGTAATTCCCATTCTTGATTTCCTCTCAACCTGTTTCTCTAAAACAATCTTCCCCTCAGGCAACGTGAGTCTCCAGCCTTTGTTTGGCTGAAGATGTAAATATTTGGGCACTCACTGATTTGATATATATACATATTTGTTGGAACATTTACCACCTGCTATTCAAAGTTAAATCCATAGATTACAGAAAACAAGTTCTTTATCACTTTTTGTCTAATGTAAAATTAAAGACAGCTGAAAGCCTACAAGCTTTCTCTTACTTGTGAATCACTTGTAGCATAATTACCCCTCCAAGGCTTGAGTAGCAGTGAAGAGCCAGATCTCTGCAAAGGCCCATCATCCCAGCAACTGCTTCAGGAGTTTCTCTGCTCCTGAGGACATTAGATCAGAGGTCATTAAAGCAGAGGTCACAGGCTAATGAAAACTCCTTGGCTGTTCTCTGTGTGAGCTCTCATCTGCCAGTGCTGAAAGCTCCCTTGTGTCCTGAAGCAGGGAGACCCAGGATCTTCATAAAGCATCATGTGCCTCCTTCTGAGACCATTGCTGATACCATGGTAGTGTTGCTTTGCACAGGGTTTTCCCAGCCCCATTCC
Organism: Anomalospiza imberbis; assembly: GCF_031753505.1. Taxonomy (NCBI): domain Eukaryota; kingdom Metazoa; phylum Chordata; class Aves; order Passeriformes; family Viduidae; genus Anomalospiza; species Anomalospiza imberbis. Next base: position 18,556,581 of record NC_089691.1, on the reverse strand, counting down.
CAAAGCTGCAAGGAGTTTATGAGGTCCATTAGATCTTTGCACAGCTAAACCCTGCCTGCATGTGAGTCAGGTCTACCAAACCTGCATTGCTTCCCCAGGGTTGTTTTTCTTCCACAAGGCACTGAAGCAGTTCCAGGAACAAGGTCCTCCCCTTGCTATGGGCAGGTTGCTCCTCTCTCCAGGCTTTTTGGTAATTTCCTCTAACTCAAAATTAGCTGGGGCATCTGGAAACATTGCAGTGAGGTTCTGCCAATGCTCAAAATCAAACCAACAAAACAACGCCAACCAAAAACCCAAGGAGATGTGTTTTCAAGGAAAATTGTGCTGTGTTCTTGTGCTTATTGTTTACAGTAGGTTTTCAGGTGGTGATCTGGGGTGGTATGAGCAGAGAAGAGCAAACTACATGGGAGCAAGACGTGTGTGTGTGGAGAGTAGGGTAAACTTGTACAGACTACAGCAATGCCATGACCTCCAACATCAAACTTGGCTTGATGGTCAGTGCTACATACAGGCCTCTTTAGGCTCATTTCACTCTGGAAGGTCTCAAAATTTGCTTGAATAAAAAATTATATCCCTAAAAGACACCCGGCTTACTTCAGACATTTCAGAATTTCCCAGACCCTTGTGACTCCTCCCAGCAAACAGGAACTAGCTCTGTTTCAATGCCCACATCCATCCAGACTCCAAGCACAAAACCAAACTGGTCACCTGGTAACTGTTGGTTTGCACCTAATTTTATGTGTGCCAATATTTTGGAACACCCAGCTCTGTGTATGGGACTGATACAACACATAACTTACAGGACACACAACAGCATAAGCAATATCCTTCAACCTGGAAGACTTAGAAATCTGAGAAGCAGAAGAGTTGATGGCTAGTCATTAACTTGACTGTTATAGGAAGGAAGGGAATGTCTCTGCTCCCTAATGAAAAGGATAGACAGATATTGAAGTGGGGTAAGTTGGACTTTAATTACTGGTTTTGATGTCTGATCTATAACTCCCTAAAAGTTTTGTACGGGAGTAATAGCGAAGCATCAGAAAATTCCACTGGGATAGAGATGAGGTCCAGTTTGCAAAAATATCCTCTTCATAAAGAAGCTCAATGCCCTCTTTTACTTGGCAAACCATCATGAATTTATGATGCATTGCATTTGGAAGGCAACACGGTGCACAGCTGAGGCAAAGTAACTGAAACGCCGGGAGAGTAAAAGCAAAATGTTCTGAGAGTGAGGGTGCATATGGGGATGTATTTGAAAAAAAATTATATCTATATAAATATACACACACATTTGCTAGAGAAAATGTATATGTATTTATAAAAAATCTAAACTTCTCACCAGTCAAAAGTTAGAAATGATGCAAAACGCATCTGCTTTGATAAGTCTGTTATAAATCTCTTAGCTTGAAGCTTTTAACTGACCCTTTCCAGTTCATGAATATTTTAAGGGAACCCAGTTTAATTTAAAACAACCCTGGATCAATATATGCATTTTTTCTGGCACTGTCCAAATTCCAGATCCTTGTATTATCAAAAATTGTATCATACATCTCAAGTTTGGCTCCAAATATAGGGTTCATTCAAGGCTGGATCTCAAATTAGGGGTAAACCTAATTGGACTGAAACCTAAAAATGTCTGTATGGAACCTGGACAAGGCAGACAATTTGGCGAGCTATATTTAGAGCAATCCCGTGACATAAAGTCTCCCCTATTGCCCGATGCTGACGTTCAGAGAAGCACAAAAATGTCCTGGGGTGGTTTTCATTACCACTTTCAGATGGCATTCAGCATTTCCACATGCAGAGGAAGGCCACACTCCCCAGCTCCAGAAACTTGCCCGCTTGTTCCCCAGAGCACTAGTGGAGGGGGGGATACACCTGCCCCACCAAGAACTGGCATCTCCAACCTCACTGGGAGCACCTCCCATGTGAAAACAATTTCAACAGCCCAAAACTGCCACTGCCCTCAACACCCTTTGGAAGAAGCCCAACATCAAGAACTGCAAGAAAGAGGCTGAGAACAACAAGGCTGACTAATAATTCTTTGAAGATTTTTAGGCTCTTGGAGCACGGGCATGACTTTGCAAAGCTTGCAAAAAGCAGCTATTTATAAGAAGAACCCCAAACGTACTGCCCACTTTAAATATTAATGGCATTAACAACTCTTCACTGTCCCACAGATCAGTGTTCTCCGCCTCTCATCTTCACATAAGTAAGAGGCATTTCTTAATAACTACAGTGAAAATTAGATCCTGCCTTCCTCTGAAAGTCAATGAGAGCTTTGCTCTGAGTCATGATTTATTGTGTACTTATGTTTTTCCTTCCTAGCACTGTTCATTTTTTTAAAAAAAAGTTCTCTTGAAAGACACTAGCATATATCCTACTGCAATAAATATGTTTTTCATTTTAGAACCTCTCTTTCTATACATCTCTGTCCACTGCAAAATGCATTTGGTGCTGCTAATACAACACAGACCCTGTATTAATCCAAGCAGGATACTTCTATCACCATTAACTTTTGTAGCAGTGACGGCTGCCTGGCAGTCATCCTCTCACCTGGTGACAGCTCCTGCACTGGGACACCCTTCTGGGCACAGCATCCTTCAGAGGCTTCCATAATCATGGGCACAGATTTACAGGTGTCACTGGGAAGGGCTGTGGTGTTTTTTTTTCTTTTCAGACATCATTTTGATGCCTGAAAAACATCAATTTCCATAGGAAGGGGACCCTGAATCAGTTTCCAGGTGCCTCGGTAAAAAGAAAAGCTATTGGTAATTTTAAATGCAATGAATAACAGATATTAAGTCAAGACTGCATCACAACGCCAACATCTCCACCTTATCACACATGCTACCAGTGCTAAAAAGGCAGAAACATGCGCTGATTTTGCATTTGAGGTGTATCTGTGGGGGTTTATTCTGTGCACAGATTGTGCAACCAACCTCTAAGGAAATACCTACATAAACATCCAGCCTGTGACTTCATTAAGCTGCTCCCTGACTCCATGGGAAGTCCGGAATAATCTCTATAGAAAGAACACGATCAATATGTTATCGAGAAGATAAGTCAGTGTCAACGCTAATGTTTAAATATTCATCTACTTGTACCAACATCTTGTCTGTTACTGAAACAACAGGAATATTCAAAGATTAACTCTACATAAAAGACTCGGTAATTTTTTTCTCCAATTCCTTGTTTTTCTCTCGTCAGTTCTACGAACAGTTGTTAAGTAGAACAGGTTGGCATTTTTTCATCAAAACGTTACTTATTTGAAAAATGGGTCTTGGAACAAACCAAGACTTTTGCAGGAAATTTTCATTTGGGGAAATTTTTCAGCTTGTTGTCAAGAAAAGTGAAAACTGAAAAGAATTCCTTTTCCAGGATACACAATAGTTCTGAATATATAATCAAAAGAGCTAAAAGAACCAGACGGTATTTGTTTTAATCCAAAGAATTTGAAGGGAGAGAATATAAAAGGACTCATATTAACTGCAAGCACATTTATGAGGAGCTTCGGAAGAGAGAAGATTTGCTTCTTCATTCAGGACTACTTAGAGTAACTCCAGAAAGTACCGGAGGAGAGAAGGAGGGAGGATGACTCCCAAGCATCTGCGACCCACTCAAGCCATTTCTAGCACTGAGAAGAGACTTTCCAACATTTCTGCAGTGAAAGATCTGTTTAAAATTAGAAATAAAAAAAAAAAAATCTATGTAGACGATTCAGTAGCATGTGAAATGCTTGGACAGAAAGATGCTGAAGTTCATTGAAGCTTGTGTTCTGCATGGTGCTGCTTGGAGGATCTAAATATAACCAAAGTTTCTGCCACCAGAGGCAACAGTCCCCTGCAAAGGAGGAGAAAAGTGGTCTCCCAGATGATCATCACACTGCCCTGAGAATTCCTGCTGAAAGGCATTGACGTGTTTTCATGCAAGATGATGAGCACATCTACCTGAGATATGGGAAAAGTAACACCTAGTGGTGAACCAAGCCCACATCTAATTCCTCTGTTACAGCATAGGCACTTTGCAGCGTGTCAAAAGTAAACCAACACTTCCAACATCTTATTCACAGGTAAGCATTAAAGTAGAGACTCTTACCATTTCTTAGGTGGGATTTGAACATCAGAATTGGATGAGTGAAATGACAATAAGAGGAAAGTAGAGCCTCTTACCATTTCTTAGGTGGGATTTGAACATCAGAATTGGATGAGTGAAATGACAATAAGAGGAGTAACAGAGACAAACCACATTGACATCAAAGGAAGTCTTGTAATGAAACAGTGTAGTTTTGCCATTTTGCTATTTACCAAAAGCCTTGTTTCAATCAGGGCTGTAATTAAAGCCCTTAATCATTCTGAACAGTTTCAAGTGAACGGCTTCTCTCATGCATTAACATATCATTTATGCAACAATTGTACATGTAAGGTAATGTCAGAAGTCTGTCTGGACATAGGAAGTAACCTATGGAAACATAAATCTATTTCTCAGTATTTTAATACAAACCTGAAAATGCCAGTTTACACATCTAAGAAGCTGTTACAAACTGTTGAGGAAAAAAATATGTATCTTGTGAATTAATGAGGCTTCCTAAAGACACGAAGTGTGTCTGTACATAGCCTGCAACGCCGGAGAGAGGGGAGCAAATAGAGCACGGCAGAGAGCACTTGCAGCTGCAGTGTGGGGTTGTGTCCCAAAGGACATCTCCCAGGGGAGGGAATATCATCCCCACACCCAGCATGTATTTGAGAACACCTTCACGTTTTCAAACAGGAAGGAACTGAGGTGGGAGTTACTTGCACTCACCCATTGACAAGAGCCTTCATGCTTTTGCTACCACGGGAGTCCCAGTACCAGATGCAACATGGATTATGATAGAGTGGTTTAGGGGGCAAGTAAATGAAGGTTAAATCCAGGCCTTGGCACTGGGAGGCATTTCTGGGCAACCTGCACTCTGCTTGGTCCCTCTGCAGCGTTCTCTTCCCTGGCACGATGGGGCAGCAGCAGCAGCACTGACAGCAGAGCAGGGGAAAAAGGTCAGGTAGGACAGGTGGGGAAAGGAGAGCTCTAGAGAATGAGGAAAGAGGTGTGAATGCACAAAAGATACCAGGTAGATGAGAATCTAGCAGCAAATACTCACTGTCATTCAGGAAATTTGAAGAATTCCAATCTATTTTGGTGAGAAGGCATATGCTGTAGGATTGCATTAGGGTTCTCCAAGGAAGAGCGTGTACTTTCCTTCCCTGCTTTAAAGAATTGAAACAGTGTGGAAATTAGTATATAATCAGATTTATAATTACAGTGTAAAACACTTATAATATTAGGCAAGGCTGGGAAAGTTACCTAATTTTCAGTCCTCAGCTCCTTGTGTTTCCCCTCCCAACAACTGTTTAACTCTCTTGAAGTTCGTAACTTCCTTGTAACTGGGTAATACTGCTCCATTTTGTTCCTCTGAAAAGTTGCTGGAAAGGCAGCAAGAGCATCCCTGCTCTTGGGCTTCCTGCTCCCTAAAGCAGTGGGAAGGGCAATCCCTTTCTAACTTGCTAGTCAAAGTTGTGGGAATTTGCCAAAACACCTTTTGCCCTAATAAGGGCACTGCTGATTTCTTTAAGAAAGTGTTCCAAAATAGGTTTTGCTGTGTTTCTGAGGAAGAACCAGTAGACTCACAGTGCTGTGGTGGACTCCACAGGGAAGTGCTGGCAAGGGGATGGCCTCCTCAAAGTAGGCATGTCAGAGGCTGGGCCTCCCAAAAGCAGAAAACCATGAGGACTTGTGTCCTCGCAGCACCTGGAAGGTCCAGTTTCCTTCACACACAGCAGCAAGCCCTGAGAGCCACATCTCATAGTGAAACGTCCCCTCTCCTGTTTCACAATGGAAATTTGAATGGTTCCCACTACATGTGCTCCAGTTCTGTGCTGGAGCAGAAATTTGAAATGCACCTGGATGAAACACTTTACTGACCTGCTGCCCTTGGCCTTCCACACCCACATCCTTGAGACATCCTTCTCCCAGATGTCATCCAGCACCAGAAACGTTATGTTGCACTCCAGGGCTGCAGCCAGGGGTACGATCAGCAGGTACTGCAGGTCACTGTCCTTGGGTCACCAGATGGCACCCACAGCACCTCTGCCTTCAGAGGTACAAGCTTAAAACATTTCTTTCCGTGTGAGCAATGATGGACAGATGAGCTAAAGGTATGAAATCCCCCTTTTTCTCTCAGAAACCACAGTAACATTCAGCCCCACTTCCACGTCAAGCTCAGGTCTGCATTTTAACATATACATTGAGGAGACTGTATGAAAAAAATCTAATATTATGCTTTTGAATAGAGAATTTACCTAAGTAAATAATTATTTTTAAACCCAAGATTTAAGCAGCTTTAGTATTCCACATTATGCTAATGTTTGACAATTACTAAGTGTGGGTATCAGCCAGCATTTTTTTTAAGTTTAATTTAAAGCAATTTGACATGGAAAGGTTATTACTTTAGTTGCCAATAAAAGCTGTACTTTTAACATAAGTGTACACCAAGCCCTAGGGTATGTGACTATTATCTTTTCTGCAATTATGTGGTGTTCTACATAAATGTTTAAAAAAAAAAAAAAAAACTTAGAAATATCAAAAGTACTAACTTAGCTGCAGTATGAAAGTTGAATAGCAGAGCCGGGAAGCCCGGCTCCCGCAGACACAACACAGGTTGAGGTTTCCTCCTAGAGGTACCGCCGGGAACGGCGCCTCCGCCTGCACGGCATCGCATCCCCCGCACCGCATCCCCCAAACCGCTTCCCCCTGCTCTGCATGCCCCCACACCGCATCCCCTGCACCGCAGGTCTTCCCCTGCTAGGAGCGGGGAAGGCTTTTCTCATATTCTTCAGAGAATCACAGAATGGTTCTGGCTGGAAGGGACCACAGTGTGTCTCCTGCTCCCACCTCCTTGCTCAAGCAGGGTGATTCTAGAAAACATAACAAGGTGTTGAAGCCAGATAGTTCTGGAATATCCCCAGTGAGGGAGACTCCACATTCTCTCTGTTCCTGTGGTCCACCACTACACAGCAAAGTTCTTCCTTGTGTTCACGTGGAACTTCCTGGGAATCATTTTGTGCCCATTGCCTCTTGTCCTTTGACTTGGCATCACCACCATCCTCTCCACACCTTCCTTTTGGGTACTTCTAGACACTGACATAAACCTCTTGAACTTTGTTTTTCCCTTTAAAGTGGAAATTGGTGCTTCCACTTGGCTTTAGGGCTGTGTCTCCAGAAGTGACCCCATGGTTGTAGCAATGAGCTTCCCCCACAGCACAAGGCAGAGTGTGGGGAGCCCCATGCCCAAGGAGCAGCCACCCCAGAGCTCTCAACCCAAATTCCAAGTTTGGTGCTACCAGACAGAAATAGAACTGTGTGGTCACAGTCCTGCCTTCGAGTGGAAATCGGCTATTTTCCTCAGGAAGTATTGTGGGAAAGGGTGAAGAGCCACAGTGCCACTGCCAGATCTCCTAAATGGATGAAGCCCTGGGTTTAAGGCCAGGTTTAGGGCAAGGTGTCCCTGTCCATGGCAGGGGGGTTGGAACTAGAAGATCTTGAAGATCCCTTCCAACCCAAACCATTTGGTGACTCAACAGGCCTGTGGAGGAGAGAGATGTGTTTCCTCAGGAAGAGACAGACCAGCTCATACACACAGGGAGAAAGACACTTCCCTTCTGACACATGATCTCCTCCAGGGTGTTTCCTTGGCCAAAGTGAGGATGCCATGAGAAACATGAGTACTGTGAGGGTATTTGCCAATTACCTTGGGGACTTGGCACCAAGTGCTGCATCCCCTTGGGCTGCTTAGTCCTGAGCCCTTCCTGTGTCATGGAGAGAGAGACAGCCCCTTCCACCAGTCTCTCTGGGCCAACATGGGGCAGGGCCAGGGCCCACACAGGCACACAGTGATGTCCCCAAACAGGAGCCAAGCCCCATACCAGTCCGTACAGGTAACCTCATTCCTCTGCTCTGCCCGCTCAGCCCTTCAAAGGCAGAGCCTGGGGGCAAACAGAGCAGGCGAGACAAGCTCTGGTCCAAACACTGGAGGCTGCTTAGTTAAGAGATTTTTTCGTTTGTTTGTTTTTTTAAGTCTAGGTGTTTTTTTTTTATGTCTAGGTTTTGTTTTTAACTCGAAAATTGTGAAAATCACAGCATGACCTTTGCTGGCTGAAAGTCTTCCTGAAGCCATGGCAATGAAGTTCAGCTTCCTGCAGTGCTCTACCAGTGCCTTTTGGTGCTGAACTTCAACCATCTCCAGGCAAGGAATGGGAGTTCAGCCTTAGCAGTCCATTCAGTCTTTTGTCTTTCTGCTGAGAAAGTGAAAACACTGCTCATAGTTCCAGTGCCAACTGCAGTTCATGTTTCAAATTAACTAAAGTTCATTATTTTACACTTTAGGTAGAAGCTGCAACAAACTGTTCACCAGCAGTCCAAGCAACAGTATACAAGCCCCTCTAGGATCCCTTGGAAGAGCTCCTGATGAGTTCACCAATGTTTGCACATTAACCTCTGGGTGAAAAGCCAGCCAGAGGGATGTGAGAACTCCACCGAGCCCTCCAGAGCATGACACAAAATGATGCAAGTGTGGGAGCTAGGAGAGAAAAGGTTTTGTGAGCCCAGAAAAATAATAAAACGTTTAAATCCTTAATTGTTTTTCTTGAAGATTTATCCAAAATCAAGCTCTACTTAAACCTGTGAGTTTGCAGAGCATTGTCAATAAATTAGATCATGCACACAAGGCAAGGATTTCAAGCCAAAAAGCTCTAGCCCTGAGTCGCTTAACAGCAGCACGCCCCAGAAAAACGACTCAAGATGAAACATGAGATATGTATTAATTATCAATGGTCTAATAGAAAATTTAATGAAGACAAGTATCTTCTTGCACTTTATCCATGATAACGATGATAGTACGTCAGCGAGGCGCATACCTTACAACGTAGCAGTGAATGTCAAGTCTGAAGCCATTACAGCAATTCCCCACAATAATGGCCAGCCAATGCATGGGCTTGTAGCACTTAATCAAAGTAATGACATCCATCCACAATTATTTATGTTATGGTAACAAAGAGCTGCCAAATGCAAAACAAATGACATGAGGATTTGCAAGTGAATTTCTTCCCGTAAATTCTCCTTAGGTTATGTTTTAGGGCCCTCAGGATGGAAGTCTGTCTTTATCCAGAGCAATATCAGAACCATGGGGTTATTGTGCCATGTTTTACTGCCTATAAGCAATGAACCCAATGCTATCACCAAAACGATCTCTTCAGCCAACAGAACTGTATCAATATCACTTGAGCCGGCCTTGGTTTACACCCAGGAATTGTCTTCAGAATTTTACAAGAGGAAAATAAATTATTTGGAAGATGACCTTTGCTTACTTCTGTCCATCATAGAAAACAAAGACCCAGTTGTATCAACACTTAAACACACATTTAACTTAAAGTATATGAGCAGTCCCTACTTACCTCAATAGGTTTGGATTAGAGCCATTATAATTACCAACCATGAATCTCTATTAAGTGCAGCACTGTTCTTTCAGGGGCATTTATGTGGGTGTTTGTATAAAAACACTGTCAAAAACTAAAGAACACCAGTAAATATAAAATGGCAACATTCAGGTTCAAATGTAATGAACTAATTTATTTTTTTTAACACTACATCCAACTGTTTTTCACCACTCACAGATGTCACTGGAACAACTTAAATACAAAAAAATTGCCTAAGAACAATAAACTACACAGACCAGCTAATATTGATTGCTTTAAAAATGCCCCCTGTTAAACTTAAATAATAGCCAAATCTCACTGCAGTAAATGTACTTTTATATCATTAAATACTAATTTAACAGAGATGTGACTGCGCAGTGAAAAGCACTAAAATGCTGGAAAACTGAAAGATTGCCCTTTTTTGTTTTGCCATATTTTTCCTGTGCATTATACAAGTCTCCAAATTAACACCTGAAAGAAGAAAACAATAATTTCACATTAGCTGGCCACGTAGTCACACAACCCAAAGCTGGGACTAAGCTTAACTCTAATACGCACTTTCCAAAGCCCATGAGAAGGGAGACTGCAGGACGCCTCTCACCACAGGCTCTGGCCACCCTCGATGACCAGGTTATGGCCCGTCATGTAGTCTGAGGCTTCGGAGGCCAGGTAGACCACAGCAGCCTGCAGGTCCGTGGGCTGGGCCAGCCTCCCGGCCGGAATGTCAGCCAGCCAGCGCCGCACCAGCGGCCGCAGCTCCTGTGAGCGGATCAGCGGCGTGTCCACGATGCCCCTGCAGCGAGCACACGGACCAAAGGTTTAGCAAGGAGTCCTGCCCAGAAGGAAAGGCAGCACCTAGAGGTGTTTGAGATGTTAATTCAGAAGGAAAGCAGGGTGACAGTACAAGGGAGATGAGCACATCAGGCCTGCTCTGCCCTTGCTGAAAGCCATGGTGCAAACTTCCATAGCGCTCCTTTCCTATCATCACCTTTTGCTGCTGATGGGCAGCTCAGAGGTTTCCTTTCAAGTACACATACACTCACACGATCTTCTTAACTAATAGCACAACCCCCTTCCTTTTAGGTTACCCATAATCACCAGTTTAAATTTCTTTTCCAGAAAACAAGCACAGCATTTGAAGTGCAAGTGCCTTGAAATGGGTTTGTCATGGCTCTTGGGAACTGTTGTCCTCCCACCAATTTATCATCACTCTACAACTAATGTCATACAGTGTGCTTGTGTACAGCCCAGAAACTGAAAACAGACCAACTCCCCATATGTCAAACAACGAGGGGAACAAAAGCCAGCACCCTTCTGGGCACCAGAGCCTTTCCACACACAAAAAAGGAGGGGCAGAGATAAGCACAACACACCCAGTGTAATCCCCCTTAAATCAACACCTGACAAATCACACTGATTTACCTTGTCTTGCCTCTTTAACATCAATGACTGACTCCACTATTTACTAAAACTCTGCTAAGTTTGATTTTTTCAGGTGCCCTAAAAATGATGCTGCAGGAAGCACAATGCAGAGCAAAGATTTGGCTGGCTTTTATGACTTTAACTGCAACTGATTTGTCATACTCCTCCTTAACAACATATTTGTATTTTGCGAAATGTATAATTTTTTCAGCCCCTGAACAAATATATTTACATAACTGTGTCTAACGAGAAATTACATTTAACTTCTCAGAAATGACAATAACTAAAACCTGAACTGCCAATTCCACTTCATTAGTGTGGTAGAAATGCATTCCAAATGTTAATAAAAATTCCAACATGCTGATAAATTAGCGCTTCTAAGGAGCATGTGACACCTTGGTTAACATATTCAACCTCAATTATATTTCTCTTCAGCACCCTGTTATCTGGAACCTTTGCTGGCAATCAGAGGTGCTGTTTTTCAGCGGCCAATTTTCTAGATAATGTAGCTTATCAACACTGTGGGTAAACTTGCCAATGAAATCAGGCTGCACTGAACCACACACACGCTAATTGCATCTCTTTTTTATGCATATTTACAGACTGTCACTTCAAAGAAATCAGTGGCCCATTGAGGCAGCCAGTTAGCTGGAAGAATTGCCTCTTGCAAATGAAAATTAGCAAACAAGCTAGTGATAAATATGAAATGAACAAAGTATAAAAATACCCGTTTTGTTCTGAAACTTCATCAGCATCCCAATTTAGACTTCCAAGGAAATAATTTTTTGAGACAGACTGGATTCTGGGTATGAGATTTACCTTTTGTTTTAAATGAAGGCTGAAATCCACTATTTACTCTGTTATGAAGTGGAACTAATTCAGATTTTCCCCCAAACATTTCTATTTGCACTAATCAGGCAGGATTTAAATATCGGCTTTATATTTTATTGTAATTGTCAATAAAGAGCAGAGCAGTTCAGAAACACTGAGCAATGCAACTCACTTAAGTTCTGGCAATGTAACAAAATCAAGCACATTCCATTATAGGACTGCGAATGGTTTACTTATTTCCTTCAAGCAGAGCCCTCTGGTCTCCCTCCTTGCTTTCCCAAACTCCTCAAGAACTGGTTTTCTTCAGAGAGAAACGTGCTTTGAGCAGCAGACATGAAATATATTGAATTTCTTACCCTTATGTGCCTCTCACTGAGCTTACAAAACCATCACCATCATCATCATCATCATTCTGGCTTTACACTAGCAGAGACCAGAATAAGATCCATATGATTTTCTTTTTTTTTTTTTTTATTTACAGATATATTTTAACCCCAGGGGAATGCAGATTAGGGAATAAAACACACAGTCCTCCAGCACAACAGATTTTGCTAAAAAAGAGGATGTTTTTCAATCTGTTAAGAAAAATGATCTTTGGTCTGATCACTGCAGTCTGCGAATCACCGTGCTGTGCCTCTTGCTGGACCTTTCTTTAGGTTCACTCCACATAGCAAAAATTTAGATGTGAAACCAAACTTCACTACAAATTTTTGTTATAGAAATGAGAAAAAAATATAGCGCAAAACTTAAAAGTTGCAAACACACACGCTGATGGCACTATAAATATTAGGCATGTCATTGATACTACACATCTTCTGGGAAAGCTTGGTGCCAAGTTGGGCAATTTAACGTTGTCGAACCCTTTTAGGCAGATTTTAGTTGGCTCCTGACCAGTTCCAGCAAAGACAACTGCCAATGCATTAATTCCCTACCTCATCTTGTATGCAGTGCTGAGCCTATCAGTACTTTCTGTTGCATGTCAATGTAATATCAAACTGCTGGTTCCTTAATGTTAGATATGAGCATCAATATTCCACTATTGATACACAGGACAATTTGGGACATGGGCGGGGTGGGGGGGAAAGACCACAAAAAAAAAAAGATTAAAAAACAATTGCCTGAAACATTTCCACTTCGAGAGACACATTAGGAAAAATATCACTTACCAGATACTTAACTGGAATTGTTACGTGCACTCAATCCCCAAATGAGAGCAAAAAAAGATTCCATCTGTGTGTAACTTGATTTCTTTCAGATGAGTTATTAATTTGAATGAGTTAAGTACACTCCACTTAATCAGGAAGTGTTTAATCACAAGATCCACTTAATTGGGACATCTCCCAAGGAATTAAGATTTAAGTCCAAAGATACTTACCAGCAACGACTGCTGCTTAATGGTGATAGTAATGCTGCTTAATTGGGATGCCTTCAGGTGATGCTGGGGTGCTCCTTCACCTGCCAGCTCTGCCTCTCCTTCCCCCTAATGGGGAGTCCCCCAGACCTGCCCAGCCTGCTTTCTTGGGCTACAAGCCTGGTGCAGCACTGTGTAGCCGCTTTCAGAGGAGCAGGGCAGGATGCAGGGCACACAAAGGCTCTTTGCCCAGCAGCCCACACCCAGATCCCGCAGCCCATCAGGAAGGAACATGGTTCATCCCCCAGGGCTGCTGGCCTGGCTGTAAGTTGATCTTAATATCAACTTCCACCTGCCCATCCCAAATGTCATCACATAATGGTGTTTCATGTCTTGCTAATCAAGAAGGCAGTAATTAGCCAAAAAAATGGACATTGATTCAGTGTAATAGCTGCAAAAATGACGTGTTCAGTGCTGCACATGCCAAAAACCAGACACCTTCCAGAATTCCTTCTTCCCTGTCCTGGAACCAACAAAGAGACTAAACCCTGCGGGCAGCTGGGCATAAATCAGTGCTCTGTAAAGTTCCCTGACTACACCCAGCTAGCTCCTGCAGTTCAACCCCCACATCCATTTCAGGAAGACTCCAGGACCTTCTTCATTTTTTTGGCATCAGCTGTGCAGCAGGCTATGAGGTGATGGCACTGGATGGTGGTGCAAGCACTGAGCACAGGTTCCACAATAGCAACAGCATAAGTCAGCCAAAGCATCCAGGGAATCTCAGCCACCTTCTCTCCCTGGGCATCAGGTTTGCCTGGCCAGCAAGAGAAGCCTGCATGTTCAATTTTATAAATGCAATAAATCATCCTAAGGACTCTGTCATAACATTTTATGCATTGCTAACTTTTATGCATTGCTCTGCATAAGTTTTATGCACTCATTAAGAAATTAAGTTGATAAAAAGTGACCAGATAGGATGACGGGGGAAAGGCCAAAAGGTTTGCATGGTGAAATAACGTTTAAGGCCAGACTGGAGCATTTGGAGCTTCAGACAGAGGCACACTGGGAGTGCCTTAAAGTTTTAATGCAACCATGACTGGGAGGGGCAAAGTACTTAAGGAGACAGATAATTTACTTATCTAGAGCTGATCTTAGGTACTATCATGCCTTATATCTACATCTGTTCTCCTCAGACTCCTTAAAATCATATCCTGCTATAAGATGACACCAGCTCCTGCTGGTGCTGGGTACTCAGATAAAGTGGATTGAAGATGTCCCTGGTCCTCGGTGAGTCACATCAAGAGACAGTGACACTAGTGGGGTCCACAGTTTTGGGGATGGGTCCAAATGTGCACTGAAATGCTGGTTCACATCTCACATGACAGGACAATAAATGTGAAGAGTTATTAGCTCAGAAGCAGATGTGGCTTTTGCTCGTGTGATGAGGGATCTGAGCTTCATGAACTGCTCCAGGCTCCTTCCCCATGCCCAAAGGTCCCTGGGCAATCCCATCATGAGGGACTCAGCCAGAGCTTGGAGGCTCTGTGTGGGAAATTCTGCTGGTCTCCAAAGTAGCTCAGTCCAGGTTCCCACCTTTATTAGGGAAAACTGATCTGTCCACAACAGGGGACCTCAAAGACAACAAAATATTTGTTCTCCCTGAGTCCTTCCTGGCTATTCCTGCAAAAAGGCTACACATCACCCCTTTTTTGTAAGATTTTGAGCTCAGAGCTAGAGTTTAAGACAGGTAGAGATGATCAAAATGCAACCCTGTGCTGCCTTGAAAAGTAGAAAAAGAAGCTGTCTATTTTTTCTCCATGCTCTGGCAACTGTCTCCAGAAACATAACTTCTCTAGAAGTGAGTGCTTGCTTCCAAGCTGTACAAAACAATGAGTTTTGATCATTTGTTGCCTATATTTTAAATTTATGTAAACCCCTAAAAACAGGTAATTCCTCCTGTAAGAGCCTCCTCCTCCGTAATTGCTGTGAATGTGGCACAACTGTCCCACCTCTGCTGGTGCAGATTACCCATATGTTTTCAGACACAATTCCTGCCAGGTCCTGCTGAGCTTCCCTAATTCCCTTCATCTCCCCAGGTCCTCAAAGCCAGTGTAAATTCACTAGCACTGGTTGTAGGAACACCATTACAGTGCTGCTAGCATGGGCATGGGGAAAATCCCATTAGGAAGTAAGATGTTGAAAGAATCTGTGGATCACGTAGAGCGACGGCTGGAGTCTCTGGTATAATTAGTAATAAATAATCATAAGGAAGACAGCTAGCACAAGCAAGTGGAGAGCAGACCAGCAGTAAAACAGAAGCACTTGCCATTAAGCTCTGTGATTTTTTTCCCCCTCCACTTTGTGGATTAAAATATATAATTTGTTTTCCCTAATTTGATCTGCATTATTATCTTCATTATTACAATTTAACTCCTGGGTTAAAATCCTGCCCTTCTTAGTTACTCTGATTGACTTCAATAGTCTACAGAATTTGACCGCTTCCAATTAATGCTATCCACTTGGGTTTCTGCTCAGCACTATCATGCACTGCTAATTGTTTAATAAAATAACTGGTTGGGCATGTGTGTGAGAAGCAGGGAGAGACAAAGTGGATCTGGTAGGAAAACTTTTCTTTGTGAATAAATACCCTAAAACATAGAGCTTGAAATCTCCAAAAATAAGGAAAATGTAATTTGTAATAAAAATATATATATATACATATATTTACAAAACTACACCTGGCCTCTTGTGTCTCTTGGAGCTGAACAGTAGCTCAATAACAGCAATAAAATGCAGCTTTTAAAGTATCTATGTATTTGTCTCAAGTAAAAAGGGAAAATAAGAATTGTCTGTTAAGTGTCAAAACCCCTTTCTTTAACCACAGAAGGCTTGGACAGACTAAGGAAATATTTCATCTGGAAGGGAAATGCTAAAAACTACCCTTCACATTATTGGAAAACCTATCACCAAATGCTAAAACCTCTCCTTAAATCCCTGAGTATACACAGCAACAGAGCAGGCTTGGTTCTAAGTATTTAAACCTTTGTTAAGGAAAAGACAACATAAAAAGGGATGCAATCCACCTGCTAATTAGAAACTTTATTTGCTGAGATAGTGTTCATTTGAGCTTTGTAGAACATTTCATTCCCTTTGTAGTTTCAAAATGAGACTACATTTTACTTACGGGGAAATGCAGTTGACTTTTACTCCTCTGTCAATCCACTCGGTTCCCAATGTCTGTGTTAATTTTACGACCCCAGCTTTGGAGGCGTTGTACGCCAACTGCTTCTGTGGGTGAGGGACTACAAGGGATTCAAAAGAAGAAAATTATTTATTCTTCCCAAATTAAAATAGCTCAGGCACTACACAGACAATTCCCTGCACTGAGATGAGCTATTTGCCCTTTTCCCAGGTACCAGGCAGGGAGCAGCAAGAATTCATCCACCTACAACAGAAATCCCTAAATATGTATTTTGCCATCTAACAATTTTGTCCCAGCAGACAGGGTATTGGAAAACAATGGTGAAAATAAAAATAAAGACATATAAAAGATCCCATATTTGAGCAAAGACAAAAGTGATGTATTAAACATATATACGCAATACTTGACTGCTCTGAAGGAAGATAAATTATCATATACACACATGCACATTCATCTATTATACATATATGTGTGTTTATATACTTGTACACTGTAATACTAATAAAATATATTATCATACAATTCTAAAATATTATATAATTAATAATATAATGTCTAACATATGTATTCTGTGCTATATAATATATTAATATTATTTATTATATGTGGTAGATAACATATTATGTGATAGCTGAATTTAACAGTAAATTGTTTGCTATGACATTATATGATAGAATATGATATAAGTGCATAATAGATTTTATATAACATATTATATATAGCTTCTTGGAACAAATTATTCTCCCTAATTTTTAAATTATCCATAGTCTGAGGCAAACACATCTTATGATCTAACTAATGTTTGTGTGGATATGAACACAGGTGCATCCCAAAAATTCAGAACACCCACCACTTTCAAAATCTGAAGCTTTTGAAAATGTTTCAGAGATGTCACATGTCAGTCAAAGGCAGAAAATGATCAGCTTGCTAATTACAATGTTCAAGCTTGTTAGTGCCGTGCGCTCGGTGGCTCTGCCCCTCTCCAGCTCAGTGAAAGCTACTTAAGGACAAATCCCCAGCGGGTGTAAAGTGCCTTAAACCCACGGGAGTCAATCCAAGTCAGTCCAGGTGTTGGGATTCACACCCACAAAGTATCTCTTCTTGGACTTTTCTGGCTGCCATTAGGACTTCATTAAGCAAATCCGGTGCAAAGCATCCATCCATAATTAGCTCTGTATCAGTACAGAGCTTCACTGAGCTGCTGACTCTGATGGAGGGAGAGGGGGAAACCAGGGCAAATATCAGTAGTCACAAAGACAGGCAATTCCAGCCTGTGGCGTTAGATAAGGCTGAACCCTGGAGGAAAGGGAATCACTGGGTTTGCACAAGGTTCAGCAGCCAAATCCCAACTCCCAGCACTTTGATGAAGGCACATAAGCAGCACTGGTAGCTGGCATTAAACTGGTCTCAAAAAATTAGGCTGATGCATCAGTTCTATATCACTCCTACCCATGGCATCCCAACACACCCACAACTGATTTTATTGACTTAAAACTCTTGGGTTTGAATATATCAGTGTAAATGGTGGAAAGAAGGTGATAACTAAGTTACCCAAACTCTAAAAGAACCAAAAAGCCCTGCTGCAAACTAGTGAGCATGTGAACAAGGACCTTTGCCTTGAACAGAGATGTTTGTGAATAGATTTAAAGCACACACATGATGAGAGCAACAATTAGAGGGGTTTTATTTCTGCATATGCTGCAAGTTTGCTCAGAATTCAGAGGCCTTTTCCTTGCTAAAAAGAGCATTTCATACCACGGCCCTCCTCTGCCAGCATTTATTCTGCACTCTTTTTTGTTCAATAAGAAATAATTTGCATTTTGACCAGCAGAACTGCTTTGCCCTCAGTGTGTGCCTGTTGCCCCCTGACGCAGCTCGCCGTGGGGGCTCTCAAAGAGATGTGGAACGTAATTTCTTGATTAATTGCCATGCATCAGCTCCAAGTTACATACAACTTCGGTAGTTAACCTTGTAACCTCCCAAAAGCAGTTCTTTGCTAAACTTTCCAAACATGTCTGGCTGTGATAAATCATTTTGGTGATCACTTGCTAAGAGGAGAGGAGTTCTGGCACTGGCTCTGCACCTACAGTGCATGTGGGTCAGAACAAGTTGCTGCAAGCCATGAGAATCAGCTTCTGACTTGGGTGATGAGACACAGCTATCAGAAGTCCTTCCATGGACTTTTGTCTTGATAAGAATATCTGAAGAAGGTAATTAGGAGCATGAAATTTTCCCCTGCTGAGACACTCGGCCCCTCTCAATTGGAAGAACTCAAGGAGAAGCCAACAGATGCTGAAAATCTCTGGTGTTGGATGGGATTTCTGCAGCTAAGCACCCCATGTCACCTACTCTTCCCTTACCTAAGGTGGTCTCTAACAGAGAGAAGAGCAAATGTGTAACCCTCCAAACTCATACAAAATTGGGTTTGTGAATTAAGCTATGCCTCCAGCAGTGTCACCAAAAATTCTGGCTTCTGGGAAGTGAGAAGACAGACAATAGGAGAAAGCAGATTAAAATTCTGCCAACATTAGCTGTGTTATGTTTTAAACCCCTTTGTTCTGACTTTGGCTGGTTTTTTTTTTCCCTAGTAACTGTTACAGTGCTGTGTTTTGGATTTAGGACAGGAATAATGTTAACACACTGATGGTTTAGCTGTTGCTGAGTGGGTCTTACTCTAAATGAAGGACTTTTCAAGGCCTCCTGCTGCCCTGCTAGAAAGGAGGCTGGAGGCAGCAGAACCTGGGAGGGGACACAGCCAGGACATCTAACTCTAACTGGCCAGAGGGATATTTCAAACCACATGGCATTGTGCTGAAAAACAAAACTGGGGTGAGTTGGCTGGGTACACTGACTGGGCATTGGTCAGCGGGTAGTGAAAAACTGCACTGTGCACCACTCATTTTTTTATGTCCTTTTCTCTTTATTTTTTACCTCTCCTTTTCTATCCTAATAAACTGTCTTTATCTCAACCCACAAGTTTCACCTTTTTTCCTAGATTCTCTCTCCCATCCTTGGGGGGAGAGAAGGAAGGGCTGTGGGGTTATTCCACAACAACCTGACACTGCTGCTGCCCCCTTGTTTGGTGCATCAGGCTCCCAGCCTGACCTTGAAGCAGCCACACAATATTAATGAGAGGTGCACACAGAGCAGAGCAGACCACTTCCCACTGAAGATATTCACTGTAAAAATTACAGCTCTGAGTTACACCTGAGTGAATGGCTGAGCTGCTGCTGCTGGAGCGTATGCCTGGAATAATTCCATTGGAACACCAGAATCAAAATGCACATATGCAAAATGTATGCAGCTTATCTTCAATTAATTAAAGCTGATTCTGAGCAGTGTATCTGGAAAAATCACAAACAAAAACCTCCTTATCCTGCTAAGTGTCTCCTCATTTTCCTGTATCTCTGAGGAAGGACTCAACCTACAACAACAACAAAAAAATATCCCCTAACTATTTCTAGAAACATTTCATACTATGCCAGTTGGCCAACGTACTTAAATAACCAACCAACCAACATATTTATTTAACATTCAGCAGATGGACATGATATGAACATCGTGGTTTTCAGTCATAGTTTCATAACTACTCGATTTTCTCAATGCCAAGATTCAAACAGGTTCAGAAGGTAAACACATCTCTCCATCTCTTAACTTCTGGCCTAACATGCATTAACTTTCACTGACATTTAAATGCATCTTGGGATGACCCTTCCAGGTTGCTCTCAGGGCTGCTTTCCAATGTTCCTTGCTGTTCCAAGACTGGTACTGCCCTCAGATGTGATCCCCAGGTGGAGCTCTGGGGTGCAGCTACAAGCTGGGGCTGGGATGGATGCTTTGTTGCAATGGCATCACCACCCAGCTCAGCAGAGCTGTGCCAAGCCCCGATGGAGAAGTTGGAAAAAGCCTCTCCTTAAGCAGAGCAGACCACTGCTAGGCTGCAGCAAGGCTGGGAGCTGTGTGCCAAACCAGCAGATCCCAGTTTGTGCCAATTCCCAGAGCTTCCTAACTTTCTCCAGGATGGACTACATCCCAGGAAATTTTGCTTTGTGACAATGATGTGGATGGTGCCAGCCCAAGCACAGACCAGAGCCCGACTGCTCAGAGCAGAGCAGGAAAGCCTAAGGTATTTGAAATTTAAAGCCTCACAATCTTTTCAGAACTACTTTTCTTGGGGAGTTTTTGTAAGTTTACAAAGTTGGGATGAAGGGATGGCGCCTGTGTTTAAGCATAAGTAAAACACCTGGTAAAGGCACTTGAAAAAATATTAACAACAACATTATAAATGGATTTTTGAAGAACCATTTAAAGTTACTGTGCAATAAACCGAGTAAAATGACATTGAATGTCAAACTGGGCACAGTAAAAATAAACATTATTCCAAAGGAAAATAAAAAGGACTGCATATTTATGTAACATTCAGCAGATGGACATGATATTAATACAGGGGTTTTCAGTCGTACTTTTATAGCTACTAGATTTTCTTGCCTAACTTGGCAACCCAAGGCACCATTTGATTTTTGGATTTGGACAATACTGCAACAGATGTCCAGACCAATAAAATAAATTCCTAAAGGGCTATGCTTAATTTGTGTAATTGATCAATTTTTGTTACATGGGCTTCAGCTCAGCAGCCTTCCAGATTAGCTCAGCAGTAGGGATTTCATTCCATATGTTACAATGGTTTATTGGTCCTTTTGATGACACTGCTGATTCAGCAGCGTTGGTGCAGGCACCTGTTGGCAATGAGAATGTTATAAAACCCATGGGTACCAGGGCAAATACTGGCACAAAATCCTTTGGGTGGCTTGTAAGCTTCTTGTGGGCTCAGCTTCCCACATGCCAAGGAGTTTGCCTGGAGCAGCATGGAGGGAACAGCACCTCTCTTGTGGTATCTGCAGCAGAGTCAGAAAAGGTGACTCCACCTTTTCTATAGAAAGTAATAAGTGCTCTAAAATATTGAGGACAGATAAATGTTGAAAAATGATATCAATAAAAATTTTGTAGTACATTTCCTCTAATATGAAATGTCAGTGATTTACTCCTTCCCAATACAGGTTTAATTGATTCAAATAGCATCGGTAGTAATTAAAATATGGATTCTGAAGCACAACTGTTAGCTCTCATCACTCACCTATTAAACTTGCCATAGATGCTGTGTTAATTATCTTCCCATATCCTTGATTCAGCATAATGCGGCCTGCAGCCTGTGACAGAAATTAAAGGAAAGACCAGTGACCCTTTCTGTGATTGTGCTAATAATGACATGATAATAAATTAGTCTTTTCAGAAGAGTTGATGTGCTAACACATTTTTTTTAAGTACCTGATATAAAAACTTGGTATAAAAATGGCTGATGCAGGGAAAAAATCCCATTGCCATTTCACACCTCTCCGCTGTTGGCAATAATTTTTCAAAAAAATAACAAATGTTGGGAATTCCCCCCCCCAAGCTTTCTGGACCCTTCAAATAACCACCCTTCAAAAAACTTTTGGCCATTCTTTAATGCCTGGGTTTGGGTAGCCAACAAGTACCAGCTGCTTTTGAATGTATTGACCAAAATCTGTAATTAATATAGAGCAGATATCTCCTAAACTCCACCAAAACTAGGACCAATTTTATTGTGATAATTATTAATAAAATGCTATTATATCTTGAGATAAAATAAACACTTAGAATATTAATGCTCATTTGCAAAACTAACCAGTGCAGTATTTCACACTTACTTGGCAGCACAAAAATAATCCTCGTAAATTAACATTAAAAGTTTTGTCCCATTCCTCCAGGGAAGTCTCTTCACTTGCAGAGTTCAGATTGATTCCTGCATTGTTGCATGCAATGTGGACTGTGCCCCAGCGAGCCACGATTGCATCCACCATCCTTTGCACATCCTCAGGCTTGCTTACATCTGCTGCCAGGGCAAGGCTTTTAATGCCTGCATTGAAATAAGAGTGATGGAATCAGCACGGAAATTCACAGCAGGGGAAAAAAAAATTCTATTTTGTGATTGTTTTTTAATTAATATATACAGATATTTTATATATAGCTATATTTAGCTATATTTAATACATACATGAGTGTGTATCTATATTCCACCTCAATTCATTGCTCCACAAATAGCAGCAAAACGCGTGTTTGTTTCTGCAGTACGGTTATAAAGTTGCTGACTGCTGCTGGCTGGACACCAGCCTGGAGCCCAGGTGTGGGAGCGACGGCTGCCACTCGGGCAGGACGAAGCTTGGAACACTGCACCATCTTCTGTCCAAACCCTCAACTGCAGCTTCCCCAGCGCCCGGCTGCTCTACAGATGCTTTTCTTCTGCCAGGTCCCCCCACCAAGATGCTACAGAAATCAAATTAATTTGTCCCGAGCTGCTCTCTGGGTGAACTACAGCATGCAGAGAGATGGGAGCCTCAGACAAAGCCAAACCAGTTTTAGGTGGGAGCTAAGTGGGAATGCCTGCAGGTGCACAGGTACGGCAGTCATAGTGACTTATTTACTGCGAATCACACTGCCAGAATAATGCAAACATCTGGCAGTGATTTACCAAATTTGAAACATGAAGAGTTTTTTGCATTTTTTCCTATAATAATCCAGCCATTGACTTTTGTACCAGGGCTGATCTGTAAATAACTTCATTTAATTTATTTTAAAAATCAGCTTTAAATAACCTTATTGTTAGACAGCATAAGAAGCCTGCTGAGGTGCCTGATGCCACTGGGATTATACCCAGCCTCAAAGCCAAACAAGGCTACACCAGTAAGGGCTGTGGTGAAATGGGTCTTAATTAAAGAAGGAGGGAGGCAGCCACTGGGGTTGGACCATGATCAGTAGTCTGGGTAGGAAGTTGCAGCTATTAAAGCAAGATATTTTTCCTCTATATAAATGACAAATTTGTTCCACACTGGTACCTCTTTTAGATCATTCTGATGAAACATTCAAAAGAAGAGATCAGCCTATACCAGGAGGAGACTCTCCCAAAATGAAGCGGAGCTGGAGTCTTCCAGAAAAGCAAGGCAAAGCAGGAATTGCCCAGTGGTGTGTGTGAAGAAAATGGCAGGAAAGAGGATTTGCATGGAAAAGTTCTTCCTCATCTCCAGTGCCTCCAGGACCTTGTCAGAGTGCACAGTCCAAGGTGATGGCACTCTGGGGTGCCAGGGCATGGGAGCTCCTGCCCCTTTCAGTGATGACACCATTCTCTTGATTTCCATGGCAGAGAAAAAATACAGACAACTAAAAAAAGGATGCATGCTCAGCCACAAAACAAGACCTCTTATTTTATGGCAGATTTTATGCTAAATATGCTGAAAGAATAAGAATAGCCAGACGGCCCCTAATTGTTATCAAGACATGTAACACACAGGGAGTTGCTGAAATCTTTCTTTTTCAATTTACATATAAAATGGGTGTAAGTGTGTTACTAATGGTAACAGAAAGACTCTTCACCTGCCCTCCAACTCTCATCCCATTTAGAGCTTCGTCTTATAGGTCAGTTTATAAAAATGAGACAAAAGGTGCCACATGTGAGTGTCTAGTGAAGAAGCAGTGAAACCACGCTCACTTCAAACCAGAGTCCCACACTCCACCTTAATCAATTCATCTGATACTCCTGCACTCTGAGAGGGGGGAGGAAACCACTTTCTGTCTCTCCATTGCCCCCTCAAACCACCTGTTAGAAATAATAAATAAAACCAACTATGGGAAAATAGCTTCAAATCTACAGACACAATCAGAGGCAAGACACTCAGCACAGGATGATGCTGCTGGGTGCATGGTGGGGCCAGTGCATTTCCACAGCACTCAGCTCAGTTCTGTGGGGCTCGTGGAGGCAGGTTTGTCATGAGAGGGGCAGGAGAGGAGCCCAGAGGCTCTGTGCTGGAGACAATCACTGTGCTGGATATGCCTGAGGTGTCCTTCTGCAGGGACACACACGCGTCCCCCTGCCACGGGCTTCATCTCTGGTCTCTCAGTGTAAATGGAAGTAACATGTTGCATATAGACAAGAAGATCAGGAGTGACATTGCACAAGGCATTTGCATAGTTTACAGTGAAAATGCACATTATAAAAATCCCATCAGACTAATTCTTCCCTTAGGGTACAGGCAGTGATTCCCCCTGAAGACAGAGGTGTGTGTAGTGGAAGGTAACCCTTAGGATTTTTTGGTAATGTTTCATCATTTTTGGTTCTTCAGTCAGGATCCATTAGTAACTGTTGAAAAAGCTATTCACACAGGATCTAAAAACAAAGAGCCCTGCAGCCAAGGGACATACACCCGAGCTGTCTAGCAAAGCTAAAACTGAGATCACAGGCGTTCTGATGTTTAAAACTCATCATGAAATGATGGCAACATCCCAAAAGGCAGGAAAGGGCTCCTTGATATAAGAAACAGAGCAGCTCTAAGCAAGCTAAGCAAAATGTTTTGAAAAAGTATCAGTATGGGAATGACTTGGGGCACTGAGCTTCCAACTTTGAGTTAGAGATCTACAGCCATAGAGGAGAAAAAAAAAATCACAGCCCCTTTGTCCTTATTACAGCAGGAAAAATACGTATTAATGTTATGATTCCTTCAATTTACTCATGTGAATAATTTGAGAGTAAAGCTAGCTGAACCTTTTTGTCAAAATTTATTTCCAACAGAGCATGATACTTCTTTGAAGCCAAAATGTTTCATGGAAACATTGATTCAACAAAAAGTTTTCAAGGGAAAGCTTCTGAGGTCCAGCCTAGAATCTCTAGTTACCTCTGGAGAGAAAAAGATTGAAAACCTGACCTTTACAGATCCTTTCCAAAAACGGGCATTTGGATGTAATTCCCTTTCACAAAAGCTTTACAAAGTTTGGGGGTTGTTCCAACAGGGAACGACAATAAATTCAAAACCTCAAAACCCATCATGAGATGGAAGAGATGTGCCCTGACCAGCTGCACTGGTCAAATTGCTAGATAATATTTGACCCCAAAGGATAAAGATGTGTAAAGAGTGAGAAGTGAGATTTTCTTTGCTTTAGACTGCAATAATATTTGCTATGCCTCATGACCTCTCAGACTGCATTTTGGATCTACCCCCCACCTCCTCCAGGCTGGCAGCCCACTGCTGAAGGAGCAGAGATGTAGGGCAGCCATTGAAGGATAGATGATCAAACTCCTACTGAAAATGCCCTGGAGATGAGTTAAGTTCATTTTCCAATAGGCTGTTGGCATCCAAAGTCTCATGGCTCTATCAAGTAGCCCATTTCTATCTGAATAGCTCTGCTTGATATGCAGGATCTCACAGGGAAAAAATGTCCAAAAGGAGAGTTAAGGTGTAGGGCACAGCTACTTTGTGCCAAAACCATATGGCTCCAGTGCATAAGCGAGTGAAAAGCTTCAGGGAAGGAGGGACTGGATGACTCTAGAATTTGTAATAGGAACTGGACACTTTCTTCTAGGTCATTATTAGGGATCAGAGCTTTAACCATTGCACTGACACTCTGTGTGAAGTGTCTCCTGCTTAGCAGAACTGGGGTTGTGCCGAAAGGGATGTTTTGTTTTAAATGTTCTCTGGGGAGCCTCAGAACGGTGTCCAAACCAGAATGACACCAATCCTTGTCTCTTCCTAAGACTGGGTGATATAAATGCATCTGCAGGGGCTGGTTTTGCTGGAGAATACAGTTTCTAATGGCCAAATCCCTTGCAGAAGTCAGAGTGGAAACAAATACTGGTGACTTTATCCAGGTGGGAATGTGAAAATTTCCTGCGTAATTGTCCATCTTTAGAGACAATGAAGTACTGAACTTTGAAGAAGGCTCAGGTGCAATCTCACTGAAGAATTTATAAAATGAGTAATATTTCCTTTTATCATTAAAATTATATTTCCAGTTTTCTTTTTCCCCTTTAAAATTGCAGTTTAGCACAGCTCTAGGGGGAAATTCAATTTTATGTTACACTTTCTGTTTTTACTGCTAAAACAGGAGTGGCTTGTAGAGGATTTTATCTCTTATTTAGGATTTTACTTATTATGTCTATTAGTATTTTGTTCCCATATCTGACCTTGCACACGTTTGAAAGACAGCTTAAAAAATTACTTATCTTCAATTTAAAGGGC
Source organism: Anomalospiza imberbis (assembly GCF_031753505.1). Lineage (NCBI taxonomy): Eukaryota > Metazoa > Chordata > Aves > Passeriformes > Viduidae > Anomalospiza > Anomalospiza imberbis. The sequence goes on along the minus strand of NC_089691.1, from coordinate 18,530,187 downwards.
GCAGTGAGAGATTCAGACTGACAATACAACTACCCTGTTTTGGTGTTTTGGCTCATGGTACAGACATAAAGTCTGGAAGAGGGGGTAGGTGAGTTTTGAGGGCTGTATCTTTCATTCACTCATAGTGAAGCCTGCATGATTTACTTTGAGCAGCACCAACTCTGTTCCGTGCTGGTCACACAGATCTCACTTGTACAAGGTGACCTTTCTCTGTTCCTGTCAGCCACAGTGGTTCCTGGCCACCACTTTGGACACTTTTAGCGAGGAATTTTGTTTGGATCACTTTGCCTCTCTAGAAGAGTTTATATTGATAAATAACTCTCGCACATGGTGTGGCATCAGTGAGTGCTGGCACGACACTGACAGGGCAGGAGAAGCTTTGTGCCCATGGCTTGAAAATCCTCTACTCTAACCACTTCCCCAGCAGGGCTGGATGGGAGGTGATTGCGCTAATAGAGCAGTGTGAGGTTTGAAGGAAAGCCACCCATTACAGTGCCCATCACGTTCAGTGCTTACCTTTGAGGCTGAGCTCACATGCCACCGCTTCTGCCTTGGCAAGGACCAGATCCACCACAGCCACTTTGGCCCCCGCTTCCCCCAGGGCGTGGGCAAAGGCCCTGCCAATTCCCTGCCCTGCTCCTGTGACGTAGGCGACCCTGCCGTCCAAACGCAGCCGCTCCAGGATGCGGCGCTGGTTGCAGCCCCAGAAGACATCATCCTTCACCACTGCTGCCTGAAACAAGAGCACAAACGCTGCACAGTAAGGGGCAGAGCTCACTGACAGCTGCGAAGGACTCTGCTGGTGAGAACGAGGTGGGAGCATGAGCAGGGATCCATGTGTTCTTGGCCCATTAATTAATACAAAAAGTATCACTAATTCAAGCCAAAAAGCCCCCTTATCCATACAGATATGAAGCTCAAACAGAGCACTAAGGTGCCAGACAATGGAGCAGAAGGGCTGTGCATTGGGGAGATGCTGCAACCATTCCACTTTCAGGAGAGTAACGCATGGCATTTCCTAGCCTGGCTTGGGTACAAAGTCTTAGAAGTTGACTGATTAAGTCTTCCAGTTATTTCATCCCCAGGGCCCAATCTTGCCCTCAGGCTCAGCTAAGAGGCTAAGAACAAGATTCCAAAGGCAGGATTTGGGTCAAGTAGAGTGCAATCAAAATATCCTCACAAGGCTGGTGCACAAATAAAGATATCAGCCAATAACTTAAACCAAGCTGTCATCTGATCAGCTGCCATACATCATTTCCCCCCGACTGGAATCAAAATGCAAAATACAAGATGTTTAAAATATTGAGTTTGAAATGCCAGGAATTACCAGTGGATGTAGCTTTGGGAGTGCTCAGAAACTGCAAAACAACCAGGATGTTTGGGTCTGGGTTTACTGAGATAGGCCATTATGATTCCAGATGGGAATTTCATTACAGCTGGATGATGCCCACTACATAAAACTGAGAAAGATAAAAGCACCATTTTTTCCTTAGGACAAGCAAAATGTAGGGCCATGAAAATATCCAGCTCAGAGAGCACAGGAAGGCATTCTGTGCTGCCTTGGAGCAAAAAAGTGAACTATTTCAGAAACGTTGTCCTGGTTCATTTCAGCTGGTCCTCAGCTCCATCTTCCCACACTCCTCTGGATTGGAAGGATGGGAGAGCACCAGGCACTGATGCCTGGTGAGCAGTACACCAGTCACTCCAGAGATTCATCACAGGACCAGCTGATCTGAAAGACTTTGCAAGGAATCAGCATTTATCAGCTTTAGTGCAGCCCTGGATTGGTGATGCTAAAAGGCACCAAGCTGTAAGCTGTTAAACCCATGCTCATGGTACCACATGTTTGGGTTCTTGCCACTAAACTCCTGAAAATTATTTTGTCCTTGTCCTTGTCAGAGTCAAAATTTTCCCAGAAATGCTCACAGAGAGGAAATACCCACCTTGGATTCAATCACTGCATCTGGAGGCAAAGGGCTCCTCCGAATGAGGCTCAGTCCACTCTGCACAGGCAAAATCACCTGCAAATATAACACAATTCTCATCTGCTTGGTACCTGGCTTTCTGTCACCCAAATTCCACTGATACAAAGGATAATCCTCAGGCCACAGTAGGTTTTCCCCTACTCCTGTTCTTTAGCTGAAGCCAACACAAACATTTCAGGCATTTATATTTGCTCCCATTCCTCTTCCAAACTCATTGCTTACACAAATGCCAGGGAATAAAAATGCAGACTTGTCTCTCCAGTTTCTAAAATCACAACATATTGTCTGTGCATCCTATTACTTTCTCTTTTTATTCTCTTTGCTGACTCCTGTTGTGCTGGTGATGCCCTACAGCCCCCACAGCCTTTAAAGCAGAGTGGTGATTCTTTAGTTGTGCTGTAGAGCTGATTATTTACTCCTAAGTGCTCTCCTTTTATCTTGCCTTTAACACACTATAAGATGCAGACAGAGCAGGGACCACTCCTGAATATAGAAACTCATACCTACAGCTCAAGTGAGGTGAATTATAATAAAATCTGAGTTCATTTTAGGTCCTTTGGATAATGGCACCAACAAAAGAAGCATTTTAAAGAGTACTTTGCAAAATCCATAGATACAGCACTGCAGGCACCTTAACCAATGGCATTGCACTAACCTGCTCAACACGAGGATCTGAATTAATCACTGAATTTAATTTTCTGACAGCTAGTACATTTTCATCTGATACATTCTCCAGGTAGACTTGTCCTTTCATGAGTGTATTCTCTACACAGATCACTGCATCCATGCTCAGCAAGTGGTTATCCATGACAAAGCTGTAGTACTGAGCAGCATTCCTTTGATCAGCATCAATAAAGACTATATCAAAGTGCTCATCCTCAGCATGTAATGCCTGGGAAAAAAATTATATTGGAGAAAACACTAATTATTTACCTGAAAGTTTAACATGTTGCCATTAATTTGTTGTTTATATAAACACCAAACCAGACAGAAACTTGCTTTTTTAAGGTAACACTGCTAGAAATGGTTCTGGAGATCTTGGGAGTTTTCCATGCTTTGCAAACAATTCTTTAGCAATGAATCTCTAAACTTCTCAAGGAAAATCAGGATATAAAATGGCTCGTCCCAGCTTATGGTGTTGAGAGTCACAGCAGAAACACTTGCATACCTTGAGTCAAAGTAAATTGATCCATCAGGGTGAGACTGACATCAAACCCTGACATGGAGGTGCTGCAAGAAGTTCTCTCTTCTCAAAAGAGCAACTATCAACAAATTGAAGAGTGGCAATTATATCAGTCTGGGGGAAAAAAGAGGCATAAGGCAGATCTGGGAATTGCAAACTAGTGTGTCCCACTTCAGTAGCAGGAAAATGGTTGAATTCCCAATTAATATAGAATTATAAAGCACATGAAAGAACAGGTCATGATAGAGATAAAGCAGCACAGCCCCTGTGAAGGAAAATGAAGTTTCTTTAATCTAAAAAAATGCTTTGGATGGCTCAGCAACAGAGAGGATAAAAGAGAACTGGCTGCTATCATCTAATTGGATTTTCAGAAATGTGGCACACCTTCCCTCCAAGCAGGCTGCTGATGATAATGTATAAAAGTGTTGATGGATGACCAGATGGGAGCCTTTACAGCCTTCTCCTGTGGCAGTTAATGCACTCGCTGCCCAAGAGGCTGCTATGGAATATTTCAGATTCCATCTGGGACTATTTAACTGCATCTGTGTGCGTTGCAATGAAACAACAGCTCATCCACCTATCTCGGCGAGCAGAAATGCTTTCAAGTCTTTGTATTTTAAGGGAAAAGAGAAACAGTTCTGTTATCCAGAACTCACTGTCTCCACCACGACTTTTAACGGTGCTTCTTGCATCCAGATTTCCCTCTTGTGTTTAGAGTCATCGTGCACAACGAGTGATGAGCCATCCCTTGGGATGCACCAGCAGAAGCATCAACAAAGGCAACAGAATGAGAAAAATTTGTTTGGTTTGGGAGTAAGTAAGGTTAATGGCTCCCAAAAAAGATTTCAGGAGCCTTTCTGAGACAGGAGTGTGTGGATCAGACAAGGAAATCGAAGAAAGCAGATAATTGAAACTCTGAACTACTCTGTTGTGCAAACTGGTGTCATTGTGAGCTTGTTAGTGGTGAGGGAATAGTCATATTTATCTGTGGATGCTTGATAGCACAGAAACTCTGCTGAAAGCATTCACAAGCCCACATTGAGGACGCATTACACTATAATGAAAGAAGACCTTAAGGCCAAATATATGCTGGTTTATTATAAATGTAGCAGAAACTGGGACATCTGGATTTCTGGGACTCATCTTTTCCTCCCATGACCAACAAGAAAATCTTGCCCTGGCTCCCTCTTCAGCCACATTGGTGGAAAGCAGCAGGAACATTTTCGCTACTGTGGAAGAGTATCTTACGTCAGGCTGCACCTCAGTCAGTCTGTCCAAGGTAGATACTTCAGGAAGGGTCAGAAGATGAAAGCTGGGTTCAGGAGCCCATCATGAAGAGAGATTAAAGGTCTCATTCCTCAGGGAGAAGAGCCAAAGCCAAATTCAAGTAATTATCATGACTTATCACTACTTTCTGACTTGTAACCTTCCTGGGTGGAGGAGGTGGGGGGCAGACATTCAGAAACAGATGTGGCCATGGGTGAACATATGTTACTCCTGCTCCGTGGGATGGCTCCCTAATGAAAAAGAATCTCACTTTTATGCATTGACTTCATTAGGCCCATATGGAGCTGTGCAGCTCTCTGGATATTAGCTGGACTTCTCATTTCAGCCCTCTTTCTGTACTGCCTACCTGCTGAGAGCTTATCTCTTTCTTATCTGTCTTCTGATACAGATAAACCACCTTTTAACATCACAGCATCCATCCCAGGAGGGTGCCTGGGTTGGATGTGTAATCAGTGCACACCAGGCTTGTTCTTGCACAGCCTGGGTGTGCCAGGCCATGGTTCCTAAGGCATTTCTCTTCTGCCACTTCACTGAGTCCTGAATGGCCAACCAGAAAGGTCACTTTGGCATCCAGATACCCAGTGCCTGACACACAGAGGGAATAACCTGAGTTTCTCCTGGGACCTGCCATCATTTGAGCTTCTTGTTTCCACAGCTTCATAATTGCTGCTGGGTTTTCCATATTTAGCTAGAAGCAGCTCCAGGCCTCTAAGAGGAACCCACAAAATTCCTTGAACCAGCCTTACCTCTAGAGCAGCCTCTAATCAGCAGAATAACAGCCACAGGGAGAGGAAAGTGCTCTTTTTCCTGGAGTCCCTCAGCTAGCAAAACACAGGTCACCCAGGCAGGTGGTCACCATGGCCAGGGCACCACACTGGAGAGGGTTTCCTTACTGCCAGCACCCATTGCTGAACAAAAACAGCCAGAAAATCAAATATCTGCTCTAACTGCAGAGCCAAGCACTGGAAAGATGGGCACAGTGGTGGAGGGGACAACTCCATGCTGTCCAGTATGGATGAGGGGGTTTCAAATGTGGGATTGACCATCCTGGCCCTCCCAGCACAGACTGAGCCAGGCTCTGCCTGGGACCTCACAGCATTCTGGAGATGACATTGTCCTTTGCTTGGAGAGGCAGAGCCCAAATGCCTCCAACTGTGAGGAAAGCTGAGATCCAGAAGGAAATGATCTGCCTGCAAAATATCCTGCTGAAACTAATTTCCTGAGTGTTTACAGTGCAATCCCTGCTCCTTGCTACAGAGTCATCATAGATGGTAACAGATGGCAATAAGAGTTTTAATTCAGAACAAACTTGGCTAAAATTAATGTTTTTGCTTACAGTGAGTCATTAACTTCCTTTCAGACTTTAAAATAAAGAAAAGTGTAACACTGCATTCCATTGAGGACGTGTACCAAAAGTGACCATGAGAAAGGGCACGGAAGCTGATGGATACAGCGAAAGATCAGGGAGAGGACATCCCAAATAAAAACATGAATGAATCTTCTGCCAAAGCTTGGAGCAAACCTGATTGGAGTCCTGATCAGAGACAACACTCTCATAAGGCACATACAAACTCAATCAGAAAAAAAATGACTGCCCAGTTCCTTTGATATGGATCATACAGTCAGCATATTTGTAATAAAGATGTACTCAAAACTTATTACCTTTCCTGTGCCTTGTTCTTGACCTAAATGTAATAGCAATCCATCCTTGGGGTGCACAGAATACACGAAAAAGTACAGTTTCCTTTTAAAAACACCATTAGAATATTTTACTGTGTGTGGACATACACTCTTGTTACTCCTAAATGCTATTCTATTGAGTACAGTTTATATTCACCAGCAAAGCGAAATCTCTAGGGAAGCCAGAGAGGGAATGCAATTTCAAGTAATAACAGCTCACAACAGTGAATACTATCCACTTATCCTCACAATTTCCAGCTATTTTGGACTCCTTTCTGAATTAACCTTTCATATCAAAAGGAGCAATTCTAGAGCACACTAGAGACTCCGACACAATTTCATGCATAATTTATTCACTCAGTTCAACATTAAACGCAGAGTCCTTGACTTTGTCAAGGTGGATTCTGTTGGCAGACTTCACAAGCAGCAAAACAGGAGAAATGAGATCTGCAGTTCAACCTCTTCACCTATTCTGTCTGCTAACAGGAGGGAAAAAAGAAGAAAGCAAACCCCGACATGCTTCCACAATGCCCTGCAATCAGTAGAATTGGGTGCAAACACGGTGTTATTTTTGTGTTGCATTTTCAATTTTAAAATGGAAGGCTCAAAATAATGGATAGGAACCATTTCCTGATAGTTTGCATTCCCTCCATCCTCAATCCTGCATCCATTGTTCATCAAAAGTCCACTGGGATTTGAAGGAAGCTCTTTGTGCAGGATCAGGCTCTTGCTGGCAGCAGATCCATTGCAAGGCACATTTTCCAGCCATGGCTCAACAGAATTCTGACTTATTTCAGAGTTCTGAAGATTTGTTGGGAAAGGTTTTTAAACATGGCCCAGGACACGTTGAATAGGTAGCTAATTCCCACCAAAGATACCTGTACCTGAGACCAAACCTGAAGAAAGGCTTCCCCTCAGTCCACATTTCAAAATACTGTGTAAAATTCCTGAGGCCCTTGAGCACAGAGGGTTGTGTTGTGATGTGAGCTCTGTGCTCTGCTGGGGACCTCACCCAGCTTGGCAGTGTCCTATCCCTCATGTGTGGGGAAGGTGGAATTTTATCATTGTGCCCTCAGGTATCAAGTGAACCCTACCTTGTATTTGAGCTCTCTGGCTCCTGTCTGATATTTAGCATCCCTTGACAGGTCAAAATCCCAGATGTTTTGTGCTGGCTGTGATCTGGAACAAGAGGGAGGGAAACAGGCCAACCCCACCAGTGCTGTGTGATAACACAAGGGAGCATCAGGGGGCTTCAGAGAGCCTGGCCAAGGTGCTGCCATGGACTGCTGTGCTGCCTTTGCTCTGCCCTCTGCCCGCTCCCAGCCCTGCTGAGCCATGGATTTAGGTGAAAGAGCCAAAACCACAGGGGTGACATAATGGCCCCACGGTCGGAGGTGCACTGGCACAGATGTGTTGCATCCTTATGGCAGCTGCTGCAAGATCTGGCAGCTTCCTTGTAAAGGGCAGAAGCAGTTGTGAGGGCAGCACTGGACACATCCTGCAGCGCCTGGATGATACCTGAGGCTGGGATGCAGTTCCTGGGTAGACTAGTTTTACACCAGAAGGGAGAGATCATGCTCCTTCTGACAGTTTGGACATGCTGAATCACAGCTTCATGCAGCACGGAAGGAATTCCCTGACAGCTAGTTAATCTATAGACCATATGACATTTTCTTGCTTTGAATGGGCCAGGGCAGTGAGGCAAATCCTGCTTCCAGGAGTTGTACTACTGTGAAAATTTGAGGAGCAGCAGGTAACCAGAAATATTGCCTTGGTGTACTCAGGTTAGAAGCAAGATTCAGCCATCATGACCAAGCAAGAAAGCTGCATCAGACGCCTCCAAAGAGCAATTGGTGGGTGACCAGCTCTGCCCTCTAGTTTCTACAAAGGGACACCTAGGGCTGCAGACTCTGTAGGCAGCAAGGACAACCCTTGCCAGAATCCAGCTCTTCTAAACTTCACTGTGCTCCTCAACAAATGTTAGCCAGCTCTGCTCTAGACCAGCCTCCCCAGAGACCATGAGGGTCTGAAATGTTCTCCACCTCCTCTGTGAAGCTGAGCTGTGAGAGCCCTGCTGTGCCATCCCTCACCCATCTCCTGCCTGTGACTGCCTTGTCCCCCTGCCTTTCAGCTGCCCACGAAGCAGCAAAGGAAGCCTGCTCAGTCTCCAACCTATACTGGTCATCTGGGAGGGAAAAGGCAGCACGCTGTCCACAGGCCGAGTCTCTTCCACATACCCAGGCATCCCATGCAGCTGCCACACTCCAGCTGGGCAAACCTTGAGAAGCCCAAAATACAAACGCAAATGCACCAGAGAGGCCACCGAATTCAGTGCTTCAGCATTTACAGCCCTTGTGGATTAACCCTGTAGGACAACCCTGACTGTCCTGGTACTGATGACAAAACGTCTGCCACGCTGAATAGCAAAAGTTCAGAGCCCAGTGCAGAAATCCTGCACAGAAAGGTGTCCCCATGCTGGGAGCTCTCCTGCCAAACACGAGCATCTCTGTTCCCAGCAGCTCCAAGAGGTATTTGAAGTTCTGAGCACCTGCAGAACTGGGGTCAGGATGTGCCTTCATGTTGCAATTGGAGGATATAAAATCAATTGCAACATTCTGTTTTAAGGATTTAATTTTCATGTCTTTGCTCCCTTCTTTAATCTCTACACAGCATGTACTCTGCCTGCCTCTAGATATTTTAATTCAGTCACAGTAAGTCAGTTGCACAGAATGGGCACTAGAGAGCAACAGCAATTCAATTAATTTCACACTCACTGCAGGGAGCTGGGATTTTAAATGCTGCACATTGCAGGTGATCTGTAACATTTCAGTTTTTTGTATACTTGCAAAGCTCTTTGTTTCTTTCTTATCAAACTTGGAGGTCATTAAAACCAGAGGTCAGAAAGCTCCTGGCCATTTAATTTTAGAAATAAATATGGTACCTGCTAATGCAAATAAAGTTACAATCAAGCTCACACTGACATGTCCTGATTGAAAATGAAATCAGATCAAATTGATTTGTATTAATGATAGAAAGGCTTTTTAATGAACCTGGTATGGGCACCACCTGTCTCCTGCTGGACCCACAGCAGCATCCTGGAGATCTGTAAACTAGAATTAAATGTGAGCTGCCAGCAATCATAAGATTTCTCTTTCTTGGGACAAAGTCAGCAGTCAGAATAAAACAAGTACAGCTAGGGCATTATTTGTCTGAGGCTAATCACATTGCTCTGGAAGTGAGAAAGCGGGGTCTGACTCGTCTAAGAGTTTGCTGTGGGGAAAAAGAGTGAGAGGTTTTGGCAGAATTACAAACTTCTCCAGGAGTTTCCCAGCTCTTGTGAACATTGGAAGCAAGCTGTCCTTCTCAAAAGTTGGCTCAGCAGGGTACAGATCCATTCTTCCTGTTTGTTATAGTTGGAATTAGGGACCCGAAACAAAGCCAACCCTTGTTGAGTTAAACTGCCATTGAAGCCTATCGACCTACATTGAGAGCCTGTGATTCCTCTGATCAAAAAGCTGCGGGATTTTAGTTAAAAGGGAGAAAAACTGTCTTGTGTGACAGAGCTGCCCCATTTTACACTGGAAATAAGAAATAATCTCAGTGCAAGAGTGTGTTCACACATTTGCAAGCAAACAGAGCATCATGTGGGCAGGGAATAAGACCTGCCTGAAATTCTTTAATGTGCTCTTCCCAAGAACTCCCAAACTCCCTTTCCAGCTGATTTTACCTCCAAGGTGTCTGCCACTGGTCCCACTCGCATGCTTATCTTTTTGCCATCTGAGGAATAATCAAATGCTTCCTGGCTGTTCACTCCGAGATACGGCGTTTCTGCACAGGCAAAGATTTTGCCATTGTTTGGCAATTCCTCTGCAATAGCAAGGATACTGTAACCTTTAAGCTTGCCAATTAATAAAATCTTCCTGGCTCTGATCATATGGACAAACATCCTAAAAATTTGGCCTGTGGAAAGACAAGAATGAAAATTTGAAAATAAAACCATGAGAAAGACAATACTTTGTTCACAATGAAAATTAGATGTGCCTTTTAAGTGATCATTAAAAAAACCCTAATCTTAAAACACTCTCAAATAAGGGTTTAACCACAGAATCTGACAAAATTTCATCTAAAAATGCCGCTAAAAGACAACAGAATAAAAGCACTGATTTTAAATGTAGAACCTTTATCATCAATGCTGCTATTGTTCAAGCGCTTGTTAAATAGTGCTTGAAATATTGCATATTTTAACATTCCCCACATATGAAAATGGCTTTGAGATGGCTCCATATTCTTTCTGGAATCCAGCATTAAAAAAAAAAATCACTACATTACCTTGCATTTGCTCTTAGAGTCATTATCCCTAGACAGCACCATCATTTAAGAAATTTATCATCAGTGGTGTCCTTCGAACAATGTATTAGTGTAATAGATTATAAGAGTACTTCACTGGGATGATATATTACTCCAAAGATGAGAACATCTGGGAAGAATGAATCTGGGAATAGATGTAGTGTAATAGGCTTTATAAGAGGATACAAGCCTGGGTGTTTCTACTTGTAAAGGTGCAGTGCTTGGCCACAGCCACCTCCACCACAAAAAGCATATAAACCCCCATCAGACATCCCAAACCCAAACCAGAAGCATTTTTCCATCCCCTCCCCTTCCAGGAAGGGTGATGATCTCTCTGCTGTTCACTGAGGGATTCACTTTAATTCACTGTGAATTAAAGCACTTGTGTGGGCACATGTGAGCGAATACAAGGGCATGGAAGGCAGAGTACAGGAAAACTCATGCCAGAGGAATATCAAAGCCCATAGGAAGCTCATATATTTCTTTAAAAGAAACTTCCCACATTTTCTGAGCATTTCCATGGCATTCATCCTCCCTTTACTCAAGACAAAGTAGAGGATGATAGCTTCAACTTCAGTGAGAGACTTTACACCAATCTGGTGCAATTTTACCCTTTTGGCTGAACAACTTGCCATTCAAAGAGCCCGAGGCACGTGTTTCCTGCAGCCTGACTCTGCTTTCAACTCCTTCAGCATCCCCTGGGATGTGCTCAGGTGAAGTTTTTCTGGAAAGAAAAAAAAAAAAAAAGACATTGAGATATTATGATAACAACCAAAATCTAAGCATCCAGCATAAAAAGCAACAACCAAGAGGGAACTCCTGGAAAACCTCTGTCTATGCATGACCATGAAAAATTAGCCTAGAAGCATCACAAGTATCCTAAATTCCAGTCCTAAGAGTGTGGCAAGTAGCTTACCACATAAGAGAACCTAGTTTGGCAATAAGCACATCTCAGTGCTGGCAGCCACCCCACCCATAGGGGCTTGGGAAGGAGGGACCATGGGACAAAAGGAAAGAATTCCTCACTGTTCAACCCCAAACCTTTCCCATTTTCAGCTGGTCCCAGACAGGTCTCTGTCTATCTGCTGCTTTGGAGTGAATTACTCCAGTTATCCTGGCCAGGTTTTGTTCAGTTCTACAATTATTAGTTTTGTTCCAGCCAAAAATAAGGTTTCTTTGCAGAATAGAGGGAAAGATATAAAATCTAAATTTTTCTTACAAGTCAGGGTAAAAAAATGTTTTTCCTCACAAAGTGCTTAGAAAACAGGGTGCCTCCAGATGCTATTTCACAGAAGTCAGGCCTGTGACAATGTCTCTGGATGAAGTGAGATGTTACCTATTACATAGGGAAGGCAATAGAGGACTGGAAGAAGTCCGTAGCCTCCAGACAGGTTAGATTACCCTATCTGAAGAAAGTAACCACCAGAAATGGATGGTGATCATTCTTCAGGCCAGAATTTAGAGCCGTTTCAGTGGGTTTTTTCCTCCAGCTCCCCGCCTCCACTCCTCAGTAAAATGAGAAAGAATTCATAACCCGTGTCAGCCACAGTCAGATAATCCAAGACTTAAAGAGTAGAACATTTCATATAACCTCTCTTCTGCCCCTCACAAATGCTTTAACAACTTTAATAAGATAATGTATAGCTATTATCCTACAGCAAGTGTAAGTCAAACAACTATCAGCTATTATTTCAGCAACAGAGAGAACGCTCAGCCTTCCCATAACCCACAGCCTGGAACAGTTTACACATTGTCAATTTTAGACAGAACTGGCTTTTTCCACATATCAAAATGTACACTGATTAATGGGAATTGTTTAGCAGACCCCACATGGCTGGGTAATATACTGTAGCTCAAAAAAGAATAATGAGGGTATCAGTTGGACTTCTGAATTAATGATACCTTAAATTAGTTTAATTAATTAGTTTAGTTACCAGAGTAATTTAGTTAGCAGATTAATTAATGTTTGTTGAGTGCTTGGAGATAAAAGCCACATATAAAGGCTGTTATTAGAGGGTGGATCCAGAGGTGCAGGTTTTCTTCACTCCTAATTTATCCCAGCTGGATCCAGGGGCTCACTCTTCGAGCCTTCCAGCAAGCACTGTGTGGAGGTTGGCGTTCCCCAGGATATGCTCCAACTCAGACACTGCCACAGCCAACAATCTGTTGGGAGAATATCTCCCAAAATTTACACTTAAAGCTTTTTGCTCTCACCTCCTTTCCTGAAGGCTGTGGGCTCACACACACATCCATGCACACTTTGCTGCATGTTTGGGTGCACTTAAGTCTCATTCCACCTCCTGCTGCCGTCCCCCACGTTTCTGGCATGTTCTGGACAGAAAATCTGTCACACATTCATCCCACCACAGACAAAAGCAACAGGTTACAAAGGAGAATCTGTACCTCTTGGAAGTTGCCATTGCATCCAGGTAAGGGTCCAGTCCAAGAGCAATATCAAGAGCTTTTTGTAAGTAATTCCTGAGCTGTTCAGGTACACGAGAGTCACTGAGGGCTATTTCTTTGGCTTTGAGAAGGTTCTCAGCAATGTGCCCAGCCAGAGTTTCTGAAATGGAAATTAAAAGGAAGAATAATGACTTTGTAACTGCTCAATCAGTGGAAGTGGAGTTTAAAGTACATAAACACAGGTGTGCTTTTTGTTTCAATACAAATTACAGGGTTTTGATGGGCTATGAGAACAATCACAAAAACCTTTTCAAACTGAAAACATCTTATACTTCTAATAGATTTTTGCTGCATGCATTTTCCCTTTTTCCTCCTCAGAGCTGATCGAGAACAAGAATGTTTCAAACACATGAATTTTGTTTTTAAAGCTCCAAGACAAACATCAAACAGCAAACAACTCCATATAAACCCCACTCCTCCAGGTCTGATTTTCCTTGGGGGAAACAGAATGCTTCCAAAACTGCTCTTGCCAAACCAGGCAGGAGGTGCAGGCCGTTGGTGAAGCTTTGTAAAAAGAAGGATCTGTGTGTCAGTGGGATGTCCAAGTGTCCCCAAGCTGTGTCTGTGCCAGGGAGGCTGCTGTGCACCACACAACATGACAGTGTGTCAAAGGCTGTGGAAACATCTCCAAGAGCCAGATCACCTTGCTCTGGGAGCCAAAGCAATGCTGCCCATGGCACTGAACCTGCCCTGAGATCCCAGAAAACCCTTTTGGCAGCAATCCACCATGGATCCCAGCAAGCCGTGATCCAGGGGGTGAGGCAAGGTTCTGAGGAGCTCCCCCACTCCTCAAGTGTAAGAGCACGTGCTGGGTTATGAAAGCACCTGGGAGACACAGGCCAAGAGGCTGGGGTGGAGCACATTGCCCCTGGCAGGGTTTTATTGCCTGTGATAGAAAAGCTGCAGAGAGCTACATGGAGTGAGTGAAAAAACACATCTCTTTTACATCTGTGGCTTTCCAGTACCTGAAGGGAGCCCACAAGCAGGATGAAGAGAGACCGTTTACAAGGCATGAAGTGACAGGACAAGGGGGAATGGCTTCAGACAGAAAGAGGGTAGGTTTAGATTAGCTATTAGGAAGAAATTCTACTCTGAGAGGGTGATGAGACCCTGGCACAGGGTGCCCAGAGAAGCCATGGCTGCCTCTGGATCCCTGGAAGTGTCCAAGGCCAGGCTGGACAGGGCTTGGAGCAACCTGGGACAGTGAAAGGTGTCCCTGCCATGACAGGGGGATGGAATGTGATGGGCTTTAAGATCTTGTCAAACCAGCCCATTCAGTGATTCTGTGATACGATGCCATGATTTACATCTCATCCCAATCTCTAACCATCAGGGGAAGCTTTTATCTCTTCCAGCAGTTTTATAAATAATTGCAACTGCAGGAATAACCATCCCTTTCCCAGACCATGCTGCTTTGCTGACCTCAGCCCAGCTACATTTCAAGTGAGGAGAACACATACTCTTCTTGCAGCATTTTCTACATGAGGGAACATCCGCAGGCTCCCACTGCTAAGCTGGAGAGTGCTGGAGGTTGGGATCTGCTCATCCTCCCTGCCAAGCACTCTGAGGCTTTTTGCTAACTTAGGGGTAAAAACATGTTTATAATCCATGTCGGCTTTTAGTAATCATCACGTTCTGCTTCTGGATAAGTAACAGACAGGGATTGCCTGTCACACAAAGGGGAGGAAACAAGACTTAACCCCAGCTATTTTGTAAGCTGTGTTATAACACCAAACGTGAGAGCCAAGAGCTGCTGCGGGGAGAGGGCGCAGGCAGGGCATGCCAGGAGCAACCCTCTATCCAAGATTACACAACCTTTGCAGGGAGTGCTGCATTTTTTGCAGCTTGGTGATGCTTTGGGCCAACAGCAGAGGTCAGAATTGCCCTCATTTATGCAAGCACCAGACAAGTCAGAGCAGAGCTCAGGGCTGGCTGCCCAGCCCAAGGCTCTGAGCACTAAGGTGAGCTAAACTTTATGTAACTACTTTTTTTAAGGTTATTCCAGGAAAAAAGTGCTTCATTTCGGTGCACGGTTTTACATAATCCCAGAAAAACTGCTGGAGTGTATTAAGCACTAAATCAGATTTCCTGATTGTGTCCCTATGGCTCTCTATATGCACAGACATCTCTTTCCATTTCCCATCTAGTCGTGCATTATCATCAATGGGAGAAAAAAACAGCTCACTCAGAGGAAGAAAATGCTGAAAATAGCTCTACCATGAAAGAGAAAGAAACGACTGCTTTAAGTCTCCAGCAGCTTCATAAAGAAAGTTAAGGTGGCAATTCCTAAAATGCACCATTCTTGCCAGCAGAATGGTTCTCAACATCTTCCTGGGCAGGTGCTGAGAGCACAGCCACCCTGTTTTACGACTAAGCTGAACAATAAATTGCAGCTTCGACTCTGTTTGAAATCAGGAACTTTTGATTCACATCAAAGTCAGGAGTTAGGATTGCAAGGTTGTACGTGTGGGACATCAGTGTCCCCTGAACAGACAGGCAGTGCAGAGCCATGGAGGGACCTGCTGCTCCAGAATCTCAATTAAACTCTGCAGTCTGTGCTCAGATGGCACTTTTTAGGTGGGGAAAAGAGGAGAACACTTTACTGTTTGCAGGAGGCCACCCTGAAGGAGGCACAGAGACAAGAAGACAGTCTGGATTTGGCAAAAACAGAACAAAGATACAAGACCAAAAAGACCAAATCTTTGGTTCCCATTTTAGGGCTATCCTCATTTCACCTTCCAGGTTCTAGATCTGTTTTGCAGCCCCAGCAATGCTTCCCAAAAGAGCCCCCCGTTCCCAGCCAGGGCAGAGCACTGAACCTGATTCACCTGAACACTTCGCTGCCAGACTGTTTGGTGCTCCTGTGGCAAGAATTTTGGCAGGAGCTGCTCGGTGCTAAGCTCGTGGAAATCCAGTCTGCTAAAACCATCCTAAACAGCTCCAGCCACCATATTCACCAAGGCACCTCAGGCACTGACAGCAGCTTATCCCAACCCTCACCTGTTTGCCTTAGTGTGTAAACACATGTCCCAGCACAGGGCACATCATGGCCCATGTGGGGACAGGCGTGGGTGGGCAGTGTGGCCAAAACCCAAGTGTCCATCAGACATTGCAGGGGGCACGTCCCAGCAGAGCTCAGCCTGCTCAGCCTTAGCCTCAGCATCCACAGTGCCAGAGCCTGCAGCAAAGTCAGCAGTGATGGCCTGGGACAAGCAGGAGCTTAGGAATGGAGTGGGAGCATGAGGAGAAAGAGCAGGAGGAAGCAGCCAGAGAGGGGATGCTGCTGCTCATGGCAGGAACCACGGATCTAAACTCTGACTGAACTTCAGGGGAAAGCAAGGAAAATATACACTAGCTGATGCATTTTCTACGGGTTCTACTGCTAGAAAATAAGTTGAAAAGCTGAATCACCCCAGTGCTCCATTAGAGAGAGAAATTATGTATAAAACAAGCATGACAATCCATCCGAAATTAGTCACAGCCAAAGCTCTCTTGACATTGCAAGCATCCACCACCCCACCAATCCTTTCTCCTGGGATTGTCCCACTCCCTCCACTCCTGATTCCTGCAAACCCATCTCCTGTGCTGAGCCTCTCTCCTCTTCCTGACAAGCCCACCCTCTGTTCCTTGCTGCCAAGCCACAGAGCCTGCAGGTACCCTCTCCATGGGGAAGGTGGGGACCCAGGACTAGGGCATCACACGGTGTCCCCTCCTGGCACACCACTCTCCTGGAGCTTCCCACCCCACACAGGGAGTTTACCTGAAGGGCTGTGCATGTTCCTTCTTGTCCCCTGGCCTCAGAGGATGCTGTGGTGGGTTTGCTGCCTCTGCAGAGCAGGAGGTTGGTGCTTGGGTGCCCGGAGAGGGGACAAAGTCTCCTCCCTCAATCACCAGGGCAGAGCCCCAGCGCTGGGGAGCGGCTGTGTGGGGAGGATGGCTCCGGGCTGGGGCTGCATCCGCCTGTCCCACCCAGGGCACAGGCAGCAGGTGAGATCCAACAGCATCTGACATGAAAAAAGCACAACAAAAGAGCCGACTTTCAGTGCCTTTGCCTTACATAAGAGTAAGTTCACGTCCTGACCTTGGGAAGCTGCTGGCTCTCAAGAAATTAATTGGCAGTTTCATAACCTTCTAGTTACATATCACAGACATGCCCCAGCTAAACCACCAGATATGGGGCCAAAAATGTCCCAGGACTCTGAACCCCAGATTACCACAAGGTCACCACTGCCCTGCACAGCCACACATTGGAGTAACCCCTGCTCTAGGGGCCAGGTCTCTGCACAGGCTGGGGCAGGTTCCAGTTGATCTGCAGCCCAAGAAAGGGTCCCAGGAATGGACTGGCTGTGGGAGGCATCAGGAGCAAGCAGTGGGAACATCCAAGGGATCCAAAAGCCTGAGGTGGCCTGCAGCAGGCTTGGGCAGAAAAGGCTGGTGAGGAATTAAAGCAAAGTCCTTAAAGAGCGTGTGGTGGAGCTGAGGTGGGCTGGCCATCTCCTTTTCATTCAGATGAAACACAAACTGAAGGTAATGAGGAAATATGGACTCCCCCATAACCACCTGTTACCTCCGGGATGTATCACCCTGGCTTCATTCACTCAAGGACTGACTCAATGTACCTGCAAAGAGTGCAGAGAGCGCCAAGGGCTGGGCAGAGGAAGCAAACAGGCTGGGGGAGCTCACACAGGGATCTTGGCAGCCCCTCTACAGGATGGAAGGTACAGAGACATGGCAGTCATTGGTGCTGGCAAGCAGCTGGACTGTGGAAAGTTAATCTGTCAACTTTTCAAATGTAACAGAAGATATTTCAGTGTCCCCAGAATAGAATAGGGAAGCATAAATAGAAAATAAGTAAATGCACTTGATGAAAGAGTAAAAGAAAAGCAAATAAAAGAAGTCTCAGTGCTGACTCTATTGTTATTAATTAAAATAAATAAACAAGATGAAAAAAACCAGACATCCTGGCATGCCTAAGATTGTTCTAGTTTATGATTTAGTAAACAACAAACTGCATTAGAATTGCAGTTCCTGCAGAAAGCAATAAAAATTGTATTTAGATTGGGAGTTAAAATTTCAGATGAGTATTTGGTAAACAGGCTACGAGCTTTAGTGTGCCATCTAATCCACACGCACTAGATTTAAGGTGACTTTGGGAAAGTTGTTTCACTTCTGAGACTCTATTTTCTTCTTCTACAAAATGGGGTTAACCGCCTGTCGTCTTTAAAAAGCACTTTGCCATCTGGAGATGAAGCCAGCAGTGAGGACTGGAGTCAGGAGTTAGGCACTTCTTGCAGCAGGGCTACATGGCTTTGGAGATTTTTCTTGCAGCTCTTTCTCAATATTAATTTTGAGATAGATGAAGGTTCCAAAGTGAGTTTGGCTGTAATTAAGCCTTCAAAGCAATGACACAGTGTTGTCAGTGGGTTCTTTAAGATTAATTTTTTCCTGCCTCTGCTTTTACATCTGATTTTGGTTTTCTTGATCTTTGTTTCTGAACAAGGACAGCTTTCAGAAACAGGGCTGAGAAGGTGGCAAAGACAGGTTTGTGCCTTCAGGCACTGCTGGTGAAATCAAAGGAAGATCTTCCGTGCTCAGCACACAAAGCTGTGTGCCAAGGGAATACTTTGTGTGGCAACCTGAGCCTGGGGCCCTCCAAAAGCCCCAGCTGGAAGATCACATGGAAAAGTGAATTGTGCATCTCCCAGTCACGTGGGGATCAAAACCCAGCTCATGGCCCAAACAGTCCATCAGGAGATAAATGCTCTCTGATAATTTTTTTAAACCCACCATAAAAGTTAAAATATATATAATATATGTAGTTTTGTTCCTCAGTCCCAGAGAATCCCAAGGATGGGAACTCAAAAGAGGTTTAACCAGCTGGTATTGATCCCCATGCTTCTGCTCCTGTTTCATCCCATAAGAGCAGCTTAGAGCTGCAGCCAGATCAGAGGCTCTGCTCAGCAAAGGAGTTTCCTGAATGATGTGAAGAATCACACAAACTGCCTTTCATAACTTTAAATTTGCTGTAGGGCATCATGTTGGAAGTTAATGTATGCACTCCTATTGTATGTCTTAAGCATTATAAAACCAGCTGATTACACAACCCCATCCTGGTAGTCGCACGTGTCTTCAAACATTCCTGCCTCCCCTAACGTGCATCCCAGATTAGGTAATCTCAGTTTTGTAATTAGTCTCTCACATGGAGAGGAGACCTCCCCTCCTGATGCCTGGTCACCCTGCAGCCTTTAAAAAGCACCTCAAAGGCACCCAGTGATGGGAGATCTCTGGGTAGGGAGATTTCACCTTCTGGAAGCATGCTGGTGACAGAAGAGGTGTGTGCTGCAGCAGTCCCAGGAGCCACCATGCCCCAGGAGCCCCGGCAGACGGATTTCCAGCTGGTGCGAGTCAAGAGCACGTGGTGCCGCATCAAGAAAGGAGAAGCCCTTTCCAACGACGAGGATGAGATCACTCTCTCTGAGGCAAAAATGTGAGTATAGGAAGGAGCCTGTGTTGCTCTGGCCGGCCAAACTGGGCAGACTTCTTGGTGGGATGGAAAAACCATCTTGGGTGCCATGGCGGCTTCAACCCGCAATGACAGATTTACAGAATTACAGAATAGTTCAGGCTGGAAGGGATCTTTGAAGGTCATCTAATCCAAACCCTGCAATGGGCAGGGGCACCTTCCACTAGGCCAGGGTGCTCCAAGCCCCATCCAACCTGACCTATGTGTACAAACCTGTGAACATGTCTTGGGAATATGGCCAGTATGGCAGCAGAGGCAGATGCAGTGCTCCTTGACACAGCTCAGAGTTACAGAGGGAATTTTATCAACAGCCTCCATTTTTGTAGACAGGAATTTTCTTTAAACTTCTGCAAAGCTTACACAGGGACATCTGCATGCTGCACTTGGGCTCTTTTTCTCCAGTTCTGTGAAACTTCAATCTGTGTGTGCAAAATCTCACACCGAGGCATGGGAGACAGATGGGTTTATAGAGGTGGTTGTAGACAAATGAAATGAGTAGGTGGGAAAAATAAACTGTCACTGACAGGAGCAAAACCCTTAACACATCCCTCAAACTGCAGAAGTCACCTAATGCTGCTTGAGATAGAGCAAAGACAAAACTTTCCCCCAAGGATACACACCGCTCTTTGGTGATAGTGCATCTCTCCAGTTAACTGTCTTTTAATTACAGCATACTCCTTTTCACAAGCACATGGAGCTCCATTTATAATGCAGATCTTTTTTAATGTGGCTCTCTTCTGCATGTCAGAAGTTCTCAAGCTTTTGTCATACTCAGATTTTAATGGCACAAGTCTAACCCTTTTCTCAGCCAGGTCAGAGGGACCTTCGCCAGCGCTGGCAGTGACTGCGCAGGAGCTGCAGAGCTGCAGCAGGTAGAGCATGACTTTGGCAGACCCAAAAACAGCCTGCTGGACCTCATTCAATAGGAGGAAGGATTAACCTAGGGCCCAAGAGTGCGCAGAAAAATCCTCAGCTGACATATGCTCCCACAAGGGCATGTTCAGCCTCAAAACCCCTATAATTTTCGTACAGCAGAGCGGTTGCAATGAGTACTGGTTGTACCATCCAGCACCCAAAGCTGATTCCACCAAATAATATTCCAAACCATCCTGTCTCTCAGAAGGGTCACACACCAGAGATGAATGCACATGGAGTTAAGTACAGCTATAAGATGGTGCATTAAAATGTACACAACAATGCTTTTTCTGATATCGTATTTGAAAAGCCCAGAAGAAATTTTCTGGAAGGTGTAAATCCTCACTGGTTTTCTTTAACAGCTATGGAGTTTAAGGGCTTAGAGACTTTAAGAGTTAAAGACTTAGAGACAATTTGGTAAAGAAAGCAGAGAAGCATCTATTTTGACCTCTAAGTTAATGTTCAGGAATGTGAAAAGAAATTGGGCATGTAGGGAAATCTGATTATCCAATGAATATCACAGAAACTAATTTTTTACCAAAATGCATTTCAAGAAACAGTCTTATATAAAATACATTCTGCTATTTCCTTCTGCCTGTTTTATTTTTTTTTCTTATTTGATTTCCAACTTGTTTTGTCCCTGGTTTGCCAATCCCACAGAAGGAAGGGGTTGTAGGGCTGTGTTTTTCATTAGTTTAGATAGATAACTAGCTTTGGCTTTTACCCTTGAAAACTCCAGCGTGGAAATGTTTCCCAGCCCCCAAATAATTTTCTTTCCCTCTTCACGAGCACTTCCTATTTGTACCACACCTATTTCGAGGTAGAGATCTGTTAGTTCAACTCAAGCATTGTAGAAACACTGGTCTGAATGGAGTTGTGTGGCTGTGTATAGATAGACAGGAATAAATTAACTCCTACCACCCAGATACACCATCAGAGGATGCTTCTTCCACAAATGTGGAAAATTTTGGCAACTTCTTCTCTTCCCCACTCCCTTTCTGAAAGCTGAAATGATTGGACTGGCTGATTTTTTTTTAGGTTTTCAACTTCTAGCATGAAAAACATGTCCCAGCCCTTCTGGACTGTATCTTTTTAATGCTATGTAGGAGTTCAGGCATTTAACTCTTCACTAAGACCTCAGAGAGCTTCTCCATGAATAAAATTGCTGAGCCCTGATGCCCAGGGAGGTAACCCACCCTCACAGCCCCATGTTTCTGCAGTGCATGGGCAGGAGACTCCATATTCTTTATCTCCCAGCAAAATCCTTAAACTAGTTCAGACATGCAAAGGTCAAACTAGGAACACAGTGATTTCAAACCATGTTTTCTGATCCTTGCCAGAGGTGAGTGCATCTCCGAAGGTGGGATTTCCTGGATAATTGAAGCTCCCATCTATTTTTGCTACAAAGTGGTAGAAACATACAACATTCTGGAACCCTCTAACACCACTCTGCTCTGGGGTCACATCACTGACCCCCAGCAAATAGAGCTCGCCACGGCCAGCAAGAGGAAACTGCGGCGCTTTATCGTCATAGACGAAGTCGTCGACAAACTTTACGGCTCCAAAGTCAGAGAATACTTCGAAGAGAACAATGTCCAGCACAAAATCCTCGCCCTGCCAACCACTGAGGAAACAAAATCCATGGACTTGGTGTTGAACATCTTGCACGAGGTCCAGAACTTCAGCCTGGACCGGCGGATGGAGCCCATCATCGCCATCGGCGGGGGCGTGTGCCTGGACATCGTTGGCCTCGCCGCGTCGCTCTACAGGAGACGCACCCCCTACATTCGGGTCCCCACCACCCTCCTCTCCTACGTGGATGCCAGCGTGGGGGCCAAGACTGGGGTGAACTTTCTTCAGTGTAAAAACAAGCTCGGGGGCTACACGCCCCCTGTGGCGAGTTTCCTGGATAGATCCTTCCTCCAGAGCATCCCTCGGCGACACATCTCCAATGGCCTCGGGGAAATTTTAAAGGTATGAACTTTCGCAAATGCAGTTTTCAAAACTGAAGTCATACAAGGGTTTGGGTTGGAAGGGAACTTCGGAGGTCACCAAATCCAATCCCCCTGCGATGAGCAGCGATACCTTTCACTAGGTCAGGTTGCTCAAAGCCCCATCCAACATGTTCTTGAGTATTTCCAGGAATGGGGCATCCAGCAGTCCCTGGAAAACTCATTCCAGGGTTTCATTACCCCCACTGTAAAAACTTTCTTCCTCACAACTAGCCTGAATCTATCTATTTTCAGTTTAAACCACTATCCCTGCTCTAGCATAACAG
Source organism: Anomalospiza imberbis (assembly GCF_031753505.1). NCBI lineage: Eukaryota > Metazoa > Chordata > Aves > Passeriformes > Viduidae > Anomalospiza > Anomalospiza imberbis. The sequence goes on along the minus strand of NC_089691.1, from coordinate 18,507,526 downwards.
GCCCTACTAAGAAGTCTGTCCTCATATTTCTTGCTCCTTTTAAGTATTGGAAAGCAAAATGTCCAGCAGCATCCATGGCATGGTATAAACAACTTAGAGGAATCAAGGTGGGCCATTGAGGGTGGATGGGGACTTTTAACTCTCATTAAGTCTATATATATATTTTTTTTACAGCTGCTAAATTTGTTAGAACATCCCTTACACTCAGTGTCCAGTGCTTACCCTGTGGAGGAAACTCCAAAACTCACAGCCAGAAACAGCAGAAACTCACAGGAGACACAGCAAAACCAGGGAAGAAAAGCCTTAACTTTCCATTGAGGCTGATCCATAGCAATCTGTAATGAACTCCTGGCAGAGAATCTGAGGCTCATTATGCTGGGGATTAATAATCTGCAAGATCATTTGCACCTACTTCAGTGGGTATGTCGAGAGTGGTCAATCAATCTCCTGCGAGGCAAATTCTACTTCTAAAATTACCTGGAAAGTGCACAGTAAATGGCTTTATGTCTGGAGAGCTTTGGAAACTTTTGATAAAGTGGAGTTCAAGCTATTAAAGTGTATTAGAGATGAGTTCATCAACAGCAATTTTCAGTGCTTGCACTGTGAGAAATCCCCAGGATATCTGGAGGTTTCTGGCAGGCCCTGTGAAACCCTCAGGTCACCATTCCCCACTGCAGGGGTGGGGCTAATGCCTGAGTCAGAGAGGGAAAAAAATATGTACTTCTAACAAGGACATCACTTCTAAGCCCTCATATTCTCTATACTGCAGTGTTTTCCCTCCTTCCATTGTCCGAAGAGCAACTCCAACGTGTTGGTCACCACCACCCAGTCCCTGTCCTGGGGATGGCCACCATCCAGTCCCAAGTTTCCTTCCAGGAACACAAACAACCAATGCTCATTGCAAACCACCTGCTGGGCCGTGGGAGCATAGAGCAAACCCCCAGCATGGGCAGAGCTGCCCAGCAGCAGGGGAACTAGGGTATAATATGTTATTGCAGTCCAATCTACTGAAACACGTTTCCAACAGCACATACAAGGATCAGATAATTATCCTGAATTATCTCTTCTTTGTCCCAGATGGCCCTCATGAAACACAAAGGGCTGTTTGACCTGCTCAAGCGCCATGGAAAATATCTACTGGACACTAAGTTCCAGTCTTGCAACAGCTTTGCTCACCATGGGGATGCTGCACTGCAGACTACCAGGATTGCCATTGAAACCATGTTGGAAGAGCTGGCTCCCAACCTCTGGGAGGATGACCTGGACAGACTGGTTGATTTTGGCCACCTTATTAGCCCAGAGCTGGAAATGGTGAGTGACAGACTTTATATTACAATATCCACTTCAAAGATAAAATAAAACCATTCAATAGGCTTCATGAAAACCTTGTGAAAAGGAGATGAAACTCCAGATATGCACATGCTAGGTCACCCAACACACCAGCCTGGTGTCAAAGTGACTCCTCCTGCCCCATTTCCCCCACACCTCCACCCATTTCCAATTCAGACCTCAATCCAGTTGTTGCTTCTTACTGGGCACTTATTGAAGCTCAGAGAAAACCAGATTCCAGTGAAGCCACTGGAAATCACCAACACGAACTGTAACAGCACAAAGGCGTGGAGGCCATAGCCCGTATTGCTGGGGAGAAATTGCCACTGAGGAATGAGGGGGGACACCTACATCTTATCCAATACCCAGAGCCCATCCCTCCATCTCATGGCGCTCTGTCACTGATTTGGACGGGAGGAGAATTAAATCCTAGACCCCTATGGGAGATTTTAGCTGCGATTAATCATGTGCAAAACGGATCATCCTAGCAACCCATAAATCACAAGATGCCAACATCCAGCAACCGCAGTGAGTCAAATGTCGATTTGCAGGGACACTTTTAGAAATAAACCCCACTTGTTTCCTATTTGCCACCCCAAACCTTTCTCTGCCACCCACCTTTGCTGTGCCGCAGAGGGTTTTGCCGTCGCTGATGCACGGGGAAGCTGTGAACATCGACATGGCATTCATGACGTACGTGGCCCACGCGCGCGGGCTCCTGGGCGCCGAGGAGAAGGAGCAGATCCTGCAGTGCATGCGGGGCCTGGAGCTGCCGGTCTGGCACAGCGGCTGCAGCTGGGCCCTCATCCAGAGAGCCCTGCGGGAGCGCCTCAAGCACAGCGGGGGACAGCCACGGATGCCCCTGCCCACCGGCCTTGGCGTGGCAGGTACGGCGCGAGGGACCCCAGGGAGCCCCCCGAGGGGGCACCTGGCGGGCAGTGACAGCCTGGGAAATGTGCTCTCTGGTTTGCAGTTGTGCATTTCTCGTGCTCTTTTTCACATCTCAGTAAACCCATCGAGAGGATCCCTCCTGTGTACAAGCCCCAGAACTCCATTAAGGGCTGAGCTCTAATTAATTTCATTATGATTAACCAATTCATTTTGCAAAGGGAAATGCAGTGCTCTGGCAGACAAACCAGCAAGAGGAAAAGAGAAAAATAATTCCTCTGCTATACTTGAAAAGATTTGTTAAATATCCTTGGCAAAAGGAATTTAACTTTTTACTGTGCCTAGAACTAATACTTTCAAACTAAATATCTGATCAGTATCAGGGATGAAATACTCATAAGATTTTAAAATAAAAGCCAACCATCCCCTAACACAGAAGCAATGCATGGAACCAGGTTGTGATCTCTGGCATCTCTTTCCTTTTCACACCATTTCCATGAAGCTCAGTCTCTACACACAAGACAAAAGGCTCTCACAAACTGGAGTAACTCTGCCACAGTCAGTCAGTGTGTCCGGGCAGGAAAAGCTCCTCTGGATGTCCCACTAACTACAGCTCTTATTTTTCAGACATATTCAATGACACCAGTGAAGAGACCCTGGAAAGAGCATACGAGCTGTGGGTCAAGGACTGCAAGATGGGGCTGGAGGAAGAGCTGCAAGCCCAAGGTGATGGTCCTGCCCCAAGCCTGAGCTGTTTGCCACTGTAAGGTAGTGGGCAGAACTGAATTTTGAATAAGATTAATCCAGAAGCACCTGTGACACTGCATACACTCCAGAGCTGCATGGAACAAGCAGAATATTGGCATCTGACGTGATTTGCCTTTTTCAATTGCTTTGTTTGAATGGGAATCTATTATTGCTGAAGAAGTGATCGCTCACAAGTGAAACCACCGAGTGCCAGTAGTGTAGTTCATAGCAAATGGTCTTCTTTCAGGGAGAGTGAGCAGGATTATTCATTTATTTAGTTAATCCAAGCTGGTAACTGCCATGGACCTTGCCACTGGTATCCCACCACTGCTTGTGCTTGGACCCCTGACACAAGCAGGTGTAGCTGGCTCACAGACCATGGTACGGCACCATGCAAAATTTCTATGCTACATAAAATATTTCAAGTAGGTTATCACTTTCACTGGTCATTCTTTTCTTCTCAGTGTTCTTCTTGTTTTCTCTCATTCAAAAGAGCAAAACAAAGAAGCTCATCTGCCAGCCTTTGCACCCAGTCTAAGGGAATGACACACTCTGATTAAAGGCAACATCACAAGTCACAAATCAGTAAATATTGCTGCTGTGGAGCACGTGGGGGCTGTCTCCTGGCAGTGGCAGCATTTTGTATTGGGACTCTCAGATACTGAGGACATGCTGGCAAGTCTCCTCTTGCTGCCCAAATGTTTGTGGTGGTTTCACTTTGTAACCCCTGCAGCCACCGGCGTGACAAACAGGGCACAGTTTGCAGCACTTGCTGCCTAAGAACAAAGTTGGGCTCCTGGCAGTACTGCAGAACCCCCTGGTGTCCCCAAATCTGCCACAGGGCTCCCTGTACCTGTCAGACCCTGGTTCCTTTCCCATCCCAACCTCTTCTGGTTAGATAAGGCCTGCTGGGGAAAACCAAGAGAAATTAGAGGACTCCAAGCAATTTCATCGTCTTCAAGAAGTTGCAGTGTCATGTCTCAGGATCCTGGCAGACTCAGAGCAGATTATCTAATGTATATTGATGGTGAAAAATGTAAAAGTAATGCCATCCCTCTCCCTGGAGGTCCAACCAAAGGAACTGCAATCAACAAACAGCCTTTGAATTATTTACAACATTATTTGTTTTTTCCCCTGGTGTTTTTGTCCCACACCAGTTTGTGCTAATGTGCTGGCTTCTGTTTTGCTGAAGTAATAAAAGCTACTAAAATTGAAAAATTTTTGAACTAATGATTGCATTACTGCCCACAGTGGGCACCTGAGTACCTTTGCATGTGCTTGAGAGACACAGACGGGAGAAATGTGGCATAGAGCTGACATAATAAATCCCTTTTCCCCTTGAGCCTGGAGAAGAGGTGCTTAAAACTACACAGAAAGCCCTCCTCAGTCTTCTCCAGAACAGTGCATCTCTCCAGTTTCAGGACAGGGTTTCACACAGATGGTACCAGCTTACCAAGGAGCTTTAGAGCACATCCTCAGAGCCACAACTTCTTAAAAATAAACCCATAATTCCCAGAGTTAAATAAGCTGGGGCTGAGGATATCAGTGAACTTGTCTCCTTTCTCCAGAGCACCAAACACAGGCTCATTCAGCGGGTTTCTGACAGCAGCCACTGTGTGGGGAGAGCTTCTCTCAGGGATCCACCAGCACCCCACCAGCTTTGCTAGAACAGACAGGGACAGTGCAACAGGAGAGCAGGTGAGGCCCCATGAGTGTCTGAAGGAAGGAGCCAGAGGATGGACCAGGCTCTGCTCAATGGTGCCCAGCAGCATTGCAGGAGAAGAGGACACAGGCAGAAACTGATGCACAGAGGGTTCCACCTGAACTTGAGGAAGAACTTTGCTGTGCAGTGACTGTGCACTGGAACAGATGGTCCAGAGAAGGTGTGGAGTCTCCCTCACTGGAGGTATTCCAGAACTGTCTGGACACAATCCTGTGCTCGGGGATGACCCTGATCAAGCAGGGAGGTTCAACCAGATAACCCACTGTGGTCTCTTCCAACCTCAAATATTCTGTGACCCCAACTTTTTGGGAGCATGAGAGAGCCTCAGGGACAGCAGTCTGAGAGACAAAGGTGCTGAGAGCCATTTAATGTTGTGCTTACAGTGATCACCTGGGCACACTCACAAATGGTCCTCATCCTCTCCAGCAGCTGTGTGGGCCATTTTTTCACACCAGATAACCTAGAAATGAATGAAGCACAGGATTATCACCTGCCCAAGTCAGTGTCCTGCAGCACAGTGTCCTACTCCCATCTACCTCAGTGGAGGAGGTACAATACAAACATCAACTTGAGCTGCTTATTTTAAATGTCCAGGGAGAGACTCTCAGTAGCCCAAAGGCATTTGGAACTCCATTTCCAGGGAAAGCCAAGGTGCAGCTTAGCAGGGTCAAAGTGAACTGAACTACAAGGAGTCACAAAAACACACTTGCACATTAAAAGCCCGGCATCCAGGACCAATGTGCTATTGGTGACAGTGACCTGGCTGTGGGTCACCTGCCAGCCATTCCCCCATGCTGGCTTTGCCTTCAGAAGCCAGTGGTTGTGTCTGTGACAACACATCCAAGGAGCTGAAGCACAATTAGGACTGAAAAGTGAACACATGATTATTATTATTTTTTACCCTCCCTTCTGCTGTGGGTGACAGAACACAATCAGTCCCTGACGTGCTTGGTTGCTTGGTAGCAGACAGGCACATTTTTAATTATATATTAAAATATGCTAAAGAACATAAAACGGCTGCGTGACTAATATGTGTGTATCAAGAAAGGCACATGACAGCAGCAAAATTGCTTCAGTGTCTGATAAAAAGTGCTTTTGCCAGGCTTGTCATCAAAAGATCAAGGGAAAGGGGTGGAAAGTATTATTAATAAAACAGTGACTTTTTAAAATACCCCTTATTGTTTGAGGTGCATTTTTTTTAAATGTCTAGCATGAATTTAATTTGTTTCCATTTATTCAGCTTTGCTTTAGTTCCTGCTTTTTCAAACAGAACTAATATATTGGACCTAAGATCTCTTGTTTATTCTCTTATGATGCATTACTCCAAAGAGAAAAGCAGAAAGTCCCAGCTGGGTCCTTGCAGTGCAAGTTCTTCATGGATCTGTTTGAGCAAAATTACTTTAGTGGTCAAAGAATAAGAAATTATTTTATAATTTACAAGTGCTGAAGTAATTTCTTTTGCAACAACCTGCTCTATAAACTGCTTTTGAGCATGGAAAAAAGAAGAGGAATATAATAAAGTCCCAACCCAAACCAGTCTATGATTCTGTGGTTCTGGAATGCATAAAGGAGTATCTAAGCAGCAATCACTCATGCCCAGTGAACAGTAGCATTCAGTGTACTCAGTGTAAAATGAGGATCAGACCAAAGGTCTTGAAGACATTAAAAGAATTTGACTAAATGTATTTGAAGTGGCTGAAGAAACAGTGCTGAACACAAGAGCAATGCCCTGTTCCCCATACAACACCTGCTCCCCTGCTCTGTGCCTGCCTGCCTGGAGCTGATACCTCTGGTGGGAATTACACGCTGCACTCGGAGAAAACAATCTGCAAACGACATCAGTAAATCACAACTCGCCTTGCAGCAGGGTGGGTTTGCCGGGATGGAGCACAGGAATCCACGCCTGGTGGGTCTGTGCCGGGAAGGACACAGCCCCACAAGAGTGTGCTGTTCCCCATCCTTTTAATCCAAGTCTTAACTCCTGCTGCTGTCACAGGCACACAGGAGCAAAGCCAGAGGGAGCAGGGAGCTCTGGAGCTCTGAACAGCAAGAGAGCAGGCAAAGCGTTTGAGCAGGGCCAGAGTCCCTTGAGCCCTGTGTCCCATCCACCAAACCCTGCTTTGAGGCAGCATCCTCAATATGGACATCAACCTCATGGTGACATTTATATATATATATATGTATATAAAAGAACAATCGATATTTAGATACTTTGCGCATAAATATTGCATATAAATATTTTTATGCCCTGGCCCTTTCTGCTGACCATAGCAGCCTTCTCCTTTCCTTGCACAGCTCTTGGACAGCACTCACACAAAGGAGTTTGGCACAGGAACCATCACTTGCCTCTTTGATGCCAGAGCACCGCTCCTGTTAAGAGCATCACGCCCAGAAACTGAGCTGGAAAAGGAGCAGTTTCAAGGAAGGGTGAAGCTCAGGTCACAGGCAAAGACAATGGTGTTGCTCAGTGCACACACATCTGACTTGTGAGCCAGCATCCTGTCAAGCCTCATTGATTTTAATAACTCAGGAACACTTTTCCAAGCCATTCCCCTGCAATTTTAAACAAATGCATTTCAAAGGAGCTGGAGCAACAGTGTAGGACAACTTTCAGTGCTGGGACCACCCCCAGATGTGAGAGCAGAATGAGCAGCACAGCTGAACCCACTGAGGCAGAGCCATCACCACTTCCCTCCTGGCATCGGGAGCTGCTGGACTCCCAGGTCTCCTGGGAAGGAAAGCACAATGAGGTGACACGGTGGCAACGTCCTGCTGTGCCACCACACCACAGAGCTGAGCCCTGCAGCATCCCCCAGCCCAGACACGGGGATTCCCAGCGAAACAGATCACGCCAGGCACGCCTGCACTTACTTTTTAAATCCACTTTCTTACCCTGCACTGAATTTTTCAGGCTTGTCCAACACAACTGAAAAGGCTTCTAAGCAGAGCTGCCACCAACCCTTTACTGACATAGATCTAGTGCCTACAGCCAATATCCCCATGAGGGGTGTTCTTCCTGCTCCTCCTGGGTTCTCCAACCCAGCCAAAACCTTGAGGTGCTGCCACCCACGGCAAGAACTTCACTCCAAGCTGACCACAAAAAAAATCAACTGACCACCAAAAGCAAAGCCAAAATACATCTAAGAACTCAAACTTAAAATAGCAATTACATCCTAGGCTGCTAATAAATAGATTTTCTAATGCAGTACCACCACATTCTAGTACTATGAAATTACATTACAAAACCTGTTGGAAACATTCACAAGCTTTTACTGAAGTATCTTCTACAAAGGAGTGGGACTGTTCAGCTGTTCTAGTAGATTCAAGCATTTTTTGTTGGGTTGTTTTTTTAATTGAGCTAATAATTTTTAATCGAATTGAACTAGGTATTTTCTACTCTAATAGGTATCAAACTTTCAAGACACTGGTCAAATTCAATACTCCTGTTTACACTCAGGACTCAAGCCCCCTGAGACAACACTCAATAACCCCCAATTCTGCTGCAGCAAGGTCCACAGAGAGCAGGAACTCAATGCTGTGAGCACAGGAAGCAAAAGGCTGTTGAAGAACAGGACCAGAAGGGATGAGAGCAACAAAGACACAGAGAAATAATGAAGATGGGAAGACACAACAAGACTGTAGCTGTTTCCTCACCAGCAGAAACCAGGAGCAGCTGTTTGCATGTTGGCTGAGAGGAGGTTTGGGAGGAGTGAGCGGAGAAGGGATGGGGATCCCACCATGCACAGGTCAGCTGGAGAAGGGGGTGAGGTGCTCCTGTGTAGGACTGCTGGGGACAGGTGACCGTGCAGGAGTGACAGCAGGGCAAAGGGGGGCAGGTACCCCAAGACCTCACAGGGCATCTGATGAGCTCCAAGGGGCAGAGAGGGAGGGAGGCAAATGACAAGAGCCCATGGGAGGAGGCTGTGTTAAATAAAACCCACCTGCATTATTCCTTACTCTGGACCATAAGCTCTGGGTCTTTCCACTTTGGCATGCACCTGCAAAGCCCAGGTGGGGTCTGGTCTGTAGCTTCACTCCCCTGTATGACTGCCACAAACACACCTGGACAGCTCTGGTGGAACCAAGGATGCCAACCAACACCAGGTCAGGGACATGGACACATCCATGGCCAAGTCACAGACACAGAAGCACTGCAGAGACTTCAACTGCACAGGAAAACAAGATCCACTCACATGGAAAACGAGCGACTTACACAGATGTATGTGAAAAACCAAATGCTTTAATCCATCTATCAAGAACAACAGTTCAAATTATTTCATTGGATACATTAATATTGATCCATAATTTACAGTGCTATGGACCATACACAAATTATTGCTGCAGTCAACAGCAGATGAATATCAACATTACAGTACCAAGCATCATAGCAAGAGGCAGTAATTAATGTCACTTTTTCAAGAAATATAGGTATTTATACTATTATCAACATCAGCTTCCCCCCCAGTGCATTTTATGTCAAACAACATAAATGTAAGTGCATTATTTTGTGCTTTGTGCTTTCCTTATGTACCTTCTTTTTGCTTTTACAGGTTGTAAGAGTTAAATATTGCTTTATAGGCCAAAAGCAGTAAGGAAGAACTTCATGGTACTCTGCACGTCCCTGCCTGTTGCATGGCTTTGGCAAAGTGAGAATTGGTCTGTTCCCCACCCACCTGCTCAGGGAAGCCACCGCTGCCCAGCGTCACACACGTCCCCAGACCGGGCAACAACTTCTGTCCATCTCACTCCACCTAGGCCATGCCAAACCGTGCCTGTGGCTGCTGCCTCTGTCCTCTGCCACCAACCCTTGCAAAATGTCACAGCCACACCCTCCACCATGCTAAAAATGGGCAAAGGCACCTCCCATTAGCACCCACTGGGGGTCTGTGTCTCCTAGAGGTGTCCCCACTGCAGTGTCACCATTCCAAGGGTGGGCAGGCTCAGAGAAGGGCTGTAACCTAAGGAAACACGGGGGGAAGAGTGAGCAGGGCACAGCCAAGTTTTGTGTTACCCCAGAAAACGCAAGGCATAGGAGCACACAACACAGCTCCTGCAGCCACAGAGACTTCTGCCAAGGAATCCAGCTCTAGATGGAATGGTTGGCCTTGAATCCTAACTCACCTCCACGCAGTCAAAATTCAGAAGTCATGGCTGCCAGCGAGTACCAGTGGTTTCACATAAGCTTGAAAAATATTCATACACCACAGTCTAGACTTGAGTTTCTGAATGCCTAGGGCAGGCACCAAACCAAAAGCCTCATTCAATACATTCAGTGATTCTCAGCTACTACACTCCAGCATGCACACCCTGATTTGTTGTACCAACGCTGCAGAGCTGCCCCATTTTTTGGGGAAGGGCAACACAGCCCTGTGTCACAGCTACGACCATTTTTTACATATTTTCCTACCTGTCACCCCAGCCAAACAGCAGCACCAGAAGCCTGTACCCCTACACTTGACTCAGAGCTATGGCACAGCTGCCTTGCAGGGACTGGGGGCTTTTCCTGCCCCAAGACCACGGTGACCACAGCACATCCTGCAGCCTCCTGGGTCCTGCCTGGGCCAGAGCTTCTCTACCCTAGGAAAGACATATTCCCAAAAGCTGTCTGCGGTGAGGGGGGAGAGGCATCGTTACAACCCAACTCCAGCTCCTCCTTCAAAAACTATAAAAGAAAGAAAAAAAGCCACAACCCCGTGTTTGCATCAACACTAACACATGGCTGGCGGCTCAAGCAGGAAGGGAGGGCTGGACACAGCCATGGGGAGAGTGACAGGAACACAGACCCCGAGTTCCACAGCCCCACAGAGCCCGAGCCCCCTGTGCTGGGAGCACGGGTGCCAGGCAGGGGACACCAGGAGCCCTTGCCACCCACACCAGGAGCAGTGGTGCCAGGCAGGGGACACCAGGAGCCCTTGCCACCCACACCAGGAGCAGTGGTGCCAGGCAGGGGACACCAGGAGCCCTTGCCACCCACACCAGGAGCAGTGGTGCCAGGCAGGGGACACCAGGAGCCCTTGCCCCCCATGCCACAGCAGCAGTGCCAGGCAGGGAGCCCTCCTGGGGAAATGTCTGGGAGAGGGCTCAGCGAGCTGCGCTGCGGGAACTCCCCTCACTATCCCCAGCCACCCCGTCCTACCCAGTTCACATTTGGTTTCTGAACACCACCTGCTGAGCCCAAGGTTTGCTTGGAAAGCCGGCCAAACTGGCACTCAAGTTGCTCACCGTTGCACTCATCCTATGTAATTTCCAGTGTAGCACAAAGGAGAAAGGGAAGCTCTGGTTTTCTATCCGTAGGCACCATGCTACACCTCAATGCCCTGTACACCACCACCCTAAAGCTCTGTCTACGCCACACTTCAGTCAGTGCTAGTCGAGGAAGACTACAACTAGAGTTTAAGGCACTTCATTCTGAACGAGCTATGCCTGCCAGTCAGCTGTAGGCTGCTGTGGAGAATTCCATTCCCTCCGTCTAGCTCGGAACACCACCTGTCACCTCCGTGGAACACCTAGGCTGGATATAATACAAGGAAAACTACCGTTATTGCATAGGACTACACTTGAGTAGATAATGCACCAAACTACTTTTACAACATGGTTGCATGTTAAAAATTAATAACATTGTTATCAAGTAACAGTTATTTGCAGATACAGTAATTTACTCTTTTTTTTTTTGTTGTTTTTTTTCTCTTATGTCAGCCCCAGTGCTGAAATAGAACACGAATTGCTCTAACGGGTATATTAACTACATAGTTATGTTTCCAAGCATATTACTACTTTTTTTCTGTATCACTAAAAATAAATATGTAAGTTCAGTTTCTCTACAGAGTTGTTTTATTACCTAATCTAAATTTTAACTCTACCTTAAATGCGTTTAAAAACATTTTCAAAGTGAGACTGTAATATACAAAATATTCTCGAAATCTCTCTTAAAACACAGAACCCTGCATAAAAGCTTCCTTTCAAGTGTTTACAAAGAACGCAGGAAACTTCCAATGAGTTTTAAAAATGTCAAAAAATTGCTGCAATATTAAGAGGCAAAAATCTTACAAATGAAATACAAATAAATTTAAAACAAAAAGTTGAGGATAACTAAGGAATCCATGCAAATCAAAAGAAACTGTACAATGCAATTAAAAAAAAAAGCCAATTAGATATGTACAACATAATGTGCCCAGCTGATAATATGCATAATTTTTTTTTTTTGTCCAAAGAGTGTATCCCAACTTACAGTGCTCCTGCTTGGTTTGCCATTGGCAAAGCCACCCATGTGTGTCACAAAACAAAATAAAAATTTAAGAGGAAAAACTTGAACCATGATCAAAAGGAAACCCCAAATCAGCTCAGAGTAAAATTAAACAACACTCTGAGACACTCACATCTCCCTGCAGTTTCAGCAACAGCATTTTATATCACAATCAACACAATCAGGATGTCTTAACACTTGGGTTTAGTTTGTTTTCTGAGTGAAGTCAGGTGGGTATTTTCCCTAAACACTTGTCATGTAA